>NC_134946.1:282500-612159 GCF_051020765.1 Lasioglossum baleicum
GGCCTTAATCGATGGAGGAACGGCCCTCCACAGAGGTACGCTGATACCGTCAGGTCCGGGGACCGATTGACGCGGTAGCTTGGTAACTACCACCTCCTCGCACGATACCGGAAGCCATAGGTTAACTTAAATACCCCACTGTGCATAACTAAAATAATTGCTGATGCCCGATGCCGTTGAGCGGTGATCGATCGTTGTGCATTCCACGCGCTGCTCGGAAGTCCCTCGATCGACGACTTCACGTCCTTTTACGCCTGCTTCTCCCGATTCTTCAACAGCTTTCTGTATTTCCTCCGCCTGTTTTCGAACCAGGCCTTTACCTGACGTACTGAGAGCCCTATTTTGGCCGCAAGTTCGATCCTGCGGCTCATGCCAATATAAGACTTCAAGAGGAACTCCTTTTCCAGTTCCAATGTCTGATTGTGAGTGTAGACCTTTCTGTATGTGGAACTGGTTCGAGTTTTTCCTTTCGCCTTTGCTTCGTTATCAAGCTTGCAAACGAGCTTCCTGTCCTCCATGAGGTAATATTCGCCTCCTGTCTCCAGTTGCCGGGAGCAAACGGCGCACGAGAAGCAGGTCGTGTGGTATACCGACTCCTGTGCCCTTTGGACAACCTCCGACGGCGCCAATCCTTGTAAGCAGCCCGCGCACTTCGTCCCGAAACGCTTGAAGTAGTCGTCTTTACAGAAAAGGTGGCCGTTCCTCTCGAAACACTTGTGGGTCAGCCTAGCACCGCAGTCCCGGCACGTGAGACACCTTTCATGCCAACACCTTTCGAGGATTCTCAGAACGTATTTGTCCAAGATAGCTTCTTGACAACCGTCGCACTTCGGTGTCGAAGCTGGATGACTCAACGGCGTGGTATTGGTTGGATTGTTGGTATTCATATTATTCATGTTGTTGCAGGAATAGTGATGGACTTGCTGCTGTCCCTTCGTTGGAGATCGGCCGATATTGTACAAGCCTCGAAGAATCGAGGAAACGAGACTACTGTTTTGAAGAGGAGTTTAAACTCCCCTTCTAGGATTTCCTCCGAGTCCAGCTCGAGGTTTTGGTTTTTTATGGCCTTTAGGAGTTCCTCCTCTGCCGTGACAGAGGGGACTCCGAATATTATTATTTTCGGTCTCCTCCTAGGGAGGGGACCTATCTCAACTTTCTGTCTTAATCCCTTGTTTTTGAGGACATGCTCAAGGTCCTCTGTCGTTTCAGTTTCTATGAGAATTCCGGAATTCGCGAGTTTCCACACGTTCCGGATTCTTATTTTCTGTTCTGTCGGGTTTATAAACTCCGACAGAACCTTTTTTGTCTCGTCGCTATTCGAGATTTCACTACCCTTTGCAGGGTAGATTGCCGCTGTCGGCTTAGGCTGCTGCACAGCAGTTTTCTTTGCCACTTTCCTTATTCTCTTGTTTGCCTTTATTATTTCAGAGTACAATTGTGGTTTTGAAGCCGGGGCTTCTTGGCCACTACTCTGTTTCTTTCTTGCGAGACTATCTATCTTTGCAGATAGCTCTTTTATTTTATCCTCCAGGGATTTTTCTTTCTCGAGCACAAGGAGTTTCTCCTTGAGCTCTCTATTCTCTTTTTCTATGACCTCCTTTCCTTCCTTTCCTTTGCTGTCCTTCTTCATATTTCTTTTGAGAGAGCAGTGGCCCTCTCCAGGCTCTCTCGATACTTCGTGTTAATGTCCTCCTTGAGGTCTTCTAAATCGATTAATTCCAGGTTCGTCTTCCTGGCCTGTTCCTCTATTTCCATAGCAATTTTCTCGGCTTCTTCGACTGCGCTTTCGTCAAAACCAAGGTCTTGAGGAATTTACGCAGCCGTTGGGCCGGGAAATATCCATCCTCTTCAGGATCGTCAGACATGTTAGACACGTCCGACTCTCCTGAGTATCTCACTCTATCGGGATCGCCCATAACTTGTTTAATGGCTTCCCTGAATTGCTTGCTCTTTCGGTATGACTCTTCGTCTGTATCGCTTAAATTCGCTTGTTGCCTTTTCGTTCCTTTTCTCTTTTGGGCTTTGCCTTTCGGTGAGCCAGACCGTAGCATTGCAGTGACTTCCTCGAACTCCTCTGAGGAGTCGCTCTCTGATATCCATTCGGACTCGTAGTCCGAATGGTTTGAGGTTCCAGCTATGTCCCTTTTTTCCTCAGTTTTTCCTTCCTTCGCCTCCGTCTTCATCCCTTCTTTCTTCCCTTTTTTTCTCCCGTTTTCGTCTTTATATTTTTGTTTTTAGTTTTGTTTGTAGAGTCCATGATTGTTCCCACAAGTAGGGACGAAATAAACAGTCACTCTCCGGGTGACGCCCTTTCTGGGGCGAAGGCTTATACAACAGGGTTCGCCTAAGTCCTGAGGTTAGCCACTAGGCGATCAGTGCTCCCACCGATCATCGACGTTCGTGCATGGAACGTCGACCCTCTTTCACCGCGGTCTCCGGCTTAGAGGTCGGGATTTGTTTAGGGGTTTTTCTCCCCGCGGTCCGACACACAGTTAAGGTAAGACCCTCGGTCTCACTCCCGTGACGTACCACCGGGTTACGCTCCGGTGGGTCGTTGCCCCAGCGAGGAGTTTTCCGATTTTGCGATTGCCACGGTGATCGCAAGCGATCACTCACGTAAGAGCACTTCCAACCAGAGCCCCGTTCGTCACCCGAGGGTGTCCAGGTCCTACCACTTGGAGGAGGGGTTGGCGCACCAGGGAATAAAACCCTGGACCTTCTAGGACCCAGTAGATAGGGACAGAGGGAATCTCGTTAATTCATTCATGCGCGTCACTAATTAGATGACGAGGCATTTGGCTATGAAATTGTTTATTTAATAATACAAACGCATTGTCCATGTGCCGCATGGATACGGTTACAAACAGAAAGAAAGTAGGAAAGAAGCTAAATAAAAATATATGTATATATGTAGAAGAAGAAGATAAGAAGACTGTTTTGAATCATAGCATTTGTTCAATTAGGTCCACGAGAGTCAGTTCAAGGTTACTTCTTAAAGTAAAGAGTCTTTTTACATATCGTGCACATATATTAATAAATTGCGTATTTTGTTTTTTTTACCTTGCTAGATCCGAAGCAGCTTGCGATCTTAATTCGAATAGCCATATGTTGTGTCTCTGTACAGTCGTCATTTTGTTAAATCGTATGAAATTCAGGAATGAGCCTTTAAGTGTTCTCGTTGTGATTGATTTCATAAAATTGTTCAAGATACTAATATTCTTTAGATATTGATGTGATTTTGCGGACCAGATTCCTCGCCAGGAAATTGTGATGGCTTCAAATTGAATATTTGTTGGTCGTATGTTGTAGGTCCTTGATATATATTCCTTTATTTGAGGGTTATTCGCGTAATATGTCTTCTTTTTTTCGTTTGCGTCGTTAAGGTTTCTGTAGCCAGATACAATTTGCACATCTATCACCACACTTGTGTTGTTATGTATTGCTACTAGGTCCGGTTTCCTGTTTCCTTGTGTTGTACTGATAGTCGGTTCTTCATGTACTTCCATTCCTTTGTCTCTTAGTTTATTAGCAATTTGCTTAGCAATATTGTTATGTCTGAGTATTCTTCCTCCATGCGTTCGTGTACATTCTTGTATTATATGTGCTGTTGTTTCCGGTACTCCACAACCCGCTCTGCACGAAGAATCCTGCGTGGCCCTTCTTATTCCTCTGGTAGTACGCATACGAGACGGCATTGCATTAATTCTAAGAGCTTGGTATTTTATCCAGTCACGAGCAGGAATGGTGCACATTTTATCAATAACCCAGCTAGAGGACGGAATAGCATTCCTTGATTCTCTAAGTTCGAAACCATCTGTATGCCGATGAAGAATTGAAGCCCATTTGTTGTCTTCTTGTCCATGTATTTGGGCCCATATATAGAGTTTGTTAATCAGTTCCATCGTGCCAATACGACTTGCCATTTCAAACGATGAGGATCTGAGTCTTTCAATTCTTCTACTAATCAAGTTCGGAATTTTTGTATATAAGGATATTAGGCCAAGTCCACCTTCTTTAAGCTTGGTGTAAAAATAAGCTATGGGTACATCGCCCGGAAAGTGCAACCATAGCCGTACATATTTTCGAATCGTACGGTCCATTTTTCTGAGCTCTCCATAGTTCGTCTTTCCTAAGACTAGCGAGAATAATAGCCTAGGTATAAAATAGGTACGATAGATTACTTGCCTTACTAGCCTTTGTTGCGGCTAGAGCGGAGCTTTTTTTATTTTCTCTAACAGTTCCTGTAGAGGAAATTTTGTAGTGATTGCACCTTTAAAAGAGAATTCAATTCCTAGATGCATCCAAGTATCATCAATGGTCAGTTGTGGGATCAAAGTGCCAGCTATACTAAAAAGTGTCTCCTCGATCACTTTTATCTTTTTCTCCTTGCCACTTGGGACAATTGAGAGACATTTGCACTTGTTTGGTGCGAGTTCCAGTCCGTGCTTCGCCATTTCAGCTGCTACAACATCGAGCAGATCCTGCAAACCTTCCTTCGTGCTAGCCAGAAGGACCATGTCATCAGCATACGTCAGTGCGTTTACACTGATGCCCTGATACCTGAAGGCAATCTGATTATCAATTCTTGCAAGGACTAAATCCATTACTGCGTTGAAAATAAGCGAGGATAGGGGGTCACCCTGTCGAACTCCACGTCCAGGTTTAATCGGGACTGACTTTTCTTCACCAACAGTAATCTGAAGCTCTGATTCCTGATATAAAAATTCAATGTATTTAATTAGTTTGGATGGCATTTGCTTCTGTTGCAATGTCCATATTATTGACTCATGCGACACAGAATCGAATGCCTTCTTAATATCGAGAAATGCACAATGTAATTGCTTTCTCTCTTTTGAGGCGACATTCAATATTGTATTTAACGTATAAATAATTTCGACTGCTCCATCAGCTCTAATAAAACCTCTCTGTCTTTCATCAGGTTTCAAGCAGTTGTATAATCTGTTTGCAGAATCTTATGATAATGCCTAATAATTACAGATGCAATCGAAATCGGCCTATAGTTTCCAGGATCACTACAATCCCCCGATTTGGGAATTAGAATTGTTCGTGCTCTCAGCCAAGTTAAAGGAACTCTACCTGAAAAGAGCAGGACGTTGAGAATTATTTCCTTAATTTCATCAGGTACTTTGTTAATCCAGTTCGCCGGGGGTAGGCCATCTGCTCCTTCAGCTGAGTCTATTCGAGGCTGCTCCTTTCTAATTTCCAGTAGCGCAATTGGCTGCATCAGAGATAAATTAAATTCATTAGCGTAATTGTTATTGACGCTAAATGAGCTTATGCTACGCTTCTCGAAAATAGGTTTCCAAAATTCCACTTGTTCTTCAAGTGATAGTAGGTTATTCGAGTCATTTTCACCATCTAGAATCATTTTCGCTGCCTTAGTTACGTTTTTCTTCCAAACTTTTTGTATTGTTGCATAATCCGATTTTCTCTTTTGTTTGTTTGATAGATTGTGGTCGTCAGCTAGCTTTTTGTTTCGTGTACCAGATCCTTTTTTTCTTTCAAGCAGGGTTTTGTTCGCAGTAAACCATTCCGTGAGGTGGCTACTTGGATCCACTCCTTGTCTGACACTTTCTACAGCATAGGCTAAATTATACTTTCCTGTTTCTCCACAAGCTGATGAACGAAGGTATTTTAGTGCCTCGCTACACCATTTTAACTTTCTGTTGTTAAATTCATCTTCTTCATTTGATGAAACAAGTTCCTCAGGAAGGATATTACTATTTTCAGCAGGCGAAGTATGGTAGTTGGAATTTTCATTTTCATTTAGGTTTTCTATGGATTCTTGCGTGCAAGTTAATATTTCTTGTAATGTAGATTTATATTTGGCAGATTTACGTAGTGATTTTATCGCTTCTATTGTACGGTGTGGATGAAGTTTAACATTATAAAATAGGTGTTCATTGATTTTGTTTTTAACACTCAAATGCGATTTAGATTCCTCAAGGGCTAGGCGTTTAATATATTCAGTTTGCCACCTCGCTTTTTTCTCATTATGTCCATTTCTTTATTTGACTCACTTCTATGTGCAGAAGATTTATGAACACCAAGACCTCGAAAACCATTGAATGTTTTATTGCAAAATTCACATGTGAATCTATTGCTGTTGAGTGCCGGACTTCCGTTGTCAATTAGGCGAGGCTCTATGCTATGTTCGTTAGTCTGGATAGGAAAATTAAAGGATAAAGAAAAGAGTGTTTGTGGTCCACTGCATGGTGGTATAGGGATGCCTCCATTGAACATTGAATTATTTGAGTCAGTATTTGCAGTGGAATGTGCTCCAATAGGAGCAATTTGACGTCTTAATTGGTTATCACCAGTTGTTTGTCGGTGGCCGGAAGAGGTGGGAATGTGTGTAGAACAAACATTATTTCCTTCCGGCGGGATTTCAAGCCCATGTCTATTTTCGGCTGTGTAACTCTGACTCACGTTCATGCTAGGCGCAGTAATCGATTGCTCGTGTTAATCCTAGCAATTTTCTTTTTCTAAAAGGGCATTTATTTGCATCCATAGCTACGTGATTCACTTCTGTGTTTCCTAACTTAAGACAGTTGTTGCATTTAGGTTCATCCTTCTTGCTGCAGTTTTTGGATTCGTGGTTTCCTGTACAATATGCACACACTGGATCAGCAGCCAAGCAGTTCTTCGCGAGATGATTAAATTTTTGGCATTTAAAGCATTGTAGAACTCTTATATAATCTTCAACTCGGCACGACTTGTAACCAATGTAAATTCTGTTATTTGCTACTAATTCATTTCTAACCTGGGGAGGTACTTCTATAACAATATTTTTATAACGTTTATTTTTATCATAAAACTCTGTAACTACTCTGATGCATGACGAATCATATCCTACTTTTATTGTTGTCGATAACAGTTTCGGAATTTCCTCAGGTGTGATATCAGGTGACAAGTTTTTTAATATCAGTCGAGGACGAAGCTTTGCTTTATTTTTAACTGCTAATCCTGCTCTTTTAAGCTCCTTCGAATCTGCCAATTTCTCTATATTGACATTTTCAGCAATTATTTTAACAGCTGTATTCTTTAACGTTACTAGATGCTGCACTTGAAGGTTAAAATCAACTGTATTAATTACGGCCACGAGGACCATGCCACCTAGTAGTGTCACATTGTTTTGAGCCTTTCGACCCACACGAAACTCCTTAGGAAATATCGTTGCCTCCTTTGACTAGAAAGGATACGGTCTTAGAGGCGTTCAGGCATAATCCCACGGATGGTAGCTTCGCACCAACAGCCGCTCGACCGAGTGCGTGAACCAAATGTCCGAACCAGCGGTTCCTCTCGTACTGAGCAGGATTACTATCGCAACGACTAGTCATCAGTAGGGTAAAACTAACCTGTCTCACGACGGTCTAAACCCAGCTCACGTTCCCTGTTGGCGGGTGAACAATCCGACGCTTGGCGAATTCTGCTTCGCAATGATAGGAAGAGCCGACATCGAAGGATCAAAAAGCGACGGCGCTATGAACGCTTGGCCGCCACAAGCCAGTTATCCCTGTAGTAACTTTTCTGACACCTCTTGCTGAAAACTCTTCAAGCCAAAAGGATCGATAGGCCGTGCTTTCGCAGTCTCTATGCGTACTGAACATCGAGATCAAGGTAGCTGTTGCCCTTTTGCTCTACGCGAGGTTTCTGTCCTCGCTGAGCTGGCCTTAGGACACCTGCGTTATTCTTTGACAGATGTACCGCCTCAGTCAAACTCCCCGCCTGGCAGTATCCTCGAATCGGATCACGCGGGAGTATTGACGGCGATCAGCCGTTAAGCCTCACGCCACTCTTACACGCTTGGCTCTAGAACACCGTGACAACCGGGTCACAAGACCTCGGTGCACGCGCTCCGCCTAACCGAGTAAGTAAAGAAACGATGAAAGTAGTGGTATTTCACCGGCGATGTTTTACCATCTCCCACTTATGCTACACCTCTCATGTCTCCTTACAATGCCAGACTAGAGTCAAGTTCAACAGGGTCTACTTTCCCCGCTAATTTTTCCAAGCCCGTTCCCTTGGCAGTGGTTTCGCTAGAAAGTAGATAGGGACAGAGGGAATCTCGTTAATCCATTCATGCGCGTCACTAATTAGATGACGAGGCATTTGGCTATTTTTTTTTTAATGTATTGGCCGTGAGGGGTGGGCTTGAGGTAGTCTATGCCTCGTTAAAAATTAAAGCGACAGAAGTGAGAGGAGAAGAAATGAAAGAAGAAAAGTAGGAAGATGGCGTGGGAAGACCCCATCTTCTACCCGGGGACATAAGAGTGGGCACGGCTAACCCAATGGGGGGGGGGGAATTCTTCGTCATCACCTAGCCAACTCCTTCACGGTCTCTGGACGTAGGTGGTCCCACGGCTGTCATTCGGTTCCACCTCGTCCAGTTGGTGTGACTCCCTTGCAGTACGCGTGTTGTAATTCCGCGTAGAAGTCCAGCTGTCAGACCCATGCCCAAAAGGGAGTCAGCGGAGCTTGGCGACCATATTCCTCGCCACGATAGGGTGCAGGAGGAGAATTCAATGTCCTCTTTCCTGGCACCGAATCGGGCGGAAATAGCCTCCACAAGAGAAGGGTTTTCGCTGTAGTACCTCACCTTCTTCTTGTGGGAGTCGCCCAAGGGTGGAACTCCACTGACAACCTGAGCGTCGATGACTCTGACTCTCCGGTCTTTTGTACAGACCAGGTCCGGCTTCCTTGGGCCGTCGTCCGTCGGGAAGACAGGTTCCTCCAGGACCGTCCAGCCGGTCTTTCGGAGCCCTGCGGCAACCGCCTTGCAGACAGCATTGTGCCGGAGGACTCTACCACCGTGGGTGCGGAAGCAACCCTGGATGACATGGGCGGCTGTCTCCGTCGAGAGACAGCCTGCTCGACACCTCACGGCGGTCTGTCCACGCCTTTCCGCTCCCCTCGAGGTTCTCGCCAAGGTGGGGAGGGCGTTAATGCGGACGTGGACATACTGGACGTAATCCCGACCTGGGACCATTAGAGAGCCTGAGCCAACCCATCGCGAGGATAGCGGCGACAGGTCGCATTCGCGTAACTCGTAGCCATCGACACTGCTATGCAGGCGATGGGTCCACTAGGCGTCACGCAGGTGCTTCGAGGACAGGGTACCATTTTCGCGTGTTAGCGCTCTTGTGGCCCATTGTAGCCTCTTTTGCACCCACGGGGAGTCACCAACTACCTGTAACACTGGCAGCTGGGACCTTTCCAGGCTGAGCAGGCGACATCGCATCAGTCCTGGAATGCTGGTGGACAATGCGGGAATACCCAGGCCGCCACCCGCGACGGGTGCGTGTACAAAGGCCGTTGGCGTGTCTCTGGGCAGTCGTAACCATCTCCTCACCGCAGCGCGCACTTGGAGGTCAAGAGCTCTGAGCTTACCCAGTGTGGCGCTTCCGAGTACAAGACTATGATAGAGGGGGGAGCGGGAAGCAGCTCAGGATCATTAACCGCTGCTGCGGCTTCAACGGTGCTCGGGTTATCCTTTCCAGGTAGAGAGCTAAGTCTACCTTGATCTTCTTTGGTCCTGTCGGGCGAAAGTCGACTCCTAGATAGCGCCATTCAGCAGTACTTGTTATTTGCGGTATGGCGCTACCCTCCCTCAGATGGAAGAGGGGTGCGGTGATGACTTTCACCTTTTTATCTTTTCCCGACGGGACCAAGGATAACACCGAGCACTTACGGCCGTTGAACTCTAAGCCGTAGCCCCCCGCACGGGCCTCTACCACGTCAAGTGCCTTCTGCATACCCCACTGGGAATAGGCGAATAGGAGCATGTCGTCCGCGTACGATAGTACATTTAGACGACATGTCCCCAGCTGGAAACCGACGTCAGACGGGACACCCTCCAGGATGCTGTCCACCACCAGGCAGAACAGCGCCGGAGACAGCGGGTCACCTTGCTTGACGCCGCGCCCTATGGGGAAGAGCTCCAACCTCTCGCCACGTACCTCGAACATCGTGCTTTATTGGCATATAGGCGGGCGATGTAATTAACTAGTTCGCCCGGCACTCCTGCGTTGTCCAAGATCCTCGTTATTCCTGGATGGCTAACGGAATCCTCCCGACGGCGTCTCCAGGTCATTTTGGGTTACCCCGACGAACACTCTTAGGAAGGCCTGATTGGTAAGCGGTTCCGCTGCCGGGTTCCGGAATAGAAACCGGATTCCCTTTCGCCCGATGGGTTTGTGTTTATCATTTAATGATATTTGCTCTCTTAGGTTACCTCATCTACATAGGATTTCTCTTAGGGCTTAGGATCGACTGACTCGTGTGCAACGGCTGTTCACACGAAACCCTTCTCCACGTCAGTCCTCCAGGGCCTCGCTGGAGTATTTGCTACTACCACCAAGATCTGCACCGACGGCGGCTCCAGGCAGGCTCACGCCCAGAGCCTTCTGCGCACACCGCCGCGACCCTCCTACTCGTCAGAGCTTCATGGAAGACGCGCCTTTAAAAAAAGCTAACGTCAACCTCACTTGCCGCTGACGGCGGAGTATAGGCGCGACGCTTCAGCGCCATCCATTTTCAGGGCTAGTTGCTTCGGCAGGTGAGTTGTTACACACTCCTTAGCGGATTCCGACTTCCATGGCCACCGTCCTGCTGTCTTAAGCAACCAACGCCTTTCATGGTATCCCATAAGCGTCGACTTGGGCGCCTTAACTCTGCGTTTGGTTCATCCCACAGCGCCAATTCTGCTTACCAAAATTGGCCCACTTGGCACTCTGATCCAATATAATCTCGTGACTTCATTGATCCAAGCAAGCCAGAGATCTCATCCATTTAAAGTTTGAGAATAGGTGGAGGTCGTTTCGGCCCCAAGGCCTCTAATCATTCGCTTAACCAGATGAGACTTGCACACGTTCATCAAAAGAGAACGAGCGAGTGCCAGCTATCCTGAGGGAACCAGCTACTAGATGGTTCGATTAGTCTTTCGCCCCTATACCCAGTTCCGACGATCGATTTGCACGTCAGAATCGCTACGGACCTCCATCATGGTTTCCCCTGACTTCGTCCTGACCAGGCATAGTTCACCATCTTTCGGGTCCCAACGTGTACGCTCTGGGTGCGCCTCTTCTCGCAATGAGAACGAGACGCCCCGGGAGTGCGAGGCCGCATCGTAACGCGGCCCATCCTCCCTTGATCGACGCTAAGGTACGATCTTCACTTTCATTGCGCCTTTAGGTTTACATGCCCCAATGACTCGCGCACATGTTAGACTCCTTGGTCCGTGTTTCAAGACGGGTCCTGAGAGTACCCAAAGCAGTAGCGTCGCTGACCGGTAATTCAAAGCTTGGCCAGTCCAAGGACACCGCCTGCTAACAGCTGGTTAGGCCCGGAGCCGGCGCTAGGTCCGTACCATCCGAGTGACAAACTAACCGAGCTTGCGGCGGGCCTGACGCACACACATTCGAAAATGGATTGGTTGCGGCCCGATACCGTCAGAGTACCGTCACGCAGCCGGCCAGGCGATCGGGCCTCTGCCGTGTGCGCACGAAGGCGACACGACAGGCAATAACTCGAGCAGTAGACCGACACGCAACGGGTCGCGACGTTCTACTAAGGGAGAAGTGCACGACTACGCGACCGATCCTCTCCTTCGGGGAGGCGCTCAGTTGCGCACAATACGATTGCCCACATGCACATTGCGCACATATCTTTTGGACACAGCATGATTGGGCACAAGTAGAATCGGACAGATCTCGATTGCGCACAAGAAGAATCGGACACATCTCGATTGCGCACAAATAGAATTGGATTCATCTTTATTGGGCACAGATAAAATTGCACACACGCGAATCGTGCACAAATAGAATTGCTTACAGTAATTTTGAACGCAGACGGAAATGCGGCCGATGGCAGATGGAAATGATGGAAGTGTCAAATCTAGGTTTATGAATTCTTGTGAAGGATCTGCCAAATACACCAAATAGACGAATTAATTTTTGAAGTGTAGAAATGAATGGTTATTGGAGTGTGCAATAAATTTTAGGTTATAATGTTTTTACTCGAAATATGGTTTCGATAGTGTCTGTTTTAAATAAAATTTGTGCAGGAAGAGTACATTAATTATATGTAAATAAATATAACACGTGCCACGGAAAAATTAGTAGATTATTCGATTTTTAATATTAATGTGATTGTGAATTAAAATATTGCCAACGAAGAGCGAAGGACTGAAAAATTACACGACTGTGTAGAATTGATTTCACAGCTCCCGAATAATTCTGTGTGAAAAAGATAATTTAGATAAGTATTTTTTGCTTATAAAATATAATCATTTTTCTGAGTAATGAATACGATACTTTGTGATTTTTTATATGCTTCTTTTACATGTGGTGTACGAAGCAGATCTACTAGCTGAACTATTTTAATTGGAACGCACGAACAGGTCCTGATTATTGCAAAGAAAATGTTCTCACGGTGAGTAATATGTAACTTGTGATCTTGAAAACCATTATATTCTTAGATAGAAAGCATTAATAATTGAAGTTTATACGCGACATATATGATCGTGCTAAATACAATCTGTTTTAAACCAGTTAATCAGCGTGTAATGTCACAGCAACGTTTAGAATGATAACTGTAAATGTATACTGAATTTCCCCAATCAGATGTACCTTCTTTGATATAGATACATAATCCCTTTTACTTGTCATTTTAACTACATAATATGACGTGAGAAGTAAACCTTGCGGTTGAGTTTTAATTCTTGTATTTTAAATTAACATAACTGCTCCGGAATTTGTGCGTGCCAATGTATGAAATAAGTAAAGGAAAGTAAGTAGATATAGAAAGTAAGAAAGCATGTATGTATTAACACGGTCCAACACCAAATTTGTTTTCAATATACTGTTGGATCCTTCTTATAGAGTTTTTTGCGCTGATTCCGAATCTGTCCTTAATTTTTCTCCTATACGCACAGTTTTTGAAAAACATGGCTTTGAAAAAAAAACATATTTTTCAACTTTAAACAAATATTGTGATGTTATTATAAAAGATATTGAATTGTTCTTTACAGCAAAAGATTCTGTAGACTTTCCCGAATACAATGATATCCAATATTAATACATTATGATTATTTAAACATGTTTAAACAATGATTAAAGACGGAGAGACGCCACTTTTGCACCAATTTTTGAGGATATTTTTCAATTTATCTCAAAAAATTATGGTCCAGCGGAAAATCGAACTATACCACGCGATAGAGCAGACTTTTATCTTGAGAAACCACCCTTTCAAATTTGTAACGTCGACGTTTTTTTCGAACCTGAAAGCATAATATCTTCGCCCGACATGAGTTTCCGCCAGTGGCGCTCGGGACGGGATACTGTGCAGCGACGGGATACGGAGCGGCGAACGACCGTTCCGGTGGTGAGCGCCACTGGTGACAACTCATGTCGGGCGAAGATTTTAAGATTTTTTCCGAGAATCCGCTAAGTCTGTTGACACCGCGCGATAAACACACATCTGTCGTCGCTACCGCGCCTTTGCTAACCACGCCGCGTTCCTCACTCTAGTGGTTCAAAGCCCTGTTCGCGTTACGTGCATCCAATATATGTACCCAGCGTTATTGTTTAGTGTATTAAAGTGTTTGTTCATACAAGTCTCGTTATACTCGAATTCACCCACGCCGATTTCCTAATTCCCATCCGATCCGCGAACATTTTGGTCCTTCGAGCCGGAGAGATCGGCGGCTCTTAACGGCGGAATTTGAATCCGAAATCAGTCGTGGGTGAAGACTCTTGTGCCTCCAGCAGCAATAACCGCGTGTGAGATTACACTGCAAATCGTTTACAACATTCAAACGCGTCAGTGACGGTTAACGTTAGTTCGCACTCTGTGTTATCGTCGCGGTCGTGTGTCGCGTCACCTCGTGTTCGTTGCCAACCGTCGCATTTGAACCTGAGTACGTGCAAAATGTCAACGGCCACAACCCTGCTCGCCATGCAATTTGAATTGCATCGGAATATCAGTCGCATTATCACTAACACCAAAAAAAAAGGGATGGCCAACCTCACGGAAGAGTTTATACAAGCCAGGTTGGATGCGCTCTTGCTGAATTGGGATGAATTCCGGGCTAACCATCGACAACTCCACGAGTTATGTACAGCCGAAATTCTGACGCATGAATAATACGCTCGCGACCTGCATTACGAGTGTGAGGAATTGGTTATTGAAACCCAAGCAACACTCTGCCGTTTTCTCAAAGAGATTTCGCCTCACGTCTCCGCCCCGAACAATGAAACCTGCGCACGCGGTACCGAGAGGCACGCGCCGGCAATTTCATCAGTAAAGCTGCGCCGAATTGACGTTCCGACATTCTCCGGGGACTTCAAAGAGTGGCCGCCATTCAAGGCGTTATTTACTTCGCTAGTTTTAAACAATGCGAGTCTCGATGATACCGAAAGATTTCATTATCTGCTCCAGGGCCTCCAGTGTGACGCTCTCGACCTCGTTCGTAATCTACCGGTCGACGGAGAACATTTTAACGGTGCGTGGCAACTCGTCGACGGGCAATTTAATAACACACGCGTCCTTGTTGACAATCTCCTCGAGACATTGTTTTCGTTACCCATGGCTAAGTCCGAATCAGCCGCGGAGTTAAAGAAAATTCGCGGCACCGTGAAACAAGTACTGAACGCGCTCACGGTGCTCAAATGTCAAGTTCATCATTGGGGGCCGTTCATAATATTCTGGGTAACTCGACGCCTGGACGCAGAGTCGCTCAAAGCGTGGGAGCTTCTAATAGCCAAACAAAAGGAGTATCCAGAGTTCTCTGTCCTGGACGATTTTCTACAAGAGCGCATACTCGCACTGACGTCGTACGAAAAAGTAAAAGCGGCCGCGACGACAACGAAACCGCGATCGTTCAGCGCGCTATCACACGCCACCGTCAGCTCTCGAGCCCAGTGCACGTTATGCTCTGCGGATCATTATATCGGAATCTGTGCTCAATATCTTGCAATGACGCCTGAGCAACGGATGCAGTACATCACGCAAAATCGGCGCTGTTTCAACTGCTTGGGCTTCCACTCCCGAAATGTCTGCCGCAATCGGGGTAAATGCATGAAATGCGCTTCTCGTCACCACACGTCGTTGCACGACGCCCCCGCGTCCTCGTCGTCTGTGGACTCGACACCGACAACCGCACCCCCGGTGGAGTCTTCATCTGCCGCTGCCCTCCACGTCGTCCCAGTCGCGTCTTCGGTATCGCTTCGATGTCCGATCATCCTAGCCACCGCCCTCGTTAAGGTGCTGTCCAACGACGGGAGCAGCATCACGGCTCGCGTCTTGCTGGACCAAGGCTCCGAAGTCTCATTCGTCAGGGAATCCATATGCCAGCAGCTGCATCTTCCTCGGCAACATGTGTCCTTACAGACCTACGGCATCGGAGCGGGTCATAATGTGACGACACGGGGCGTTTCTACTTTCGTCATCTCCTCGATGACAGAGCCGTTCACCTGTAAAATCAACGCGTTCATTTTACCCACTCTCACGCATTACACGCCTACCGTGGCCACTGCACATGCAAGTTGGTCGCACATACAAGGACTTACGTTGGCTGACCCATCCTACTTGGAGTCGCAGCCGATCGACATCGTCATCGGCGTCGATGTCTACAGCCGCATCATACGACCCGACATTCGGCGAGGAGCCGACAACACGCCTGTCGCCCAGCTCACGAAGCTAGGCTGGGTCATCTCCGGTCCAGCCGCATCCGGATGTTCCCACTCTGCATCAGTCGGAGTTTCCAGCTTTCAGTGTGGCGTCGATCGGGAACTCCATGAGCTAGTCCAAAGATTCTGGGTCCAGGAGGAACCAAACACTCAGTACGACACGATGCTGACCGAGTCCGAGCGTAACTGTGAGGAACACTTTTCTCTTACTCATTCACGTGATCAAACCGGGCGGTACGTCGTTCGATTACCATTCGTGAAAAACCCTCGCGAACTCGGGGACTCTAGATTGGCAGCGCTGCGTATATTGTTGCGAACCGAAAAAGCACTCGCGTCGCGTCCTCAAGTCCGGGAGAAATATATTGAATTCCTCGAGGAATACGAAAGTCTCGGCCACATGCGCGTAACAACCGATCGCGAGAACGAAGCAAACACCGCGTCCTATATATTACCGCATCACGGCGTCTTCCGCGAAGCAGGCTAGTCATCAAACATCCGCGTCGTATCCAACGGGTCACATCGCACGACGTCCGGAACGTCGCTCAACGAATGCATACACACTGGTCCAAAGTTACAAGAGACTTATCTGACGTCATCTTACGGTGGCGCAGATTTCGGTTCGCGTTCTCCGCCGATGTGGAGAAAATGTACCGGCAAATTCGCGTACATGAAGATGATCAACGCTTCCAACGAATCCTGTGGCGCCGCGAGTCGTCGGTACCGGTTCAGGAATACGCGCTCACTACCGTCACTTACGGCCTCGCCTGCGCCCCGTTTCTCGCGTTAAGATGCATGCGTCAATTGGTCAGCGACGAAGGCAACGATTTTCCGCGCGCGAGGGACATTTTACTACGCGAGACATACGTCGATGACGTACTATCGGGAGCAAACGATCTGCGAACAGCTCACGAGAAAATCCGTCAGTTGCAAAGTATCCTGAGAGCAGGGGGATTTACGCTGAAAAAATGGGTAGCAAACTGTAGTGAGTTAATCCCCGCGGACCAACGAAGTCCCGAATCGGCGAACAAGCGTACGCTGACCATTGATGCACCGCATCGCGCGCTCGGCCTCGCGTGGAAAACCGAATCCGACGCGTTCGTGTTTTCCTTCCAGGCACCAGCGCACGTCCACAGGTCGAAGCGAGAAGTACTGTCGACAATTTCGCAGCTCTTCGACCCATTAGGATGGCTCGCGCCCGTCACCGTACAGGGAAAGCTGCTTATGCAGGAATTATGGATGCAGAAAACGAGTTGCGACGATGAGCTTCCGCCTGAGTTCACGCAAAGATGGGAGCGATTCTGCACGGACCTGGCGGAGATTCGGGAGCTCACGTTAGATAGATGGGTCGGACAACTAGACCCCGATCGCGAAGTCGAAATCCACGGATTCTCCGACGCATCCACGCGCGCGATGGGCATCGCAATATACATCCGCGTCCGAGACGATGACGAGTCGTTCCGCGTAACCTTGCTCTCCTCGAAGTCCTGAGTCGCTCCCATCAAACCAAGGACCGTCCCGCGGCTGGAATTGTCGGCCGCACTTCTCCTCGCGAAACAAGTAGCCCACATCCGCACCGCGTTAGGACTCGAGCGAATACCCGCGCATTTGTGGACAGATTCGGCCGTAGTGCTCGCGTGGATTCGCAGCCCTCCCTCCAAATGGAAGGATTTCGTACGAAACCGCGTCGCTGAGATTCATCAGCTCACACCGCACGCCTATTGGCACCACGTTCCAGGGACTTGCAACCCTGCGGATTTAGCTTCCCGCAGTGTTTCTCCGCGAACACAACTCGATTCCATTTGGTGGCGAGAGCCGGATTGGCTGCGAGAGGGCTCTCCAGCTTGGCCCACGGAAACACTCTATCCCGACTCCCGCATCGACGCCGAGAAACGGCCTGAAAAAACGCCCATGGCACACGCCGCGACTTCGTGGGACTTAATCAATCGGTTCTCGTCTCTCACGCGTCTGCTACGAATAACCGCACTATGTTTCAGAGCTGTGCGCCGCATGAGACAAAAAAGAGCAGATCGCGGTCCTGCAGATTCCTTAACAGTCTCGGAACTAGAGGAGGCTCGTAAGTTCTGGATTCGCCAGACGCAGGCGAATCATTTCATGCCAGAGATTCAGGCGATCACTCTCGGAGTCGCATTACCGAAATCCAGCTCGCTTGTACACGTAATGCCCTTTACTGACGCGACCGGCATCTTGCGCGTGGGAGGACGCCCTCAGCACTCTTTTCTCGACGCAGATCAAAAGCACCCGATGATCTTACCGCGATCTTCAGCGCTTACCTCTCTCGTCATCGCCCAAGCGCATTTAAGGAACCTGCACGCCGGACCACAGCTCACACTCGCGACCTTACGACAATCTTACTGGATTGTCGGCGGACGACAACCGATCCGCGCATTTATAAGCAAATGTGTAACGTGCGCACGTCATAGAGCTCGGCAGTGTGCGCAAATTATGGGACAACTTCCGTCGCGTCGCATCACACCAGCACGTGCGTTCTTACATTCCGGGGTAGACTACGCGGGACCCTTCCTCTGGCGAACCAACCGAAGCCGCGGAGGCAAGGTCCTCAAAGGATACCTCGCGGTATTTGTATGTATGACTACCGGCGCGGTACACCTCGAATTCGTATCCGACTACACGGCAGACGCGTTTATCGCGGCTTATAAGCGGTTCACGGGACGTCGAGGCATTTGCAGCACATTGTCGAGCGACTGTGGCACGAACTTCGTCGGGGCGGACATCGAATTGCGTCGTATGTTTACACGCGCTTCGCAAGAATCGCAAGCGATCGCATACAGTCTCGCCAACCTCGGAACTCAGTGATGATTCAATCCTCTTTCCGCCCCCCACTTCGGTGGCAAGTGGGAAGCCGCAGTCAAATCGACCAAATTTCATATGCGCCGAGTCATCGGCGAATCCCCACTGACGTTCGAGGAGTATGCGACACTGTTGGCGCAGATTGAAACCTCGTTAAACTCGCGGCCGATCTGTCCACTCACTGACGATGCGTCGGATCTCGCTACGCTCACTCCGGGTCAATTCCTCGTAGGCGACGCGCTCAACGTAATTCCTGAACCGGACCTCGCAGACACTCCACGCACACGGTTGTACTGATCGCAACTATTGCGGCAGATCCTGGATCACTTTTGGTCGTGCTGGTCGCGAGAGTACATTCAGCAATTTCACTCGGCATCCAAATGGCGAACGACGTCTCCACCGTTCCGCGTAGGAGACCTTGTCCTCGTGCGAGACGAGCGGACACCACCGGCCAAATGGCCTCTCGCGCGTGTGACCGAACTCCACCCCGGAAAGGACGAAATTACACGTGTGTGCACTGTGCGAACCGCGACTACAATACAAAAACGGCCGATAGTCAAGCTGTGTAGACTGCCGGTCGAAACTACACCCCCGGCGCCATAAAATAATAAAACCGCCTAGCCTCATTGCCGAAACTGCGTCTCGGCAAGGGGGGGAGTAATGTTCCGGCAAACCGTCACTCGATCTATCCGCTTGCCGGGATCGGGACTCGCGATTGACGTCACGGCGTCTAGGCTCCCCCCACTTGTGCTAGCCCAAGGCACCAACGAACACAGCTGATTTCGCACCAGTTCGTAGCACCGAGAATCAGCTGAGTCTGTTGACATCGCGCGATAAACACACATCGGACTCGCTTACTCTGTCGTCGCTACCGCGCCTTTGCTAACCTCGCCGCGTTCCTCACTCTAGTGGTTCAAAGCCCTGTTCGCGTTACGTGCATCCAATATATGTACCCAGCGTTATTATTTAGTGTATTAAAGTGTTTGTTCATACAAGTCTCGTTATACTCGAATTCACCCACGCCGATTTCCTAATTCCCATCCGATCCGCGAACACATGTTTTTCAAAAACTGTGCGTATAGGAGAAAAATTAAGGACAGATTCGGAATCAGCGCAAAAAACTCTATAAGAAGGACCCAACAGTATATTGAAATCATAAAAAAATTTGAAATTTGTTGGACAGTGTAATTAAAGGAAAGATTAAATAAGCAGTGCTGGGTAGAATTCAAATATATTTGTAGAATTATAATATGTAAAGTCTGTCCCAGTTAAGAATAGACTTCGCGAATGACCAGTTTGCGTCGTTCGCTGCGCAGGTTCGCCCTGATTGGTAGTACTCCCAATGCACAACGCATGCGCGCAGTGGCACTGCAGCGACGCCACGCGATGCAGCGCTGAAAACTGCCTCACTCGCGTTATACCAGGTGTCCTGTGTTACACGCATCGCTGCGCATCACCGCCCTCGCTATTTTACCACGTTTGTTTCGCTAGTTTTTCCGCGCTTTTCTTTAAAGTGTTTATTGGCGAAAGAAAATGGACCAAGGAGAGTCATCAGGTGTATCTCCACAGAAGCGGAATCCGAGAGGAAACGTACGTACGCATTGTACATATTAATAATGCATTTCGATTATATATTTGAATTCGAATTTCGAATCTTCGATATCCGTCATTTTGTAAAATGCATGACAATGTAAATAAGATGTTTCTTTAGCTGTTCTTGAATGAATTAAAAATCTTTATTTCAATTTTTTTTCTGTTTTTAGTACGTTTTATCTGGGGAGAAGGAGATGATAATCAACCTGTATAAAGAACTGAAACAGGAAAACGCTGGGGTCTCCTACAAGGCGATGATTGAATCCCTGTCGAAGACGACGGGGATTGGAAAATGTACTGTAAAAAATGCGATAGCGGAGTACAAAAGTACAGGCGCTGTTTCGTCGCCGAATATGAAGAGGCGTCGTTGCAATATTTTGGAGAAAACCTTGGAAGCGGATATTTTGGCCATCAGAAGAAAGGTCCACGACTTTTGGGTACGGCGCGAGGTGCCGAACCTCGATAAAATATTGCAGGCGGTGAATGATGACGAGGAACTCCCGTCGTTCAGCTGAACGAGTTTACACCGCCTGCTGAAGAGGATGGAATTCCGTTTCATCAAAAGGAAGCGGAACAGCGCGCTGATAGATAAACAGCACATTGTCAGCTGGCGGCAAAACTATATCAAGAATATCAGGGAACTGCGCGAGGAAGGGCGTCCAATTTATTACCTGGACGAAACATGGTACAACTGCGGGGATGTTGTCAATAAATTATGGGTGGATACCAAGGTCACTTCCCCGAGAAACGCCGAAGAAAGGCGGCTGTCGACCGGCTTACCTGCTCCCGCTAATAAAGGAAAGCGGCTCATTATCCTGCATATCGGGTCAGAGGACGGGTTTTTACCTGGGGGCCTCCTCTGCTTCGAATCGAAGAAAAACACGGCCGACTACCACAATGAGATGAACGGGGACACGTTCTTCGAATGGTTCAAGAAAATTTTGCCCACGCTGAGAGATAGGGCAGTAATTGTTATGGATCACGCTCCTTACCATAGCGTGATAAAGGAGCCTCATCCAAAACTGATCTGGAAGAAAGCCAGAATTGTGGAGTGGCTGCAGGGTAAGGGGGAAACGATTGACGCGGATCCCGTAAAGACGCAGTTATTAGACATTGCCGAAAAATATAGGCAGCCGGGCAAAATCTATGCTGTAAATGAATATGCAAAAGAGCATGAGAAATTAGTATTGTGCCTTCCCCCTTACCACTGCGAACTAAATCCAATTGAGCTCGCGTGGGCACAAGTAAAACATTATATAAGGACAAGAAACACGACATTTCAATTGGAGAGTGTCCGTGGTCTTGTAAACGAAGCCGTGGAGAACGTGTCCCCCACAAACTGGAAAAATTATATTATCCATGCCAAGAAAGAAGAAGAGAGGTTTCGACAATTGGATCGAACAATTGATTCTGATTTCGATTCGCAGGGAGATTGGATTTCAGAGTCTGAGGATGCATATTCAAACTCGGACACAGAAGATCAGAGTAGTAATTAAATAGCTTGTAAATAGTCTTAATTAGCTTGTAAATAGTCTTAAATAGCTTGTAAATAGTTTTAAATAGCTTGTAAATAGTTTTAAATAGCTTGTAAATAGTTTTAAATAGCTTTTAAATAGTTTTAAATAGCCAATTTTGTCATTTGTACATTTTTTATATATTAATAAACTATTATTAATATACTATTCTATACAATTCCATGCTAACCTTAATCTTGCTAAGCTTAAATTGTCACTTGTACGTTTTCATATTAATATTCTATATAATTCTGTATAATATTCTATTCTCTATGATTTCATGCTAATCCGTTTCATTCCGGTACACCGCGTATATGAAGACTCGCGTCGAGACAGTGGGGAGTGGGTAGTGGAGTGGGAGCTCGCAGCAAGGCGCTGCAATCAGTCGAGCTGTGCGAAGGAAGTCTATTCTTAACTGGGACAGACTTTAGATACGTACACATAAGTTTCTATAACAATAAAAAATGGGAATATAGTAAACTCGACTCTTAACAGTTCTGTTTTTTTTTCATTTACAAATACTTGTTTATAAAGTAAACAATCTGGTTCGTGGATTTCCAATGTGGTGTAAGCATTGGTCTTTGTAAGTTTGACATACGTGGAATTGCAACCACATTATCATAATGTCGTGTTATTTGTGTTTGATCTGAAGTGCCAAATGTATGTTTAGGAATTCTTGTGATGTGTCTGTCGCATGTACCGGGACCAATTAATGTTTGAAGTGTAGAAATGAATGGTTTTTGGAGTGTGCAATAAATTTTAGGTTATAATGTTTTTACTCGAAATATGGTTTCGATAGTGTCTGTTTTAAATAAAATTTGTGCAGGAAGAGTACATTAATTATATGTAAATAAATATAACACGTGCCACGGAAAAATTAGTAGATTATTCGATTTTTAATATTAATGTTGTAACGGTTCTGCTTCCGACGGAGAAGTCGTCGCGGCGTCGTATCCTCTCGTGCTGGAATAACTCGTCGAGCCGGGTTCGTCTACCGGCGAGAGAATCGACTGAAGCTGAAAATGGACGAGGTGCGCGGGACGTGAAATAACGACAACGTGTATGTGTATTTTACGGGCCTCACTGCTCGTAGATTCGCGTAACCTTGTGTCTCATGGACGGTCTTACGGACCCGTGATTCTAGGGACGATCCTTGCGTGATCGTTCATCGCGACGCGACGCGTATTCGTGGACCTGGTGCTTGTACCGGCGACTCGGTTCAGACAGGAGTGGTCGGGAAACCCTGCCACGAGTCGGGAAAATCCCGTGGCGGTTCTACGGTAAATGAAGGGGAAGCTGCCCCTTCATTTAGACGTCTCCGGTAGCTGTCGGAGTTCTCGGGATGCTGCCCGAGAGGTTTGCTCAGGATGCTGCCTGAGCGGCAGAGAGGGATGCTGCCCTCTCTGTTTGGCGTGTATGCTGTCACGCCGGTGGGAACTAGGTTAGGTAGGAAGGTGTTCCTGGGATGCTGCCCAGGCTGGAAAAGAGGCCCGTGCCTCGTTTGCATCGCCTTTTATAGGCGGCGGTTGGTGGTGAGGGGAATGGTGCGGGGAGAACGGATGTGTGACGTCGAGTTTCCGTATCCGTTAAGATGGCGGAACCTCGACGTCCGTTTCCCGCCGAATATGGCCTGGAGCGCGGGGATCGTGCATCGTGACGCGTCGTACGCGGACGACGCGTTCGGTAATCCTCGGCGTCGATCGGTTGTATTCGGCGCGTGTCTAATAGTAACAGGCCTGCACCGTGCAGGTCTGTTACAATGTGATTGTGAATTAAAATATTGCCAACGAAGAGCGAAGGACTGAAAAATTACACAAATGTGTAGAATTGATTTCACAGCTCCCGAATAATTCTGTGTGAAAAAGATAATTTAGATAAGTATTTTTTGCCTATATATATAAAATATAATCATTTTTGTGAGGAATGAATACGATACTTTGTGATTTTTTATATTTTTCTTTTGCATGTGGTGCACGAAGCAGATCTACTAGCTGAACTATTTTAATTGGAACACACGGTCAGATCCTGATTATTGCCATGACAATGTTCTAACGGTGAGTAATATGTATTTAACTTGTGATCTTGAAAATTATTATATTCAAAGGTAAAAAGCATTGATAATTTAACTTTTTATTCTTTGTATTTCTTGAAATATTCATAATATGAAGAATAAATAATAATTATCAGTAGATAAGAAACACTTTTTAATAAATTTTAATGCAAATTTCATCCCGATATCTCTGATGGCTCAAGAGTTATAGTAAAATGTCACGATCCAGCCTGCTGTGTTCGGTCGTCGTATGCTGTGTATCGCGCGGTGCAGCATTCAAATAAATTTTTAACAACGTGCTTTGTTATAACTAATTTTACGGTAAGTTTCTATGTCAGCGATAATATCATCGACCATATTTTCATTTTTATGTTCTTCACAATCATTTGTTTAGTCAGCGACCACCATTTGTTAGTTTACATCTGACGCACGCAACGCGTAGCTAACGAATATCACAATACAATATTGTTAGAATCAATTATATATACTATAAAATGTGTAATCGTAATTTTACCGTGTCGTCAATGTTTTACCAATTTTTTTACATATTGTAAGGAATAAGCCGTATTGATTTGTAAAATATGACACGCGGATAACCATTCGTTGACATATGTGTTTCTCGCGAAAGCTCGTTTTGATCTGATCTTCTTTTTACAATTCCTTGGCAATTACAATTTAGAAATCTTCTGTTTCGATTCTCTATTTTATAAATTTAACTATATATAGGGTTATTTGTTAATACACACATGTACATACATATAATACATACACATCATTCGTACTTTAACCCTATAATATGTTGAATTATGGCTGTTTAAAATTCATTGTATTGCCGATAATATTTTGTTTCTCTCAAAGTAATTATACTGTTAATAGATGGAAAAAATCGCAGGTAAAGTGAAAGGTTCTTTTGTCTTTGTACACAACGATTACGTGTACCATAAAGATCATCGCAGTGAAAATATTTATCGTTGCAACACACGACGCACCACACGATGTTGTGGGGCTGTGATGGTTCTCAGCGATGGGACTATTACGCTATTAAAATCCCACAATCATTCTAAATTGTTTCATAGAATCCAGCGGGAGATAATGAAAAGTGATATGCTTCAACTATGTCGGGAGACATTGATCCCATTAAAAAAAATATTCGATGACATCTGTAGACAGTAATTATTGTACCATATTTTTGAAAGAAACTTTGGACAATATGAAATAGATTTAAAAATTATCAGAAAACTAAATAAAATTCTTTTTTTTGTGTAGGTATCCTATTGCTGCAAGCACATTATCATATAACAGTTGTGACGTTGCCTCTTTTCGCTCGGCTTTCTGACCGGCGAAAGCGGTCAACCCCGAGAATTTACAGTCGCTGAGGACGGGCCGTGCGCTGCCGCGCGGACACGGTCCTCTCGGGACAAATGTGATTGACGAGAATATTCGAAGGGAACACTAACTGAACAATTGTTCGGGCGCCAGGTACTCGGAAGTACCGCACTAAAGGACACCAAACTCTCGTGTTCGCGAATCGAGCACGAGCTTCGACTCTTCTCGCGATCACCGACGGAATTCTAAGACACGAACAGCCAGGAGTTCGGACACGGGGAATAACGGGGACAGCCCTCGCGGCAGGACGGGTCTCGCAGGTCAGAAATAACCCGAGAATATTATGGCTCGAACGAATTTATTCGGTGTCAAATAATAAATTACAGGTGGGCGGCCACGTGACCGCAAACCGGGAGCCTGCGCTCCTAATACACTTTTGGCGATAGATGGTCGATCGCGGAACGCGTTGTCGAGATTTCGCGAACTAGAATAATACGGTACGCCGGTACAATGCAAGTCTCGCGAGAGACGAGAATTCGCGGAACGCAGATGTACGACGCAGTTTCGTCGGACCGTCGCGAGATTGCCGAGCGCGGACGACGTTACTGTACCGAATTCGCTAATTATCGAACGTATCCGTTTCCGACGCGGCTCCTTAAGGAAGACTTCCGACTAATCGAAGGGGAGACTACTCGCCAAGACTCACAGCGTTCTCGGAGAGAACGCGAGCACTAAGCACGAGGCCAATGCCTCGGCTATCACCAATTGTTCGAGGACGACGCGCACTCGCCTCGTCCTCGCGCTAAATATCGAGCCAACACGAAAATACGACCGAGGATCACTTTGTCGACTTACCGTGACGATTTCTCTTAGCCGGGTTCACACGCAAGGCCGGAACTCTCGTCTTCTTCTCCGGACACAAGGAGCACGGGAGTCAACTCGCGTAAAACCACCCGCGACGCGTACAATTATTCAGATGGTCGATACTCGGAATCGAAGAAGCGAGAATGCGGAAATAACTAGAGGGTTATTGTTGCTCGCTCGCTTCGCTCGCTCGCGAGGAGGGTTGTTTTTGCTAGCGGGTAGGACAGCTCTTGCGAGAGGGTTAGTGGTACGCATGGCTAGTAGGGCCTGCAGCTATTAATGTTTTTTTTTAATTTGGAGTGTGACTCTCCACGAGCCACACAAAGAACTTCCCGATTCGTTAGTTGCAGTATATTATCATCATTATTTTTAGTACGTTTTAAGAAGATTATACGTTTTCGTTGCTCGCTTGGTTCCTTGTTATAGCATACTGTTGCAACATACTAATGTTACACATACTAATTGTTGTAAATACTGAATTGTCACCAACATCAGCCAATCAAAGTATGGTTTACTAGTGGCGCCATCTCTAAATGTTGTTCTCTGAATACCATGTTGTAAAGAAACTCTACTAAACTAGTCGTGGCGTAGCACTCTCAAGAAGTAGTTCACAACATGTAACATATATTATTGTACAAGTTTAATAAAACACATAACCAGTTTATAATATTATAACAACATGGTAGCAGAGCGTGGTTAATATTTCAAGTTGAGTTGAATTGAATTGGCTATGTGTTGAATGGGAAAACGGAAAATTGGTTGCTGTTCCAATTTTTCTTACTAAGAATAGCGAGCAAATTAAATTGAGTGCTATTAAATAAATAAAGGTAAAACGCCAAAAAATATAAGTGAAAAATAATACTACATTTGTTAACAATGCTAAAAATCAATAAAGTGTAAAAACAAAATCAGTGCAAATAATCGATGCACAAGGATTCAAAGTGACAACACGCGGCAAGTTTGTAACGGCCGACCACATGGCGTTTTTGAGGTTAGCCACATGAGGCTAGACACATGTTATCCGGATTGGAAACAACCTTTAAAAATCTAGTAGCTGAAGCGGAATCAGACATAAAATTAAGTGATCTCTTAAAAGGCGAAAATTTCGTGTTGAGCAAAGAAATTAGAAATTATCTACGAAGAAGTTTCTTAAAAGTAACCAAAAAGGTATTACTTTTGAAAAGTGATATTGAGTGCAATATAAAGAACAAAGAGTTAGAAAACATGGCTAGGCAAGCTAAAATTGACGATATTAGTATTCCAGTATTCGATGGAGCAAACTTCAAAGGTTGGAAGTTTAGATTGCTAACTCTGTTAGAATATAAAGAGTGCGACGTACAAGCAAAGAGAACAAGGAATGCAGATGAGAATGAAGCAGCCTGGAAGAAAAGCGATTTAAAAGCAAAAGCGATACTGATAAGTGCAGTGTCAGATAAACAATTAGAGTATATTAATGAATGCGCTACAACAGTGGTCCCCAACCCCCGGTCCGCGGACCGGTAGTGGTCCGTGGAGCAAATGGTACTGGTCCGTGGATCAAATGGTACCGAGCCGCCCAAGGAACTTTAAATTATTTCCATTTTATGAAGGGAGACTTCAATAGAAAGCCGAACATAGAGAAGGACAGAATGAAATAAGGATCGGGTGACCGAAGCGTGTCGCCGTCGCCGGCACAGTTTAAAGGCCCGTGCGTCATTACAATGTAACAATTTTAACGTTGTACATTTGTAAGAGAGTAAATGCTCGAGGAGGATTTGACAATAGTATTTATTTCGACCTTTCAATAGACTGTTCCGAAAAAGACTGAGTACTCTTCGTACGGCGTTGCCCACGAAGCCTCGGCCGATCGTCTTTTATACATTTGTTTAACGGACATGATCGTCCTTTTACACACGTGCTGCTCATTTATTTAACAGACATTCACTTGTTTAACGGACATTCACACACACACTCACACATGCATACCCGTCTCTATCCTACACATTTAACAATTTAACATATTTAATCTTCTTCGGCAGTGGCGTTGTAGCTTTGGTAAAGAGAAGGTGTGTATCGCTCTTCTCTCTGTTCACCGGTATTTTCTCATGTTTAGTAGTGCTTGGTGTACGTGTATATTGTGTTTGCTCAAATTTAACCGACAAATTGGCAGAAATGAGTACGAAACAGACGTCGTTAGAAAGTTTCCTTGGGAAAAAGAAAAGGCCCAGTGAAGAAACAGAAGAAGAGCCTTCAACATCAAAGAAACATGTAACTTTGAACAGACAATACCATGAGTCCTACTTGAAATATGGATTTATCGGGACAGATGATTCCCACACATCAAAACCGCTCTGCATATTTTGCGGCGACCAGCTCTCTAATGATGCAATGAAACCTTCAAAACTGCTTCGCCACTTGAACGCCAAGCACCCTGGATTAAAAGACAAGCCCCTGGAGTATTTTGAAAGAAAAAAACGGGAACACGAAGGACAGAAGAAATTTATGAGGGCCACCACATCAATAAAGGATAATGCACTGAGAGCATCACCGTGGTACATCACCGTGGTACGCACTCCAGGTTGACGAATCTACAGATATCGACAACAAGGCAATACTACTTGTTTATGTGCGATATCTACATCAGGAGGATGTGCATGAGGATTTGTTATGTGCACTATCTTTGCCAACCAACACCACAGGAGCAGAACTGTTCAAGTCACTGGATGGTTATATATCAGGACAACTAAAATGGTCCTTTTGTGTCAGCTTATGCACAGACGGAGCTGCTGCCATGACCGGACGACTGTCTGGTTTAACTGCTCGGATTAAGGAGGTTGCACCTGAGAGTGAATCTACGCATTGTCTCATTCACAGGGAAATGCTGGCAAGCCGAAAAATGTCACCGGAATTTAACAGCGTATTGATTGATGTCGTTAAAGTTATTAACCACATCAAAGCACACGCCCTTAACTCGCGCCTGTTTGAGCAGCTTTGTCAGGAGATGGACGCAGAGTACAGATGCCTTCTCTTACACACAGAAATAAGATGGTTATCCAGAGGAAAATCGCTAATTAGAGTATTTGAATTGCGAGAGCCATTGCAAAGATTTCTCTCAGAAAAGAAGTCACCGCTGGCAGCACATTTCAGCGACAAGGTATGGGTCGCAAAACCAGCTTACCTGTGTGACATATTCAGCCTGCTCAATGAACTCAATCTGTGCCTTCAGGGGAAAATGACAACTGTTTTCAAGTTGGCAGACAAAGTAGCTGCATTTAAAGCCAAACTGGAGTTGTGGGGACGGCGCGTGAACAGAGGAATTTTGGACATGTTTCAAACATTATCGGGGATTTTAGGCGAGACTGAGCCTGAACATTCATTCTCCCAGTTGGTACACGATCACCTGTCTTTGCTTTTAAAAGAGTTCGAGCGCTATTTCCCAACCACAAAAGACCCACGAACTGGTAAAGAATGGATCCGCAACCCATTTGTCAACAAATCAGGCGAATCTAGCATGTCTGTGCAAGAAGAAGATCAACTGCTGGAGATTACAAATGACGGCGGCCTTAAATCTACGTTCGAGACAACAACTCTGCCGGTGTTCTGGATTAAAGTTATGGCGGAATACCCTGAGATTGCCACCACAGCACTTAAATCCCTATTGCCATTTCCGACAACCTACCTGTGTGAAGCGGGGTTTTCAGCAGTGACACCAACAAAAACAAAACAACGGAATAAACTGGACATACGCAACACACTTCGGGTATCATTGTCTCCTATTACCCCCAAATGGAACCGTCTCGTTGCAAAGAAACAAGCTCAGGGTTCTCATTGATTTAGCGTTCTAGTGAGTTAAAATGTTAAATAACTTTATATTCATTTTTTGGTGTAACTGTATTTTATTTTCAAGGCATGTTTAAATACAATTAAATTAAAATTATTAAATCAAAACAATCTAAAATATAAACCATCAATGTCGCCCCCCCCCCCCCTCAGCGGGCCGCGGTAAAATTATCAAACGTTGACCGGTCCGCGGCGATAAAAAGGTTGAGGAGCACTGCGCTACAACGTTCGAAATGTTATCTAAGCTAGAGAGTACATACTCTACTAAATCAACTTCGCTTCAAATTATCAATAGAGGGAAGCTGGAAGAAGTCAAATTGAAGAACTTTAACACAGTAGAAGATTTCTTCGTGGACTTCGAAAAAGCCTGCAATGAGTTCAAATCAGCTGGTGGACAGTTGAGCGAAGAAGAAAAGTTAAGACATCTGATTGAAGCTCTAACTCCTAGTTACAGTTATATAGGAGATTTCATTGATCTAGTAAAAGAAGATCAAAGGACAGTTGAATACGTCAAATCCAAGATAAAGGAGAAGAACCTGTCAAAAAATGACAGCGAGAGAAGAACAAACGTAAGCACGTTCAATGTAAGAACGAGAGAATGTTACGATTGCGGCGAATCCGGACATATGCAGAAGAACTGCTGGAAAACACAGCAGAATCGTCGAGGCAGAGGGGCTCAACGCTACCAAGGCAGAGGAAATCATTCGAGCCAGCGAGGATCATGGCGAGGACCATGGCGAGGAATATCGCGAGGACGAAGCCGAGAACGAGGAACTTCACAACGAGGTCGAAGCAATTCATATGGATATCAACAAGCAGCCGGATCAATCAGCGAGGATGATCATGAAGCTTGGGCAACACAAGTGTTGAAAGTGAGTGTTAGCGAAGTGAAAAGGTCCATAACAAACAAAGAAAGTGTCAGTGAGAATGAAATCGAATGGTTGCTTGATAGTGGCTGTACAGACCACATTGTAAAGAGCGATAAACATTTTAGTAAACATGTAGTTTTAAGAAATCCTATAAGCGTTAAACTGCCAGAAGGTAAATGCGCAAAAGCGACAAAAGTAGGCACTATCGATACAATATTTGAAAATTATTATGGTAAAGTTAAAGTCAAATTAACAAACGTATATTATGCAGAAGGAATTAAAAAGAATGTGCTTAGTTTTTCAAGAATAACTGAAACTAGTAGTATAATAGCTAGAAATGAAACTGCGAAAATATATAATATCAATAGAAAGTTAATAGCAGTAGCAAATAAAGTAATTGGCTTATACACAATGAAAAGTACTATAATAGAGAATGACACAAAAAATTTATATGCGAATACAGCAAAAATTACCGAAAAGGAAAAATGGCACAGAGCTTTAGGCCATATAAATTTTCAATACCTTAGTAAACTTGTAAATTTTAAATTAGTAGAAGGTTTACCTGAAAAATTAGAAAATGATTCATTCACTTGTGCAAATTGTATTGAAAGTAAAATGTCAAAAGTTCCATTTAAAAATGATAGGTCTAAAACAAGTGAAATCTTAGAATTGATTCACACAGACTTGAACGGTCCTCGCCGAACCACAGGTTATGGCGGTGAAAAATACTTCTTAACATTCATAGATGATTACAGTAAGTGCGCTAAGATATATTGCATAAAACGTAAATCTGAAACAGCAAATTGCTTCAAAGAATTTGTCAATTTAGTTGAAAATAGATTCAATAAAAGAATAAAGAAATTGAGGTGTGACAACGGAAAAGAGTACATGAATAACGAGATCTATAATTTTGCAAGAGACAAAGGTATTGAAATTTTACCGTGCCCACCATATGTTCATGAATTAAATGGTGTGGCCGAACGATATAATAGATCCACAATGGATATGGGGAGATGTTTAGCTAAAGAAGCCAAAATAGATCATAAATATTGGCCAGAGATTATGAAAACAGTCTCCTACCTAAAGAATCGAACTATTGCTAATACACATGAAAATCTAACTCCTTTCGAGATTTTCTGTGGAAAAAACCTAGTGTAAAGCATATTAAAATATATGGTAGTCGGGTTTTTGTAGAGGTCCCAGAAGAACTAAGGAAAAACAAATGGGATGATAAAGCGCAACTAGGTATACTTGTAGGTTACAACGAAAATAGCTATAGAGTACTTGTAAATAACAGAATCATAAATGCAAGATATGTAAGAGTAATTGAGAACTGTAAAAACCTTATATGCATACAAAAGTCAGTAAAAAACAAAGATTCAAATTATGATGATGAAAATACTTCAAGTTTAAATTTAGAAAATGAATCAAATACTGGTAATGGTAGTGATAATGAAGCAAGCTCAAGTAATGATGATACTAGTGATGATGATAGTGATGATGTTTTTGATGACAATCTAAATTCACAAAATACAAATAAGCAACCAATAGTAAGAAAAAGTTCAAATAGAAAAGCTAAACCTATAGAGAGATTTGGTAATCCTGTTGCTCATTTTATCTATGTTAATTATGCGAACGCCAACGTACCGAGTACATTTGAAGAGGCGATGAATTCCAAAGAGACAAAAAGTTGGCAAAAGGCTATGAACTTAGAGATAGAAAGTTTGAAAAAAATAAAACTTGGATTAAAGTTGATAAACCTAAAGATAAAGAGGTAATCGATGTTAAATGGGTATACAAAAAGAAGGACGACAATACGTATAAAGCTAGATTAGTTGTCAGAGGCTTTCAACAGAAAGAGTATTTAGAAAACGTATATTCACCTGTAGGCAGAATGCAGACTTTGAAAGTCCTGTTAAGCTATTGTTGTGCGAATAATTTATACATTGATCAGATGGATGTCGAAACTGCTTTCCTGAACGGTAAAGTAAAATCAGAAGTTTATATTTATGAACCGAAAGGTTATGAATCAGGTCAAAACAAAGTCTGCAAGCTACAAAAGGCTCTATATGGTCTCAGAGAAAGTCCAAGAGCATGGTACGATTGTTTTAATCAGTGTGTTGAAAAGTAGAATTTTGTAAGAAGTAATTACGATTATTGTTTATATGTTAACAATACGAGCAAAGATCCAATATATATACTAGTGTTTGTTGATGATCTTCTAATTTGTTGCAAAAATAAAAATAAAATTGATGAAGTGAAAGCGAGCTTGATGAAAAAATTTTCCATGAAAGATTTAGGAAAGATTAAAACTTATATAGGAATAAATATTGATTATAGTGATGATAGAAAGAGAATGTCATTAAGCCAATCAAAATATATTGAATCTTTGGCTGTAAAATACAATATAGAAAATGCAAAGTTGTACGATACTCCTATGGAGAGCAATTTAAAATTAGAACAGGCAAACGAAATCGATGAAAGAATTAAATATAGAAATTTGATAGGTGAACTACTATACATAAGTACAGGCACGAGACCAGATATTTCATACAGCATAAATTATTTAAGTAGATTTCAAAGTTGTTACAATGCTACACATTTCAAATATGCTTTAAGAGTTTTAAAATACCTATACAAAACCAAAGACTTGAAACTAACTTATTCTGATAATAATATAAAAAATGATAGCTTAAACTGTATGGTAGACTCGGATTATGCTGGTGATAATATTGATAGGAAATCTACAACAGGCTACATGATAAGATTGTATGGAAATGTAGTATATTGGAAAGCGCGCAAACAAAATACTGTTACTAAGTGCTCTACGTTTACTGAATATGTTGCTTTATCTGAAGCTGTAACCGAAATTCTATTTTTAAGAAACCTTTTGAAAGAATCCTTTAATTTGGAAATTACACAGCCTATAAAAATATACGAGGATAATTCTGGCGCGATAGCTACCCAGACAACCAGGGCTGCACCGGGCAGCAATGTCGCGTTTTGGATCCCTGCTGCCGCGAGGCTGCACGGAAAACGGTGGGGGATTTTGCCTCACCGTAAGAGGGCAACACAGTCGCGCCAATGTTTCGAATGCCGTACGCAACGCCATACAGGCACGTACAGGCCTTGTACTAGGGAGCAGGGGGTCTCTCGCCCCGGTAAGGTGATACAGACCTGGTCGCGCTGATGTGGATCTTCCACATTAAGATGTCGGTAAAGTAAATGTCTATTGTACAAATGTGTAGCAGCAGCAGCAGCAGTATTTCTTTTTACTGACAAAAATTAATATTTTTATTTAAATTACATACTACATACTATCAGGTCGTTCGGAAAGTAATTTTGTTTATCGTGTAGGGATGGCAATGCTTCCGTTTGTCATTACTAGACTGCGGATCTTTCTGCAAAATAAAAAATGTCAGCGTCGATTACAGGAAATAGAAACTAAATTGAATTGAATTATTTCTTCAGCAAAGGAGAAAACGAAATGACTTTCCGAACGAGCTAATACATTAACATATTACAATAGGAGAGCTGCATAAAGTCTAAATAAAATCAATCTCATCATTTTCATACAAAGAAACATTTACCAGTTACTTTTAAGGTTCGGTAGGTGTAGAGGGTTGAAACGTCTTCGTGCAAAATAAAAATGTGTCGTAGAAGGGAAAAGAAACTTAATTTATAATTTTCGGCTCGAGCGCGTTTCCAGCTACCCGAGTGCATCGGGCTGCCCGGGAGTGTCTCGATCTCGTCGGGCGGGTTCGGAAAGAATCAGACAAGTTCGGGCGAGCGAGTTTTCGCGCTACTCGAGATTCAATTCTGCGTTCGCACCAGTTCGCACGAACTTGTCCGCTTCTGTCTGACGTCTGAACGCGCTCGACGAAGTCGAGCCACTCTCGGGCCACCAGGCCACCCGATGGTGTGTCACGGATAGTCTGCGGATCTTTCTGCAAAATAAAAATTTACTATATCGATTGCAAGAAATAGAAATCAAATTGAATTGAATTGTTTCTTCAGCAAAGGAGAAAACGAAATGACTTTCCGAACGAGCTAATACATTAACATATTACAAGGAGAGCTGCATAAAGTCTAAATAAAATCAATCTCATCACTTTTATACAAAGAAACATTTACCAGTTACTTTTAAGGTTCGGTAGGTGTAGAGTGTTGAAATTTATAATTTTCGGCTCGAGCGCGTTTCAAGCTACCCGAGTGCATCGGGCTGCCAAGGGGTTTCGAGCTGCCCGGGAGTGTCTCGATCTCGTCGGGCGGGATCGGAAAGAATCGGACAAGTTCGGGCGAGCGAGTTTTCGCGCTACTCGAGATTCAATTCTGCGTTCGCACGAACTTGTCCGCTTCTGTCTGACGTCTGAACGCGCTCGACGAAGTCGAGCCACTCTCGGGCCACCGGGCCACCTGATAGTGTGTCACGGATAGACTGCGTATCTTTATGCAAAATAAAAAATGTCAGCGTCGATTACAGGAAATAGAAACTAAATTGAATGTCATCTCTTCCCTTAATGATTTTAATAGAGGAGAAATCATATATTGACATCTTCAATTTAAAAAATTTTCCAACAACTATCAATTTCATCTACTCAAGTTTGCTATAAATGCATAAAGATCCGCAGTCTATTCGTGACATATCAAGCGGCCCGAGAGTGGCTCGACTTCGTCGAGTGATTTGAAAATTACAGTCAAAACGTGTTGGTCGAGGAAGTGTCGACTTCCAGCTCAATAGTAATGACCTGTCATAAATCTCCCTGTAGAGTCTGCCTGGGTCTGCCTAGCCCGACCCCAGCCGCGCGCCCGTGGTCTGCCTAGCCCGACCCCAGCCGCGCGCCCGTAGTCTCAATGTGTTGACTTCGATGGCGCACGCTGCGTAGTATGTGTGACCGCTGTAATAAGTATTTCAATACAGCCGAAAATGCGTGTGAAACGAGTCCTGCCTCCTCCACTCTGATCCAATCGTCCGCGCATTCGCACCTAGACACGTCACCGTAATCCTGCCTGGGAACCTTCTTCTCAGGCTTACACCAAGTACAATGTCACCAGTTCGAATCCATGCGTGTTGGCGTCTTGCCGCCATCCCCTACAATTGCGTAGTATGTAGTGGGCGGTAACGGTATCGTATCCTAACCCACTGCTGTTCCGCTAAAATGTTTTTTCACTACGTGAATGAAATATGTAATTTCAGGACCGACGCTGTCGATCCTTACGTCAGAAAATGTCTGTTCCAGGGTTGTTACCTTTCACTTAAAAAGGCATCGTTGGTCAAGACTGGTTGCTAATATTATTCTCGAGGTGTAAATGGGGTTATTTAGTCGTATACAGCGTCCGTTGCCAGCTCCTTGTGACGCCAATTTTTATATCTCCATTTCTTTTGAAGGGCTCATTTTACAGTGGAAACTCCAAGGAATATAAACATATTTTGTTCAAAATTTAAATCACTGACGCACAGTGGTCTGGATTGGAAAATCGTGTGCCATTTTGTTATAACTTTTGAACCAGTAGAGATACTGCAATGAAATTTTCACTAAAAATATTTAAAAAATAGTCATTTTTAACTATAGGTAATTAAATATTTTTTGCATTTGTTAAACAATAATTTTTTATAAATTTTCATTGATATTTTTGATTTAAAAAAAAATTTTTGGAATATAATCGTACATACTATTTTTTACTTTCTAAATATGTATTTTTTATATTTATGTTTCACACATGTGTAACGTTTTATGGAATACGTAAAATATAAATTTGAGAAGTCTTGTTGCAATCAACATACACAAAAAAAATTACCGTAAAGGTAAAAACGCATTACAAGCGTGTCAAAGATATTTTTTATAATAATTTATAATGATTAAAAAACGAAACGAGCCTACTACCTTATATCTTTATTTTACTAGAGGTGAGCGAAATATCAGAACGAAACAGAATTGAAAAACTTCTATTATATTTTAATACTAAAGAATTACCTCGGATGCAATATTTAACACTAAAATCTTACATTTTTCGCTATGTGAAGTCATCTGATAATAATTTGTACCAACAATATTCCTCGCAAACATTCTATTACCAACTTTAATGGCTTTAAACAATAATAATTTGAGCGGGCGGAGAGGGGCGGAATTAATTTTTTCATGATTATTTAGAAGGAAAGTGTACTAAAAATATCCCAATTAATTAGAAAGCTAAACTCGGCTAAACTTTAAAGATATACCATCTTAAATGGAAAGGACTTCACAAATTTTTCTTACGGTATTGAGCATTATTATATAAATAGAGTATTTACGTTAATAAATAATAGAAAGATATGATTTTTATCACAAAAGTCTGCTCTTCAATATAAAAAAAAAAGCGAGAGATAATATTAAATAGGAACGTCAGGGCACCGCATCACAGAGAAGCAATTTTTCTCGTGAAAAATCCTCCTCTTAAAATGTCCTATTTTCAATGTTTATTGCAACTATTATATTTATTAAATTGTACTATTTTCTTCACTTCCGAGGTCTGTGAACATTTGGGAAGCAATGTTTATAGATATCGATACGAGAAAGTTCGTTTTTGGGCAGAAAGGCACACGATTTTCCAATCCAGACCACTGTGTGACGGCTCATCGAAAAAGACGTAAAAAACGAATTAGTTTAAATTTTTCGACTCCATACAGTTGATGGTCGAGGTTAAAAAAATAATTTTGCAATAGCCCAATCCTTTCCTAATAAAACCACCAAAAAAAAAAGTGTAGCTCAATCGGATTTCAACGAAAATATGATTTCATGATGTTTCGTTGACAAAAAATTCGATTTTTTGGAAAATCCTGAGGTGGTAGACAAATTCTGAGACCACATTTGAAATAAGCGTGGAAGAATGTACGGGAAATGATGTACAGCATGTTGCAAAAAAGTTTTATTGAAATTGTGCAGGTTTAACGAATTTTGTCAAGGTTAAAAAACGTTCGTACCATCATTTCCCTACTTTCCGCATATTCTGCAAAGTTAGAGCTTTAATTTTTAAAAAAAATCATCGTTCTATCTCTTTTCTATCGAAAGTTATTCGACTTTAACACAGAAACTTGCGGCGACCCGTGCAGCGACCCTTGCAGCGACCCAATAGCTGCACGGGTCGCTGCAAGGGTCGCCGCCTGGATCGCGACGGAATGGCCAAAAAAGGTGTGTCACAGCTCTGACCGACCAGTCCCGAACCGCTAGAGGACTCATCAATAAGGCGGGCCCTGCCCGAGACGCTGCGATATCGGAAGGTGGTTTAAGACTGTATATATAGAGATCGGTGACGGATCAGGTAGCAGCGAGAAAGGTCTTTCTTTGACTATCTGTCCATCTTGTGGCAAATGTAGGAAATTAGCTGCCACAAAAGAGAGCGAGTTATTATTGTCCGCTTCTGTCCGAACGCGCCCGACGAGGTCGACCACGTTCGGGCCACCCGCCCGATGTGTTACGGATAGACAGCGGGTCTTTATGCAAAATAAAAAACGTCAGCGTTGATTACAAGAAATAGAAACTCAAAAGAATGTCATCCCTTTCCTTAATGATTTCAATAAAGGAGAAATCATATATTGACATTTTCAATTTTAAAAATTTTCCAACAACTACCAATTTCATCTGCTCAATTTTGCTATAAATGCATACAGATCCCAAGTCTATCCGTTACACATCGGGCGGCTCGAGAACGGCTCGACATCGGCGAGTGATTTGAGGAGTTGGTGACAGATGGATAGACCGTATGGCGATTAACTTCATCAATCGATTGAATCAATTCGATCAAATTTGTTGCCGGTCAAATCTGGAGTCGGTGAAATGTCGGCGAAAACCGTGTGCGCCGTCCGGCGCAATGTTCGTCGAAATGTCATAACATCTCCAAAAATTCAAGTCTTTTAGTCTCGAATCTAATGTCGTTAATGCTTCGTACAGAGCTGAACATTTCGCTTTGAAACTTTAATTCACTGTGTGAAATCAGGGACTTAATCTCGGTAAAATATATATACATACCGAACAATACCGGTAACGGTACTATGCCAAGTGGCTGAAATAACACCGAAACCGTTAATATACTTTTTCGAGCAAAAGCTCCTGAAAAACGAAGTTTGGGCTTTTGTTGTGCCATGGCCGAACTGCAATGTGCCACCAGCCGTACCCTTAGGAGTTAATAGCCGTAATAACCATAAAGACATTAAAGACCAAATCGGTCTGACCAGATTCCTTGGGGTTACCGTGCGCTCGCTACCCCCGCCATATAAAAGATTCTGTAGACTTTTTCAAATACAGTGATATCCAATATTAATACAGTATGATTGTTTAAACATGTTTAAACAATGGTTTTGGAAACAGCGGGACAAACGATTTTTTCGAATCCATATTTATTAAGCTTAAGATTTTTAAAACTAAGAAAATGAAAAAACACTATCCGAATACCCGAAATGTCATCGAAAACGGTCAACACATAAGCCGAATCGAGCCCGCTCGACTTCCCTCGACCCGATCTACCTGACGATTCGGGCGGCCCGCACACATCCCTAATATCTACATTTATTTTAAAAAACTTAAATATTGATGACAAACGAATCAAATTTTATTTAATCTATAAGGAGGAACGCGTAACATTCATATTTGTTAAGCTATAGTTAAAAGCAACAATTCTGAATTAATTAAATTAATTTTGCTACGCCGCAAGGAGAGTTGGTGAAAGGATGATGGACGAATTGCGCAAGTAGTAATGAATATTATGAGTTTTTATGCATCTTTTATTCATGATTGTTTATTATTCAAACAGAAAGTGAAAATCTTTCCTATGTAGGAATCTATACCCTAATTTATCTTGCAATTTCGTCTTCTTCCCGAAACGTGTGGTCGGTGACATACGGTGTGTCCTGAATACCAGGATACATAAAAAATACAGGAAAAATCATTGATATACGATATATGTTTGTACATGTGTACAATGATATCTTCCTCTTCCCCAGTTGCTTCCTTCTCCTTTCCTGGACAGCATTGCATTTTTCCTCGGCTTTCAATAGATTTCCACATTACCACGGAGGTACTATTGTTAATGCGTTTTTTTTTTAGTGGTATCCCCGGTAGGCCTATTCCACTTTGCAATAGTCCGGCTTCATTGCCCTTCAGGAATATGCGATCCTGAGAAAAAAATCATTAGTTCACATATTAATGGATTATATATACTCATTTTTATTACATTTTTCTTATAATATACTTACGACACTGCTGACGTCCCCTCCATTTCACGGTGGCGGGCCCACGGTGGTGGTAGCGGCGATGGTGGTAGCGGCGGCGAAGGACGCCCTGGACGCCTTCCGGTTCCGCTGCTTCGCCGCTTTCAGCGCGAGTTGCGCCGTCGTCGCGAACTCCTTCTCTGTTGGCGGGGGGAATGAACGGCTCCGCGCCGTTGCGTCTGTAACATTTATTCAAAGCAAGATAAACAATGAATTGAGAATGAAATTAAACTATGTCGATGATGTGCAATGCTTACCGTAGATGGCTCGCATGATCCGCGTGTTGTGCAGCGGTCGCGTTTCGTAAGCGCCCAGCCACGCGTACGAGGCTGCGGTGGAGTCGGTCAGGGCCTGCTTAAAGCAGGTACTGACAGCCTCCCTTAACGTTGATCCTCCCCATCTGGCGAAGTACCGAACCTGAATAAAAAATAAATATTAGTTTATATATTGATAAATTTGATATACGTACTTTTATTATTTCTCTGTTCCAATATACTTACTACACTGTTAAAGTCCTCTGCAGGACCTACCGCAAAGCGCTCTACCTCTTCTACGGAGCGTAGAGGTAGAAACTGCGGCCGCTCCACCTGCACCCCTCGTTCAACAGCCATGGGCCCTCGAAGTTGCCCCCTGTTGATTGTAACAGCAAAGAAGGATTAGTAAATGAAACATCTTTTCGACAAACATATAATTTCAACTAATTCTGAGGATGACTCACTCCAGATCGTCGCTCAATGTGGCCTGGTTGCGCAGCAGTTGGGCCTGGACCTGTTTGTCCTCTGCATTACGATTCTTAAGGTCGTCCATCTGCTTCTTCAATTTGGCCGTGTGGTCCACCAATTTGTCCACGCCTTGCATTATGAGGCCCTGATTGTGCAGTACCAAAACCAATTGGCCGCTAAAACAAATGCAAACATTACACCGTATACTACAAAATTCAATTATAATTATTGCTGCATTTAAGAATATGTATACAACTTACTTTTGACACTGTTCAGCGCTTCTTGCATCGTTGAGAGGAGGCTCATTATGTTGGGCTTCCAACCTCCTGCGCATGGCGTCGTAGTCGCTCTCATTTTGTTCCGGAAGCGAAACAAGGCGCTGCCTCTTTTTGACGGGACGGTCGTTGTCGGAGGATATGGCATTTTTGTACCTCTCCGGTTTCGGCGCATTTCTTTTCGGGCGTTCCTTCTGAAATGTATGAAACGTATTTTTCTATTTTAAACAAATATTGTGATATTATTATAAAAGATATTGAATTGTATTATACTTAGCTAAAAAAACTGCTATAAAACAAAAATCTATTTAATCTGTTCCCCTATAAGATCGTGTCAATATCATTTCCCGTGCTATCCCAGCGTTAAAGTTATTATAGTTTAATCCATCCGCGGCATGTCATCTTATGCGTATACGTTTGGATCCAGCGCCGAAACTCCGCAACCAACTAATGTAAGACATTGGAAAGATTTGTTTAGATTCTTTTTTTACGGAAGAAGCTTTAGAAAGCAGACACAAAGATTTTAAAAAATTTAGATTGAAAAATACAAGAAATTTTTCCAGATTGATTACGAATCAAGATTTATTTTATAGACTTCTGTTTACATCTGATCCGTATGTATCCACTGCACGAATAAACTTGAAGAAAGAACATAATAGATGCGGAAGCTATAAAATTAATTATTAAATAGCTTCAAAAGATATGCAGTTAAATAAAATTGATATTTGTAATTGTTTTTTTTTGTTACAAATATTGTTTTTTTTATATTTCATGTTATTCGTTGTATGTTACTATTGTTATATTATAAAACCGTTATTGTTATCACATTTTTATAACAAAAGATCTACAAAAATGTTACTAAATCATTATATATTAAAAAATATCTTATATATAAAAATTATATATAAAAAATATCTTTTGACACAGTTATGAGGCGTTTTTGGCTTCTTGGTACTTTTTGTATACGTTGATTAAGAACAGATTCCTCAAATTTACATTTTACCCATTCCATGAAACATTGTATGTGTGAAACATAAATATAAAATACACACTTAGGAAGAAAAAAGGGTTTGGAAGATTGTATTTAAACAATTTTTTTTTAGTTAAAAATATGAATGAAAATTAATTTAAAATTATTGTTTAACAAACGAAAAAAATAATCATTTGTCTATAGTTCAAAAGTTATAACAAAAAGTCACTAAATTTCTCGATTTGGACCACTGTGCGCCGATACTCTCTGTGCAGATCAGAGACGTGTTATCACGCGACGCAATGTCGCTTGTGCCGAGGCCACGGACATGTTATCCCGCGACGCAATACCGTTCGTGCGGTGCTACAGACGACATATCTCGCGTGCTTACATGGGCTTTTTCGAAGAAATGTTACGGGCAATGATAAAATGATGGAAAGCAAATGGAAAGCAACGTTTCCGGCTGGAAATGGACAGGAAAAGAATAAAATTGCTTTCAGGGTAACATCTTTTCGCAAAAGCTCATGTAATAATGAAGCACGCGAGATATGTCGTCAGTAGCACCGCGCTAACGGTATTGCGTCGCGTGACCATAGTTTCGACGTTGCGGAATAACACGTCCATGAGAACGAAGCGGTTAATGACAAATAGGGAGATTATGGGGCGGACGTTTTTCACGAACTTTGGCTACTAGAAATTGTAGAAATTTCAAACTTACGTTATTCATGATGTCGCTATGTCACTGGTCACTGGTCGCTATGTCACTGGTCACTACAAAACCGCCGCGCGTTACTCGTGGTGACACTCGAGTAAAAGTCGAGAGGGTCGCGTCTGAAGAGCTTCTGTAGTCACTTCTGACCTGACTTTTTACGTTTTGCTATGCTGGGAAAGCTGCGCGGGAGGAGGGGCCTGTACTGAGAAAGGCGCTGATTGGACAACGTCGTCGGCTGCTTTCTTTAGGCAGTACACCTCCACCATTCCTTGCGTTCTAGGCGCGTTTTTCGGGGATGCGAGGTGTAACCGTCGAGGTTTAACCTCTTTTTCTGTGATTTATTTCGCGATTTTAGTAATTAAAACTTTTTTTTTATAATTCATAATTTTATCATTTAGTTTCACATATTTTCATTCTATTTTAAAGGGCGTACGAACACTTTTTGCATTCGCTGTATATTGGACTGAGCCGCCACTTTCCAATTTATTTATTTCAGGCTCCACGGTGTGCCCTACGCCAAAATAACCATGATCCGAAGGCCATACAAAAAAGTTTATTTAATAAAAAAGATGCCCCTACTTATTTTAAACTAAACAAAGGAAAAACCATCAAGATTCATAATTGGCGTCCTGAGATATTTAATTTTATATAAACTGAAAAAATGATGGTTTTTTGCAATTATCTGGAAAGCAAGGCCGAAACAAAAAAAATTATGGGGGTAAAAGTTGTCCTATTTGGGGTCCTCTACAGCTGGTTAGCGTTTGGCCGTTTAAAAGCGGATGACCCTATATTCTTCTATTCGGTGGCCCTTGCGGGATTCCCCGGGTACCATAAACTTGGGCCTTGTACGAATTCGGAGTTTTATGACTCTTTGCAAGGCTATTGAGACTGCCGTTAATAAAAAAAAATACCGTCAACCTTAGCAGATGTCTTAATCACCCTACCTGAGGTTCAACGTCTAAATACATTCGCAGTAGAACACTTAATGGTAGAAGTCACATGATTGGAAAAAAAGGCAAATGTCTTATATTTTTGTCGAAGCAATGTCAGTCCGTGTTCACATATCTTTCTCTAATTTTGCTATGGTATATGCGGTACAATCCTAAGATTTTACGTGTTTACATTGGCGATAGTATATGTGGGAATGATTACAGCGGCAAGGCCATCAAAGACCGAGTCGTTGCCCTCGTACGAAAAACATTAAACGACACACGTTAGCCACTGTAAACAGTCGAGGACCGGGGCAATGAACTGTCAAGTAAACCTAGGCCAGTGTCATCGCGCGTACCCTGGCTAGGTCACGAAAAACACATGTAGGTGTGCCGAGACGCACCTGTGTGTACGACGATAAAGCCAGGCCGCAGAGGACGCGGAACGTCTTTTGTCCGAAAACGCAGCGATACGAACCACGATACGATATACGGACGCGATCACGACTTACGGCTACGACACACGGTTAACGATTACGATATAAATTTCATCAAAATCGGAGAGGGTGGTGCTTTTGTAAATAATTACCAAAAGTACTAACCTATGTATGTCGAAAAGTTATTAGTTCAAGAGATATTTCAATTTAAATAACTCCAAAATACCATTACTGTCGTACATTCGTCTCCTATACATGAGTCTCCGTCCCAGAACGATGGCCCTTGTTTTGGGGAACAGCGCGCGGGCCAATCTGCGAAGCGCCTTCGAGCTAGCGCTACGAGGGCCACTCTCCATGGTCCGCGCTCCCGAATATATTGGAGCCCATTTGAGTAAACCACCTAACAGTCCACGTCGTTATTTTACCACGTTTTTATCAGCTCGCTTTCTTGTCTGTCTGTCTGTCTGTTTGTCTGTTTGTCTGTTTGTTCGGTACAAATTTTGCAATTGATTTTTTTCTCTTATAGTTCGTGATCGCTAGTAAAGCCGCGTTCGAAAGTTTTAATACTCGAGTGTTTGAAGGAGTTTGAATCCTCGCCGCGAAATATCAATTACACATCAGCTCGTGCCATTTAGAAGCAAGTCGCGTATCCAACCAGGTCGGAACATCTCATCAGCTACGTGGATTTGGAGGAAGAAAGAAAGGAGGAAAGGAAGGTATATTTTAATCGGATCGTCGCGTCGGTTTCATTTTGCTCTAATGTCTCCAAAAAGATTAAACACGTCGCGTACTTCGCGAAAACCTTGGCATGAATTAGGTATTAGGCAGAAACAGCGTATTTTGCAAGCAACCAGGTCCAATTTGATCAGTAATAATTCAGCAGCTCCCGCGAATGTTGGCACTGTGCAGGACTCCATCTCCTCCTCTTCATTCGTACATAACTGTATTGTTGAGACCCCACGCGAAGACTCAGGATCATCGTTTAGCATTATCAATTTTCAAAACACGTCCAGCAGCACGTCGTTCTCTTCCATTCCGTCGTGCGATGACACAGCCCAGCGATCTGTGTCCGATTTATCGTTTCGCGATCGTTTGGCGTATTTATTTCTGCAAAATAATATAACGCACAAACAGGGAAATAACATACTAGGCCTTCTGCGTATGCATTCTTGCTTTCATGATTTACCTATGGATACGAGGACGCTTCTCCGCACTCCACGCAAAAGCGTCATAACGTATAAGGTACTACCAGGCGAGTACATTCATTTCGATGTTAAGTCTAAAATCGTAAATTATTTACGTAAATCGCAGGAAACCATTCCCACCCATTTGCAAATAGATTTCAACGTAGATGGCTGCACTCTAGACAAGCAGAAAACGGTTAATTTTTGGCCCATTCAGATCAGAATCGCGAATATTCCAAATAGCAGACCCATAATAGTTGGCCTCTACAGAGGCCCACACAAGCCTATAGATAACATAGAGTACCTTTCAAGGTTTGTCTCCGACATTAACTCGATAATGTCGAACGGAGGAATTGTTTTCAAGGGTAGGAAAATCCGTGTAACTTTGAGATGTTTTATCGCCGATGCGCCAGCCCGGGCGTTCATTCTTAATCATTCAGGGCACACATCCCGCCGACCTTGTTCCAAGTGCAAGGTGTCTGGCACACGGGTGCAAGGTCGTCAGGTTTTTCTTGGTACCAAACATGATCTTCGAACCGACGCGGAATATGCAGCAGGCACATCACTCATTGATACTCACCACAAAGCCGGTCAAAGCGCATTAGCTTCCCTCCCAATGGGAATGGTTACCTGCGTGCCATTCGATTACATGCACTTGGTATTGCTCGGTGTAGTTAAAAAACTTATATCTGCCTGGTTGTGTGGTAATTATTCTCAAGAAGCTCAATTATCTGCTGTTAATATCGGTATAATTTCCGCGAGATTAAATTTAATTAATAGGTACTGTCCTTCCGATTTCGCTAGACGTCCTAGAGAAATTGTGCATTTTTCAAAGTACAAAGCAACAGAATTTCGACCATTTCTTTTATACACCGGTCCAGTCGTCACGTGCGGAGTTATGAATGAAACCTTCCGTTTCCATTTCTTACTTCTGCATGCGGCCATTAGAATACTCGTTTCGCGCTCCCTTATTAAAAAACATATAACGTGGGCAGAACAAGCGTTGGAACAATTTGTTCACTCCTGCAAAGTTCACTACGGCGAAACTTTCTGCTCGTACAATGTCCACGGGCTTCTTCATTTAGTTGCTGACGTGAAGAAATACGGGCCTTTAGATTCATTTTCGGCTTTTGCGTACGAAAACGAAATGATGTTTTTTAAAAAAACTATAAGAAAGCACGAGCGACCTTTACAGCAGGTCTGGAATAGAACGGAAGAACACGAGCTTCATGATCAATGCAATGAGGAAGGTGGTGATCCTCCAACTGATATCCGCACTCCTATGACAGTTAGTAACAGTAGTGGCGAGGCCTCCCCTCACAAAATTAAAGTTGGCAATTTATTGCTTTCGACAAACGATCGCGACAATTGTTGTGTTTTGCGCGACGGCACAGTATGTCTTATTTCGTCAATTGATCCGTCGGGAGATAGTTATAAATTAGGCGTAAAACGGTTTCTTAGTGTACATGACTTTTATGATATCACAATAAAATCTTCCGCATTAGAGTTTTTTGAATGTTCAAATTTGAGCAATGACGTAGTCGTCGTTAGTGTGGAGAACGTTAGAGCAAAATGCTTTCGGAAGCCGCTGTTCAGTGGGAGTGAAAACTTCGATAGCGAATTGGAAATCACCCAATGGGCTGTCGAAGTTCTTGCACACGCTGAAGAAGCATGATTTTTTTTTCAAAGTGGAATAGGCCTACCGGGGGTACCACTAAAAAAAAAAACGCATCAACAATAGTACCTCCGTGGTGATGTGGAAATCTATTGAAATCCGACGAAAAATGCAATGCTGTCCAGGGAAGCAGGAGAAGGAAACTACTGGGGCAACCGAGGAAGAGGAAGACTCATAATGAAGAACTTATGAATGCAGGATAAGGATTTGTGGATATGTATATGGGAACAATTTGAAAGTGAAAGGTCATTGGCCCCTTCTACTCGATAATTCCGTAGGGCGGATATTAGAAATGCCCTTGTGGATTTTAACGAGTAGGTAGATTCAATGTTGTCCAACAATTTGTTAAACATTTTCACCTCGCTGGGACCAAGCGATCTTGCCTCTGGCGAGATGTCCCCAACAATTTCCAATAATGTTGAGGTTGGAAATCTTAAATTGCTGACCACTCCAAAACACGAATTATTTTTTGAAGAAAAGTATTTCTTGCGACATTATCTTGTTGTGAAATGTGTTATTTGCAGCAATTCTTACAGCATAAGTGTTTAGTTGTTCATTTATGTATCATTACAATATACCGTTCACTATTCGTTCGTCCTTTTATAAATTTGATTTCTTGAGACCGGCACGCGAAACGGCAGCGTTTCGACATATATTAGTTACAATTCAATTTCGCCAATCAGGAGCCGAGACGACACTTAGACAAAGACGCAGGGTCGTGTAACAAAAACTGTCAACAGTCACGAGTGACGGAATCTCTGGAACGCTTGGAAACAATACCGGCTCAAGCAACCGGCGAGCTATTAACGGCTATTTGAACGATATTTCGTTCTCGTAGATATGGTTTAAAACCCTCAGAATAACTTTTCGGCATCTATTTACAATTTTTGATATTTGTGTAATTCAATCTGGTTCTTCCTTCAATATCCTATGTACTTCACATACACTTAGTTTGTTTCCACGACCTATTCTTAACACTTTAGTATGTTATTTTATTTAATAAGCACGAAAGAAGGTGGTATGTACCCATGTTATCAATTACGTTTTGCAATGAATGTTTGCTCTTCAGTAACTTCTGCACAACTGACAAATATAAAACTGCTATTTGTGCTAGCATTTGGTCCCGCTTGTGTGCCCCGATATTTACGTTTTCATGATGTGAATGATATTCAATATTCAGTACATTGTACGCGTACAGGCATGTCAGAATATATGTTGACAAATTAAAATATTCATTTTCTGCAGTTGAATGTATCAAATGAGGAAAAATAGATGATGTGCTATCTTTTTGTCTCGGAGTGTATGTATATGTATATATCGCACAAAAAGCTAAATATCTTTTGTGTTCGCACTTGTCCGCACCCAAGATTTCAAGGATTGTATATAAAGCAATGTCTATATACTGATTAACCTCACAAAAAATTAAAGAGGTGTTATGCGGAGAAAAAAAGGTATGACATGATACATAATAATTTTCTGCAAAAAAATTATAACACTTTCGATTTCAATTATAACATTTCAATGTAGAATCGAATATAGAGTAAATGATTTATGTCGTTCTATTGAAACTATTCCCGAACGTTTGTCATTATGCCTCGTACAAACCTGAACATTTCAACGAGCCGAGCGCCGAACGCGCGGATTTCGACGTGCATTTCGGCGCGCATTTGTGCGCGCGGTCGGCCATCAGCTCAGGGAACGGGCCGCGAGCATTTCGGCGGATGGGTACGAACGGGTAGCACTTGCAAATCTGGTTGCAAAAAAATTCAGAGTTGGGCAAAAGTTTAATCAACGATTGGCGAATAAATTCCTGCTTCAATCGTTAATCGCAATCAACAATTAATCTCCTGGTTTAGTCATTCACACACACACACACACATTGCGGTTAACGATTAAATACTTATTAATCGTTAGTTGCGCTTAACGATTATAAGTACCTATTAATCGTTAATTGGTAATAACGGTTACATTTCTACTTTAGTCGTTAATTACGATTAACAATTACATTCCTTTCATTTTTTCTCTTTCTTTTTCACAATGTTACCAACGTTCTCGTTATTCACTATATCCTGTAGTACTCTGTACCGAAAGTAAACTGGTTTTTGATGAAATATATTCCGTCCGCTCTATCCTCCCTCTCTCTGTCTCTCGGTCGCTCTCTTTCCCTCCTTACAATTTATGGATAGACCGTATGGCGATTAACTTCATCAATCGATTGAATCAATTCGATCAAATTTGTTGCCGGTCAAATCTGGAGTCGGTGAAATGTCGGTGAAAACCGGGTGCGCCGTCCGGCGCAATGTTCGTCGAAATGTCATAACATCTCCAAAAATTCAAGTCTTTTAGTCTCGAATCTAATGTCGTTAATGCTTCGTACAGCGCTGAACATTTCGCTTTGAAACTTTAATTCACTGTGTGAAATTAGGGACTTAATCCCGGTAAAATATTTATACATACCGGACAATACCGGTAACGGTACTATGCCAAGCGGCTGAAATAACACCGAAACCGTTAATATACTTTTTCGAGCAAAAGCTCCTGAAAAACGAAGTTTGGGCTTTTGTTGTGCCATGGCCGAACTGCAATGTGCCACCAGCCGTACCCTTAGGAGTTAATAGCCGTAATAACCATAAAGACATTAAAGACCAAATCGGTCTAACCAGATTCCTTGGGGTTACCGTGCGCTCGCTACCCCCGCCATATAAAAGATTCTGTAGACTTTTTCAAATACAGTGATATCCAATATTAATACAGTATGATTGTTTAAACATGTTTAAACAACGGTTTTGGAAACAGCGGGACAAACGATTTTTTCGAATCCATATTTATTAAGCTTAAGATTTTTAAAACTAAGAAAATGAAAAAACACTATCCGATTACCCGAAATGTCATCGAAAACGGTCAACACATAAACCAGATATACATAGTAGGCATTGAAAGATGTAAAGAAAAGAATCTTTGAATTTTTCTGCTCACGATTGATCTAAATCGCAGTTTCTTATAATTGTGAATGATTTTGTTCAAATTTGGATATGTTGCAGTCTTTAGTGAAATATGAGAAAACGTATCTCAAACAATTCCTTGAAGTCTTGAAAATTGTTGGTTTTACGGACGTGTAATATGAGGTGTCACAAGTCGAGCGCTAGCTCGAAGGCGCTTCGCAGATTGGCCCGCGCGCTGTTCCCCAAAACAAGGGCCATCGTTCTGGGACGGAGACTCATGTATAGGAGACGAATGTACGACAGTAATGGTATTTTGGAGTTATTTAAATTGAAATATCTCTTGAACTAATAACTTTTCGACATACATAGGTTAGTACTTTTGGTAATTATTTACAAAAGCACCACCCTCTCCGATTTTGATGAAATTTATATCGTAATCGTTAACCGTGTGTCGTAGCCGTAAGTCGTGATCGCGTCCGTATATCGTATCGTGGTTCGTATCGCTGCGTTTTCGGACAAAAGACGTTCCGCGTCCTCTGCGGCCTGGCTTTATCGTCGTACACACAGGTGCGTCTCGGCACACCTACATGTGTTTTTCGTGACCTAGCCAGGGTACGCGCGATGACACTGGCCTAGGTTTACTTGACAGTTCATTGCCCCGGTCCTCGACTGTTTACAGTGGCTAACGTGTGTCGTTTAATGTTTTTCGTACGAGGGCAACGACTCGGTCTTTGATGGCCTTGCCGCTGTAATCATTCCCACATATACTATCGCCAATGTAAACACGTAAAATCTTAGGATTGTACCGCATATACCATAGCAAAATTAGAGAAAGATATGTGAACACGGACTGACATTGCTTCGACAAAAATATAAGACATTTGCCTTTTTTTCCAATCATGTGACTTCTACCATTAAGTGTTCTACTGCGAATGTATTTAGACGTTGAACCTCAGGTAGGGTGATTAAGACATCTGCTAAGGTTGACGGTATTTTTTTTTATTAACGGCAGTCTCAATAGCCTTGCAAAGAGTCATAAAACTCCGAATTCGTACAAGGCCCAAGTTTATGGTACCCGGGGAATCCCGCAAGGGCCACCGAATAGAAGAATATAGGGTCATCCGCTTTTAAACGGCCAAACGCTAACCAGCTGTAGAGGACCCCAAATAGGACAACTTTTACCCCCATAATTTTTTTTGTTTCGGCCTTGCTTTCCAGATAATTGCAAAAAACCATCATTTTTTCAGTTTATATAAAATTAAATATCTCAGGACGCCAATTATGAATCTTGATGGTTTTTCCTTTGTTTAGTTTAAAATAAGTAGGGGCATCTTTTTTATTAAATAAACTTTTTTGTATGGCCTTCGGATCATGGTTATTTTGGCGTAGGGCACACCGTGGAGCCTGAAATAAATAAATTGGAAAGTGGCGGCTCAGTCCAATATACAGCGAATGCAAAAAGTGTTCGTACGCCCTTTAAAATAGAATGAAAATATGTGAAACTAAATGATAAAATTATGAATTATAAAAAAAAAGTTTTAATTACTAAAATCGCGAAATAAATCACAGAAAAAGAGGTTAAACCTCGACGGTTACACCTCGCATCCCCGAAAAACGCGCCTAGAACGCAAGGAATGGTGGAGGTGTACTGCCTAAAGAAAGCAGCCGACGACGTTGTCCAATCAGCGCCTTTCTCAGTACAGGCCCCTCCTCCCGCGCAGCTTTCCCAGCATAGCAAAACGTAAAAAGTCAGGTCAGAAGTGACTACAGAAGCTCTTCAGACGCGACCCTCTCGACTTTTACTCGAGTGTCACCACGAGTAACGCGCGGCGGTTTTGTAGTGACCAGTGACATAGCGACCAGTGACCAGTGACATAGCGACATCATGAATAACGTAAGTTTGAAATTTCTACAATTTCTAGTAGCCAAAGTTCGTGAAAAACGTCCGCCCCATAATCTCCCTATTTGTCATTAACCGCTTCGTTCTCATGGACGTGTTATTCCGCAACGTCGAAACTATGGTCACGCGACGCAATACCGTTAGCGCGGTGCTACTGACGACATATCTCGCGTGCTTCATTATTACATGAGCTTTTGCGAAAAGATGTTACCCTGAAAGCAATTTTATTCTTTTCCTGTCCATTTCCAGCCGGAAACGTTGCTTTCCATTTGCTTTCCATCATTTTATCATTGCCCGTAACATTTCTTCGAAAAAGCCCATGTAAGCACGCGAGATATGTCGTCTGTAGCACCGCACGAACGGTATTGCGTCGCGGGATAACATGTCCGTGGCCTCGGCACAAGCGACATTGCGTCGCGTGATAACACGTCTCTGATCTGCACAGAGAGTATCGGCGCACAGTGGTCCAAATCGAGAAATTTAGTGACTTTTTGTTATAACTTTTGAACTATAGACAAATGATTATTTTTTTCGTTTGTTAAACAATAATTTTAAATTAATTTTCATTCATATTTTTAACTAAAAAAAAATTGTTTAAATACAATCTTCCAAACCCTTTTTTCTTCCTAAGTGTGTATTTTATATTTATGTTTCACACATACAATGTTTCATGGAATGGGTAAAATGTAAATTTGAGGAATCTGTTCTTAATCAACGTATACAAAAAGTACCAAGAAGCCAAAAACGCCTCATAACTGTGTCAAAAGATATTTTTTATATATAATTTTTATATATAAGATATTTTTTAATATATAATGATTTAGTAACATTTTTGTAGATCTTTTGTTATAAAAATGTGATAACAATAACGGTTTTATAATATAACAATAGTAACATACAACGAATAACATGAAATATAAAAAAAACAATATTTGTAACAAAAAAAAACAATTACAAATATCAATTTTATTTAACTGCATATCTTTTGAAGCTATTTAATAATTAATTTTATAGCTTCCGCATCTATTATGTTCTTTCTTCAAGTTTATTCGTGCAGTGGATACATACGGATCAGATGTAAACAGAAGTCTATAAAATAAATCTTGATTCGTAATCAATCTGGAAAAATTTCTTGTATTTTTCAATCTAAATTTTTTAAAATCTTTGTGTCTGCTTTCTAAAGCTTCTTCCGTAAAAAAAGAATCTAAACAAATCTTTCCAATGTCTTACATTAGTTGGTTGCGGAGTTTCGGCGCTGGATCCAAACGTATACGCATAAGATGACATGCCGCGGATGGATTAAACTATAATAACTTTAACGCTGGGATAGCACGGGAAATGATATTGACACGATCTTATAGGGGAACAGATTAAATAGATTTTTGTTTTATAGCAGTTTTTTTAGCTAGGTATAATACAATTCAATATCTTTTATAATAATATCACAATATTTGTTTAAAATAGAAAAATACGTTTCATACATTTCAGAAGGAACGCCCGAAAAGAAATGCGCCGAAACCGGAGAGGTACAAAAATGCCATATCCTCCGACAACGACCGTCCCGTCAAAAAGAGGCAGCGCCTTGTTTCGCTTCCGGAACAAAATGAGAGCGACTACGACGCCATGCGCAGGAGGTTGGAAGCCCAACATAATGAGCCTCCTCTCAACGATGCAAGAAGCGCTGAACAGTGTCAAAAGTAAGTTGTATACATATTCTTAAATGCAGCAATAATTATAATTGAATTTTGTAGTATACGGTGTAATGTTTGCATTTGTTTTAGCGGCCAATTGGTTTTGGTACTGCACAATCAGGGCCTCATAATGCAAGGCGTGGACAAATTGGTGGACCACACGGCCAAATTGAAGAAGCAGATGGACGACCTTAAGAATCGTAATGCAGAGGACAAACAGGTCCAGGCCCAACTGCTGCGCAACCAGGCCACATTGAGCGACGATCTGGAGTGAGTCATCCTCAGAATTAGTTGAAATTATATGTTTGTCGAAAAGATGTTTCATTTACTAATCCTTCTTTGCTGTTACAATCAACAGGGGGCAACTTCGAGGGCCCATGGCTGTTGAACGAGGGGTGCAGGTGGAGCGGCCGCAGTTTCTACCTCTACGCTCCGTAGAAGAGGTAGAGCGCTTTGCGGTAGGTCCTGCAGAGGACTTTAACAGTGTAGTAAGTATATTGGAACAGAGAAATAATAAAAGTACGTATATCAAATTTATCAATATATAAACTAATATTTATTTTTTATTCAGGTTCGGTACTTCGCCAGATGGGGAGGATCAACGTTAAGGGAGGCTGTCAGTACCTGCTTTAAGCAGGCCCTGACCGACTCCACCGCAGCCTCGTACGCGTGGCTGGGCGCTTACGAAACGCGACCGCTGCACAACACGCGGATCATGCGAGCCATCTACGGTAAGCATTGCACATCATCGACATAGTTTAATTTCATTCTCAATTCATTGTTTATCTTGCTTTGAATAAATGTTACAGACGCAACGGCGCGGAGCCGTTCATTCCCCCCGCCAACAGAGAAGGAGTTCGCGACGACGGCGCAACTCGCGCTGAAAGCGGCGAAGCAGCGGAACCGGAAGGCGTCCAGGGCGTCCTTCGCCGCCGCTACCACCATCGCCGCTACCACCACCGTGGGCCCGCCACCGTGAAATGGAGGGGACGTCAGCAGTGTCGTAAGTATATTATAAGAAAAATGTAATAAAAATGAGTATATATAATCCATTAATATGTGAACTAATGATTTTTTTCTCAGGTTCGCATATTCCTGAAGGGCAATGAAGCCGGACTATTGCAAAGTGGAATAGGCCTACCGGGGATACCACTAAAAAAAAAACGCATTAACAATAGTACCTCCGTGGTAATGTGGAAATCTATTGAAAGCCGAGGAAAAATGCAATGCTGTCCAGGAAAGGAGAAGGAAGCAACTGGGGAAGAGGAAGATGTCATTGTACACATGTACAAACATATATCGTATATCAATGATTTTTCCTGTATTTTTTATGTATCCTGGTATTCAGGACACACCGTATGTCACCGACCACACGTTTCGGGAAGAAGACGAAATTGCAAGATAAATTAGGGTATAGATTCCTACATAGGGAAGATTTTCACTTTCTGTTTGAATAATAAACAATCATGAATAAAAGATGCATAAAAACTCATAATATTCATTACTACTTGCGCAATTCGTCCATCATCCTTTCACCAACTCTCCTTGCGGCGTAGCAAAATTAATTTAATTAATTCAGAATTGTTACTTTTAACTATAGCTTAACAAATATGAATGTTACGCGTTCCTCCTTATAGATTAAATAAAATTTGATTCGTTTGTCATCAATATTTAAGTTTTTTAAAATAAATGTAGATATTAGGGATGTGTGCGGGCCGCCCGAATCGTCAGGTAGATCGGGTCGAGGGAAGTCGAGCGGGCTCGATTCGGCTTATGTGTTGACCGTTTTCGATGACATTTCGGGTATTCGGATAGTGTTTTTTCATTTTCTTAGTTTTAAAAATCTTAAGCTTAATAAATATGGATTCGAAAAAATCGTTTGTCCCGCTGTTTCCAAAACCATTGTTTAAACATGTTTAAACAATCATACTGTATTAATATTGGATATCACTGTATTTGAAAAAGTCTACAGAATCTTTTATATGGCGGGGGTAGCGAGCGCACGGTAACCCCAAGGAATCTGGTCAGACCGATTTGGTCTTTAATGTCTTTATGGTTATTACGGCTATTAACTCCTAAGGGTACGGCTGGTGGCACATTGCAGTTCGGCCATGGCACAACAAAAGCCCAAACTTCGTTTTTCAGGAGCTTTTGCTCGAAAAAGTATATTAACGGTTTCGGTGTTATTTCAGCCACTTGGCATAGTACCGTTACCGGTATTGTTCGGTATGTATATATATTTTACCGAGATTAAGTCCCTGATTTCACACAGTGAATTAAAGTTTCAAAGCGAAATGTTCAGCTCTGTACGAAGCATTAACGACATTAGATTCGAGACTAAAAGACTTGAATTTTTGGAGATGTTATGACATTTCGACGAACATTGCGCCGGACGGCGCACACGGTTTTCGCCGACATTTCACCGACTCCAGATTTGACCGGCAACAAATTTGATCGAATTGATTCAATCGATTGATGAAGTTAATCGCCATACGGTCTATCCATCTGTCACCAACTCCTCAAATCACTCGCCGATGTCGAGCCGTTCTCGAGCCGCCCGATGTGTAACGGATAGACTTGGGATCTGTATGCATTTATAGCAAAATTGAGCAGATGAAATTGGTAGTTGTTGGAAAATTTTTAAAATTGAAAATGTCAATATATGATTTCTCCTTTATTGAAATCATTAAGGAAAGGGATGACATTCTTTTGAGTTTCTATTTCTTGTAATCAACGCTGACGTTTTTTATTTTGCATAAAGACCCGCTGTCTATCCGTAACACATCGGGCGGGTGGCCCGAACGTGGTCGACCTCGTCGGGCGCGTTCGGACAGAAGCGGACAATAATAACTCGCTCTCTTTTGTGGCAGCTAATTTCCTACATTTGCCACAAGATGGACAGATAGTCAAAGAAAGACCTTTCTCGCTGCTACCTGATCCGTCACCGATCTCTATATATACAGTCTTAAACCACCTTCCGATATCGCAGCGTCTCGGGCAGGGCCCGCCTTACTGATGAGTCCTCTAGCGGTTCAGGACTGGTCGGTCAGAGCTGTGACACACCTTTTTTGGCCATTCCGTCGCGATCCAGGCGGCGACCCTTGCAGCTATTGGGTCGCTGCAAGGGTCGCTGCACGGGTCGCCGCAAGTTTCTGTGTTAAAGTCGAATAACTTTCGATAGAAAAGAGATAGAACGATGATTTTTTTTAAAAATTAAAGCTCTAACTTTGCAGAATATGCGGAAAGTAGGGAAATGATGGTACGAACGTTTTTTAACCTTGACAAAATTCGTTAAACCTGCACAATTTCAATAAAACTTTTTTGCAACATGCTGTACATCATTTCCCGTACATTCTTCCACGCTTATTTCAAATGTGGTCTCAGAATTTGTCTACCACCTCAGGATTTTCCAAAAAATCGAATTTTTTGTCAACGAAACATCATGAAATCATATTTTCGTTGAAATCCGATTGAGCTACACTTTTTTTTTTGGTGGTTTTATTAGGAAAGGATTGGGCTATTGCAAAATTATTTTTTTAACCTCGACCATCAACTGTATGGAGTCGAAAAATTTAAACTAATTCGTTTTTTACGTCTTTTTCGATGAGCCGTCACACAGTGGTCTGGATTGGAAAATCGTGTGCCTTTCTGCCCAAAAACGAACTTTCTCGTATCGATATCTATAAACATTGCTTCCCAAATGTTCACAGACCTCGGAAGTGAAGAAAATAGTACAATTTAATAAATATAATAGTTGCAATAAACATTGAAAATAGGACATTTTAAGAGGAGGATTTTTCACGAGAAAAATTGCTTCTCTGTGATGCGGTGCCCTGACGTTCCTATTTAATATTATCTCTCGCTTTTTTTTTATATTGAAGAGCAGACTTTTGTGATAAAAATCATATCTTTCTATTATTTATTAACGTAAATACTCTATTTATATAATAATGCTCAATACCGTAAGAAAAATTTGTGAAGTCCTTTCCATTTAAGATGGTATATCTTTAAAGTTTAGCCGAGTTTAGCTTTCTAATTAATTGGAATATTTTTAGTACACTTTCCTTCTAAATAATCATGAAAAAATTAATTCCGCCCCTCTCCGCCCGCTCAAATTATTATTGTTTAAAGCCATTAAAGTTGGTAATAGAATGTTTGCGAGGAATATTGTTGGTACAAATTATTATCAGATGACTTCACATAGCGAAAAATGTAAGATTTTAGTGTTAAATATTGCATCCGAGGTAATTCTTTAGTATTAAAATATAATAGAAGTTTTTCAATTCTGTTTCGTTCTGATATTTCGCTCACCTCTAGTAAAATAAAGATATAAGGTAGTAGGCTCGTTTCGTTTTTTAATCATTATAAATTATTATAAAAAATATCTTTGACACGCTTGTAATGCGTTTTTACCTTTACGGTAATTTTTTTTGTGTATGTTGATTGCAACAAGACTTCTCAAATTTATATTTTACGTATTCCATAAAACGTTACACATGTGTGAAACATAAATATAAAAAATACATATTTAGAAAGTAAAAAATAGTATGTACGATTATATTCCAAAAATTTTTTTTTAAATCAAAAATATCAATGAAAATTTATAAAAAATTATTGTTTAACAAATGCAAAAAATATTTAATTACCTATAGTTAAAAATGACTATTTTTTAAATATTTTTAGTGAAAATTTCATTGCAGTATCTCTACTGGTTCAAAAGTTATAACAAAATGGCACACGATTTTCCAATCCAGACCACTGTGCGTCAGTGATTTAAATTTTGAACAAAATATGTTTATATTCCTTGGAGTTTCCACTGTAAAATGAGCCCTTCAAAAGAAATGGAGATATAAAAATTGGCGTCACAAGGAGCTGGCAACGGACGCTGTATACGACTAAATAACCCCATTTACACCTCGAGAATAATATTAGCAACCAGTCTTGACCAACGATGCCTTTTTAAGTGAAAGGTAACAACCCTGGAACAGACATTTTCTGACGTAAGGATCGACAGCGTCGGTCCTGAAATTACATATTTCATTCACGTAGTGAAAAAACATTTTAGATTTGTCTATGTCCAACAAGTGATCCAATACACTGCCTCGTAAGTACGAGCGATAGCGGAACAGCAGTGGGTTAGGATACGATACCGTTACCGCCCACTACATACTGCGCAATTGTAGGGGATGGCGGCAAGACGCCAACACGCATGGATTCGAACTGGTGACATTGTACTTGGTGTAAGCCTGAGAAGAAGGTTCCCAGGCAGGATTACGGTGACGTGTCTAGGTGCGAATGCGCGGACGATTGGATCAGAGTGGAGGAGGCAGGACTCGTTTCACACGCACTTTCGGCTGTATTGAAATACTTATTACAGCGGTCACACATACTACGCAGCGTGCGCCATCGAAGTCAACACATTGAGACTACGGGCGCGCGGCTGGGGTCGGGCTAGGCAGACCACGGGCGCGCGGCTGGGGTCGGGCTAGGCAGACCCAGGCAGACCCAACCCGGTAGACTCGATTTCTTTCAGTGCCGTTCCCGGGGCTGTTCTCTACAGGGAGATTTATGACAGGTCATTACTATTGAGCTGGAAGTCGACACTTCCTCGACCAACACGTTTTGACTGTAATTTTCAAATCACTCGACGAAGTCGAGCCACTCTCGGGCCGCTTGATATGTCACGAATAGACTGCGGATCTTTATGCATTTATAGCAAACTTGAGTAGATGAAATTGATAGTTGTTGGAAAATTTTTTAAATTGAAGATGTCAATATATGATTTCTCCTCTATTAAAATCATTAAGGGAAGAGATGACATTCAATTTAGTTTCTATTTCCTGTAATCGACGCTGACATTTTTTATTTTGCATAAAGATACGCAGACTATCCGTGACACACTATCAGGTGGCCCGGTGGCCCGAGAGTGGCTCGACTTCGTCGAGCGCGTTCAGACGTCAGACAGAAGCGGACAAGTTCGTGCGAACGCAGAATTGAATCTCGAGTAGCGCGAAAACTCGCTCGCCCGAACTTGTCCGATTCTTTCCGAACCCGCCCGACGAGATCGAGACACTCCCGGGCAGCCCGATGCACTCGGGTAGCTGGAAACGCGCTCGAGCCGAAAATTATAAATTAAGTTTCTTTTCCCTTCTACGACACATTTTTTTTGCACGAAGACGTTTCAACCCTCTACACCTACCGAACCTTAAAAGTAACTGGTAAATGTTTCTTTGTATGAAAATGATGAGATTGATTTTATTTAGACTTTATGCAGCTCTCCTATTGTAATATGTTAATGTATTAGCTCGTTCGGAAAGTCATTTCGTTTTCTCCTTTGCTGAAGAAATAACATTCAATTTGATTTCTATTTCTTGCAATCGATGTAGTCAATTTCTACTTTGCAGAAAGATTCGCAGTCTAGTAATGACAAACGGAAGCATTGCCATCCCTACACGATAAACGAAATTACTTTCCGAACGACCTGATAGTATGTAGTATGTAATTTAAATAAAAATATTAATTTTGTCAGTAAAAAGAAAGACTGCTGCTGCTACACATTTGTATAATAGACATTTACTTTAGCGACATCTACCACAAAGCACGTCCTACATTAATGCGACCTGGCGCGACCGTGTTGCCCTCTTACGGCGAGGCAAAATCGAGCCCCGTTGTCCGTGCAGTGGCGCGGCAGCAGGGATCCAAAACGCGACATAGCTGCGGCGCAGTACAGCTGCAGAACGGAGCAGTTGGTTGTCTGGGTATAGGCAAATTTGGCAATTATACAAAAAACTCGAAGCACATTGAAGTGCAATATCATTTTATCAATGAGAATTACGAAAAAGGTATAATAGATATTGTAAAAGTAGATTCAAATTAAAACTTAGCAGATATACTTACAAAAAGTTTAGATAAACAGAAGTTTCTTAAGAATAGAAAAGCGTTAAAGTTGATTTGAGTTGTTTAAAGAAATTAATAAATAAAACACTCAAGTCAATGATTAGAAGGTTGAGAATACAGGCTAGCTAATTAAAGTAAATGCTACTGCACAGCAAATGAAAATACTGAACTGCATGGCATGATGTTGAAAATTCAATGAGGGGTGTTGTAAATACTGAATTGTCACCAACATCAGCCAATCAAAGTATGGTTTACTAGTGGCGCCATCTCTAAATGTTGTTCTCTGAATACCATGTTGTAAAGAAACTCTACTAAACTAGTCGTGGCGTAACACTCTCAAGAAGTAGTTCACAACATGTAACATATATTTATATTTTTGTACAAGTTTAATAAACCACATAACCAGTTTATAATATTATAACAACACTAATGTTGCAAAATAAATTGTCTTAATTAGTTTTTCGCAAACGATACGACTGCTCATTATCCGGGTTTGCAGTATTGATCTTGGATTTCTTCGATACTGTTAATTTAAATTGTCCCAAAATATATAAACTGCTCAATTTTGTAACTCTGCTCAGTGCTACATACAACATTTGTAAAGTTCGCCTTTCTGATTTTTTAAAATCCAAACATACTTTCTCGTATGTTTGTCCCTGACTTTTATAAATCGTAATCGCTTCAGCAGGAACCACTGGAAATTGACTACGTGTGATTTGATATTTTTCCTCACTCGACATATTTACTTGATTCGATATTTTTATTATTGGTGTAAAATTTTGATCAATATTGGCATTTTTCATATAATCACGATAACGAGTTCTTACTTTCACTCCTACTCTGGCCAATTGAAAATCTAACCACACTATAGACGAAATTTTAGTATTTTCTTGAAAAGTATAATAAATTTTAATATTCCGCATGTGTGTGTGTGCTCCATTAACCAATCCGTTTTCAACATCAATGTTATTAATAATTATCATATAGTTTATATTAATTTTCAATTTAATCTCAGTTAATAATTCGTTTTGAAATGATTGTTTTTTTAAAGATTGTAATATAAATTTTTTTTGTACTTTCATCGATATTCTTTGAAATCGCACCGTAATTTCTTCACCACGAAAATCAACTAAACGTCCGGCTTGATCTACGATGTGAATCGTTAAATTGTCTATTGCTCGCGTGACGATTGGAAGGTAAATGACTTGTGTAGGTGTTTCGGATATTTTATGTCCCGGCGGCACCTTAGGAGCGAACTCGTGTAAAGTATGAATGAGTGCACCATTGTAGTACGATCCTGTGGTTACATTGCATTCTAATCTAATTATATTCACATTTATAATATTAATAGGCGCGTTTGATGTATGCCATACGTTTGGTTGTAGAACACGATCTGTGGAAAAACCCAAGATTGAGCCCACATTGTGAGGTTTTGTAAAGTTTATTTGATATTTGCTTTTAATTTCACTTTTTATTGTATTATTGTTTGCTCGTACAACCAATGGATATTCATTGTCTAACGATTCTTCGGGATATCTACCCTTTATTTCACGTCTCAAAAACGCGTTGATCGCATTCAGTTCATACGAACCGTCGGGAATGATGATCTCATTATTGTCAAAGTAGAAACGATTGTTTCCAAGGTTGGCACTGATGTTTGGTATTGTATAATAAGTTTGCAAATCAATCAACCCAAGCTCGTATTTCCCATTGCCAAGATCAATAGGTGGAAAATACTTGGATGATAATGTACTGCTTCTTCCAGACAGAGTGAATGTAAATGACATTTTACAACAAAGTTTCGCTGAGAAATTTTACACACAACTGTCCACACACGCTTTCATTATATTTTTGAAAACGTTTGTGATTATATACGATCGATGTAGTTGGTCCAAAATAACGAATTAACTCAATTGGCGGGCGAAGATTTCCAAAACTATCAAAATATTTTACGTGTGAACCACGTTTTACATATGCGACCCAATGCGTTCCTGGTCCACGACTATCATCTAAATTCACTATCCCCCGCTCGTTTACCCATGCACGTCCTCGCAATTCATTACGCATAAAAACATTAAAAACACCTCTAAGATATGGTAATTTTTTACACGCAATCATCAATTCAACATCAGTCATAAAAACTTTTTTTCTTTTTTCTTTTTTTTCTTTTTTTTCTTCTTTTCCGATAATCCTTTTCCACTTGTATACGGTCGTAAATATACACCACGACCTTCCATAGCACGATTGTGTCGCTGCGCTTCCTCTAATTGTTTTTTTGCAGCTTTAGCATCATTTATTGTTTTGATTACCCCTGCAGCGCCACCAGTCAATGCCCCTATAGCCGACAATGCAGGTAACAATAGCGGCAAAAATCCACCACGTTTGGCAATTGGAAGAATTCGTTTAGTGTTTTTCTTACTCCTCTTTGTATTTTTCTTTTTCATAGTTTCTTTTTAAACAGATTTTCTCATGTTCAAATATGGAGAACAACTAATATCGATGGTGTTAAAGCCCCCCTATAAATACCATTTCATTGTCAACTGGAAAACATAAAAGAGAAGAGCATGCGTTTCATAAAACAATTTACAAATATCCATATTCCAACGCGTCGCGTGTTTGATGATCACTGTCATGATATGATGCGGAAACATGGTGTGTTGTTACCTAATAATATTCGATGTGTCGTAAGCGGTCCTTCTGGATGTGGTAAAACAAACGTTATGATTAGTCTATTGGAAAGCGCGAATGGACTACGATTTTCAAATGTTTATGTATATTCAAAATCATTGTATCAATCTAAATATAAATACTTAAGCAAACTATTCTCATCTGTGGGCGAGGATGTAAGTTACTTTGCTTTTGAGGACAATACCGATGTAATTCCTCCAGCGCAGGCGCGCCCCGATTCAATATTTATATTCGACGATGTTGCATGCGATGAGCAGGATGTAATGAGGGAGTATTTTTCAATGGGTAGACATTCGCATGTCGATTGCTTCTATCTGTGTCAGTCGTATGCTAGTATACCCAAGCATTTGATTCGTGACAATGCCAATCTGCTGATTTTATTTAAGCAGGATGTAACAAACCTGCGACACATTCATAATGATCATGTAAATACGGATATGTCGTTTGAAACGTTTAACACACTATGTGCCAATTGTTGGCGAAAGAAATATGGATTTTTTGTAATCGACAAAGACAGTCCTTTGAATCGTGGGCGTTATAGACGTGGATTTAATGAGTTTGTTGTGATGTGACGATCACAGTTGCTCTATAAGAGTCTTTGAACATACATCGTGTTATAAGTTTTTATTGGAAAAAGAATAATATGTCGTTGACGGGTAAAAATAAGCGACGATCTGAGATTATAAATGAGATAGCAAAGACTAGTGATACCATACGTAAAAAATATTTGGCTTTAAAAATGGGGAAAATTGCAACTGAGGCTCATTTACAAGAAAATTTGCGACCAATCGTTGAACCGTTGAAACAACTAGTTCAAAATACTACTGCGAACAATGGTGACAACGCATTGCCGAATATTACTGAAATACCATTATCTCCGCAATCTTTGAAGAAAAGAAGAATAAAGAAGCGAAAGAATGACGAATTTGTATTAACACCACTACCCAAGAAACGTTCGAAAAAAACAGATAACAACAATGAAGATGAGAGCGAATTATTAATACCACAGCAGGATATCTTCGAATCACCTGCAACACCAACTTTGGAATCTTCAATGCGTGAAATTTATGAAAATCCTGAAACGCATCACGAAGAAGCTCAACATTTATCAGATAATTTAGGACCTCTGGCTCGCAAATATTTGGAAAAGTTTTTTACTGGGCCACCTAAAAATTCTGACACAGTATACGGTGTATATGTTTCCGACAACGGTACATTAATGCTCGGGAACGCAACGTTTGATGTAACTAACAACGATGATATCGTAATTAACGGACAAAAGTATATGGGGACTCCAGGTCTTTACGAATTGATATTTGGTAGAATACCAGATGAAAATTTATACACCGAAGCGGATAAGCAAACGTATAAAAATATTCTCATTGTTACACAAGCACATCGACGTGGAAATCAGATAATGGGGAACAAAGGTTACAAATATAAAAATATTATAGGACCAATGTTTTCAATACGGAGTGGGAAGGGAATTTCAACTTTTATGAGGGCAACTAACAATCCAGTCGATTACGTGCATTGGGACGATCCAAACGAGCTAGTCGATCGTTTAAAATTATTAGTGTCTTCGAAGAATGCGGGTCACACTGGTCATAACAATGAAATAATATCAATAATCGAAGAACTTCGTGAGGCTGATTTGATAGTATAAATTAAAAGAATGCATATTCATCTAATTAGTTAATAAAAAACATATCAATGAATAACAACTGTTGAAAAATGTTTATAAACAAATTCGGCACATTATTTAAGACTAACGAGCAGGAGTTGGAAGCTCGCCAGACTTTCTATCCATCATTAAAAACTGTATGATACTGCAGTGTGTTTAAACGATGATAATTTGTATGATGCAAAAGGAATTCGCATATGTTGCATAGGTGCACCCCTTGAGAATACTGATGCATTTAACAAAGTATACGTGGATACAATTGATATGCAGTCTAAGACTACGATTTTCGAAAAACTGGGTAGAGAATTAAATACAAATATGGAAACGCTCAAGTCTGAGATCATGGATAAATTGAACAGTGACATAAAAACAATGACAAGCAAGGTTAATACCGAGATTGAAAAAAAATTAGATAAATACGTTGATACGCTGGTGACTGATGCAAAGACCGAAATTGAGGAGAAATTAGTTAAAGACGTGGATACGGTAATAAACAGTATGAAGACTGAGATTGAGGAGAAATTAGGTAAAGATGTTCAAACGTTAGTGTCCTATGCAAAGGTTGAAATCGAGGAAAAATTAAATAAAGATTTGAAAACTGTTAAAGGGACGTTAAAATTCTGAGATCAGAGAAACATGCTCTGAAGAATTTGGTAAGAATATTTGAAACTATCTGTATTTATTAACATAGCAATATCCATTACAATAAAAAAGTATTGTATAACTTTCTTTTATTTTTTTTAATACATCATCGACAATTCCAAGTTTGTTGTCCTCCAATCCATAACTTTACGATAATCATGATACTGCTGATGCAGACACATATCGAGGTATTTTTCACATGTGGGCATAGTTACACTTTCATTTTTTATCGTCGATGTGATTTCTTTAGTTGAATCGATCATTCGTCGTCTTTTAGGAGAAGTGTAGCACAGTGGATTTATAATGTTAAAATATGGTCTTTCATCATCTGGTATATTATCTGGCATGTAGTCTAGCATCACATTATTTAATTCCATATCTATTACGCATGATAGATTATGACGTATTGATAACATCTTCTGGAATATTAGAGTGTATGCCTCTTTCTTATCAATCCATGGTAAATTCTGATTCATACGTTTAACCGGTTCGGGATCCATCGGAATCATATATGTTGTAAGACTGATAATTATAAATATTGATTCTATTATCTGTAACAATATGTTTCATGCTGATTCGATATCGACTTCGTTTAAAAATATATAGAATGACATACCTTAATAAACATCTTTACAACCAGTAAACGTCAAATATGTTAGAAATGATTTTCCATAAATGTAGTACAGCTAGCAGTGATTAGATGGTTCGATGAAACAATACTTATATACTAATAAGTGTTTTTATAGAATGTATTTTTAGCAATTGACCCCTCGATAAACTTTTAATCTACAACAACATATTCTACGCGACGACATTAGTCATTTATTATGTGGAAAACTACAACTTCTTCACACATTTAATTCTTTTAGGAGTTGGGATATGTCATTTCTATTTTTAAACAATGATTCACTTTTACATATTCCCCCCCACCACTCCTCCTCATCATATAATTAATAATATGGGTCTAATCATAAACAATCTTAAAAAGATCATCGTGCTAGACACATCGCAAAACAATGTCGAATGAATTATCTATCGAACTTATTCGAGACATTATGACGAATCTCAACACAGCTACCGCGGAGGGTCGTAAAAAGGATTCATCAGGGTTGACGAATGATGGCGACGATGACAAAGCTATTGTTTTAAATAAAATGTTATTGGAATTTATTATAAGTTTGATAGACAAAAAGCGTGTAGAGTCTCAGACTATTGAAAATGTGAAAGCTCCAGTTGCAGCGAAAGGCTACGCGGATGACTCCGTTGGTAAGAAAGCGATAACAATTGATGGTGTGAAATACGTGCGTATTGAAAATATTGAAACAGATAATTCGACAATAAAACAGTACGTTGATTCATACATTAATAGTATGAAAACCACACTCACCAATGAATTCCGTAAGAATGTTGATAACAAGATTGAAAATCTCCGTAAAAATGTGGTTAGCAATGAACTATTGCATGAAGCTAAGCTGAATGATATTGATAAACATGTGAAACAGCATGAGGAAAAGTTAAATGAGTTTGAAAAAACGGAGATACCTACAAATTATAAAGAATTTTTTCGTGATAAATTTTTTAAGCTTGAGGATAATTTGATGGAAGTAATGAAGCGTGAACGTAAAGCAGATCGTGAAAAAATGAGTGCTTTTGCTAAAAATATTGATAAATTCAATAATAAACTTTTGACAGTTGAATTTGAAATCAATAGAAACATGGAAAGAAAATTATCAAACTTAAAGAATATGTTGATTGATAAAATTAATGCGGCGAAGGAAACGGCGGATACAAACAAGTTGAACCAAGGAAAGTTGATGTTTCTCGAACAAACCGTGCAGGATATACTTCGAAAATTTGAATCTGGTGGTTATGAAACTGATGAGGAATTAAATGAGAGATTCGCCGCTTTCAATGACAGTTTGCACAAGAAATTGAGCGAGTTGATTGAAGAACGGGATAAGGCTAATAAAGATTTTAAGAAAACTTTGGATGATAAATTTAATGAAATTTATGCGCAAATACGACATACATACAATAACAAGGAGGAAGTTATAGACATGGAATAAAGGAAGAGAGTGTTAAACATGAGTAAAGAAAAGGTAAAATTAGTTGAAGAACTGCATGCTCCGGCAAGACGTTTTTTCCCACGTAGACGGGTGATAGTGCGGGGATTGGATGATCTTTGGCAAGCTGATATCGTGGAAGTTCAACCATACGCGCAAAATAATCAAGGTCATCGATATATTCTTACGATAATCGATGTATTCAGTAAATATGCATGGGCGATTCCTTTGAAAAGTAAAAATGCTTATGATGTGTGCAAAGCTTTTGCACTCACGTTAAAAAAAGATGGTAGATCACCCAACAATTTGCAGACTGATATGGGTAAAGAATTCTACAATGCGAATTTTCAAGAATATCTAAAAAAACACAAAATTCATCATTATTCAACGTTTAGCACTATGAAAGCTTCTGTCGTAGAACGATTCAATCGCACATTGAAGAGTAGTATGTGGAAATTTTTCTCATTGAGTGGAAAATATCGTTGGATCGATGTGCTCCCAACACTGATTGAAAACTATAATAATCGAAAACACAGCACCATCCGTATGCGACCTGTAGACGTTAATCGTAAAAATGCGAAAAAACTTTTATCCACTGTGTACAGTAATGTAAAGATCGTTGGCCCCGCTAAGTTCAAAGTGAACGATCATGTGCGTGTTAGTAAATTCAAAACTCTATTCGACAAAGGATACACACCGAACTGGTCGACGGAAATATTCAAAATTATTACGGTGAAGCAAACGAATCCCGTTACATACATCTTAGCTGATTCAAAGGGTAAAACTATTGCAGGTGGATTTTATGAACATGAGATACATGCGGCTAAACATCCTGACATATATTTAGTTGAAAAAATATTACGTAAAAAAGGAAATAAAATGTATGTGAAATGGTTGGGGTTGGATACATCGCATAATTCATGGATATCAAAAACTGCAATTCTTTAAATATATTTTTTATATAATAAACCATTCTCTGTTACACATTGTGAATATATAAAATGTATATGTTAACCCATTCTGTATATTTTTATATAATAAACCATATAATAATATTTATAATGTACATCAAATCTAGAGATTCCAATGCATAATTCTAAGTTTTTGACGATATAATATAAATATTTATAGTACAATAATTATTTTGTCGCCTCTGATACAATGGTATCTAAGTGCAAAGTCAACAATTCGCTGTCAATTATGGCACCGTCGTCAAAAAACTCACTATTGAGAATTGCTTTTGAGTATTGTTTGCCACTATGGTTACGTGCAATATTTACAAAATTTTCAAACTTTATACTAATTTCTGGAAGCATAGTACTCAAGCTATTGTACAAATTTTCAATACATAATTCTAACCCATACATTTGGTTTAAAGTTTTTCCCGTTATAAATATTGATTGAAATGCATCCGACATTTTTATAACATCAACATTATCGAAACTCACTATTTCTATTAAAAGAATTCCCGCACGCTTTACATATTGTCCAGGACCCACCTTACTTTTTAATAAGTAACACAAGTATTCACCTGCACCTAACAGTTCTTGCCACGTGTCCATATAAAATTTAATTTAATTATTAATTGAATCTCCTATCGCCATTTCTATAACAATGGTCCCCACTTCTACAATTCGTACCCCAATTTCCACATATTTATAATAACTACCAGCGATTGGGTACCTCCTAGCCATTAAGCGGATGTTACGTGATCCCTGAGATGTTCGAGTTAAGCGTTGGGGTTGTTGCGTCTGTTGAGATTGTTGCATCTGTTGGGGTTGTTGCGTCTGTTGAGATTGTTGCATCTGTTGAGGTTGTGACATCTGTTGAGGTTGTGACATCTGTTGAGGTTGTGGCATCTGTTGAGGTTGCATCTGTTGAGGTTGCTGCACCTGTTGAGGTTGCTGCACCTGTTGAGGTTGCTGCATCTGTCGAGGTTGCACCTGTTGAGGTTGCGGCATCTGTTGAGGTTGCTGCATCTGTTGAGGTTGCACCTGTTGAGGTTGTTGCATCTGTTGAGGTTGCACCTGTTGAGGTTGTTGCATCTGTTGGAGTTGTTCTGAAGATGATGGAATATCATCTAGACACCTATATTAATTCAAAATGTTTAAAATCTTTTTTAAATTCTAGACAATTCAAAATGTTTAAAAAATCTTTTTTACTTACAACTCAAATCTTTGATGCTTCCGATGTTTAACAATAGGTCGTTCAATCGAGCATTCGTCCTCATCGTTGTATAAACAGTTAGTATTATCGATGTGTGCTGATTGTTCAGTTTTTTGAATCTTTTGCCTCTGACGCATCATATTTCCCAAATATAGGTGCGAAACACTAGACGCAAATAAGAAGTTACAGAAGCAGTTCGTATACTCCAAATACTACTCAATTGCTCGGAAACACATTTTATAGAAGACATTGCTACCCCCACCATTCCTGTAGAATACATTTATCAATAACAGCTTATCAACTTATCATTCTATAGATAACCCCTTCGATTACAATCCATTTTTAAAAAATGTGGGGTTTATCAATCTTTTTTCGGGTCAGTATGGCATTGACCTCCTTAAAATACTATCGTTAATAACTCTTGCGAAGAGCGTGAGTTTATTTTATGTTGTAATGCCCCCAAGGTAAAGTATTGATATAATTTTCACAAATATGCCGTTTATCATCATATGGGCTTAATGCCAATTTCATTTCTGATACTGAATACACTTGATGTTGTATTGACATTATGCGCTTATGACTAATACTTTTTTCAATACATTTTTGAAGACACTCTTTGTAATCATCAAAACTTATACCCTTAACTGTGACATTAGTTTGAATACCTTTTATTTTTTTAATTTCGCAATAGGTATTATTGTCATCACGCACGCGAATAGCGTACATTTTTGAACGAAGCCCCACAAATTCCGTCATGATTTTACCACCATTCTCATCCTTTATCAAACCTAATACCTTTTTGTTTGCTAAAGTAACATTATACTCGTTGTTTACATTAAAATTGCTGGTGTCGTATTTATGAATATCACGTTTCAACATCTCATACACATCATCGCAAGTGATCAAATATATTAAGCTATCTGTGTCCGTGTACAAAATCTTACATTTTTGCTGTAAATTGGGATACATATAATCATAATGAAAACTGTAGAAATGTGATTTTGATATATCAAGCACAGACATGCCAATATACACCGGTTTATAAAATTTAATCAACGTTCTTTTCATCTGAACAGCAAAAAAATCATCGGAAAAAACTGTACAACTGTGAAAATTTGGTCTGGATATTAATTGTTCAACACCGTGTCGACCATCCCATCGAGAAATCAATTTTACATCAACATGATTACGAACATTTTCCATCGTTTTTCCAAATACCGCGTTATTCATTAATTTAAACAAATTCTTTGAAAATTCATTATCCGCGTTTGTACGTAATCTGGTGTTTAAATCAATATAGTTACGCAACCATGGTGATTGTTGAAACTCTAGAATTTTATGAATTTTTTCTAATTTCAACTTATGTTTCAAACATTGCTGAAGATATCGATAGTGAATAACATATCGCTTCTTATCGTAAAGCGATGCAACTAATTTTCTTTGCTTTGAACCGACTGATGTATCGTGATTTGGACAAAAAGGGAGATCAGCATGTGCATCATGAATTTCATGTGGATACTTTAAATCCACCTCCAAAATATATCCTATAGGACTGTCAAGTGGGATTGATTCAATATTGAAATTATCTATGTCCTCCACCCATTGAAAATCGCTGTGCGGAAGAGGTTGTGACATAGCCCAACCGTATAAATTGTTAACATCGAAATACATTAAGTATGTACATGGCTTGTTGGAATCATATGTGGGTAAATACTTATTATTCGCGTTCGCATATCTGTGTGAACATTGACTCAATCCACCACGTATTCCACGTTCTACGAACAAAAGCATGTCCACATCAGTGAACAACTCTAATCCGATACCAGTCGTTTTTAACATCACATCCCATGCAAAACCTGGGAGCGTGTAATAATGTGCTGGATCGAGTTTATAATTCACCAGACAATCGTGGCGAAAATTTTCAAAAACGTCGGCCAACAACAATATATCCAATTTCAAGTACAAATCACTGTACTCACCTAATGTTTTTATATTAAAACGTGACCAAACCATATTAGCATGATGATAATCAATGTCCGTAATCTCGCTGTCACTCAACTGGTTGTAAAATAAATCGCGAGATGGTAAACTCGTATCATTTAATTTATCATATGTTGATACATAATCATATGGGAAAACACCTTTCCTGGTTAAAAGATTGAAATCACTATTAGATAGCTGTGTAAATTGGTTTCGCAAGACATTTAATTTATTTTTATCCAAGTATGATACCAACTTCTCAAGACTGGAATTCAAAAATTTTAGCGAATCGATAAACCGGAATTTTAATGATTTCGCACGAATTGCTGTACCATCAATCGTGTCTTTCGTTGTTTCAAATCGCTTTGTAAATGAGATGTACTTCTCTTTTGTTAATGGTAGAACATCAATCTTCCCCGGAAAAGCGTTTGCCAATTCTTTAATTATAAAATGTGCATCATAGCCCGACAAATTATGAAAAACTACTGGTATAGTGAATGATGATTTATAATTCAAATTACACAATGTGTGTGCCGGACCACGATACACACCGGTAAAATGACAATGATCATGTACTTTATAATTGGATGTAGTGAATTCCCGCTCACATATATAACAATGTGTGGTTGTTATAAACTCCAGCCTTTGCAATTTTGATAAGTTTTCCATCGGTACTACATACTTAAATATTGGTAATAATTCATTACTTAATTTATATAACTCTGATGCAAACCATTCTGAACAACCCTCTTTATCACGATACGCTTTATATTTGGACAAAGACGCATCATAGAAACAATGCAAGTAATAACCTATACTAAATGCGCGATGATGCTGATACTGTTGACGTGATCTAGTACATTGTCTATTCTGATTATCTAACAAACATTCCAAATCGGCATAGATTATAAATGGTGTCGGTTGTTTATTAGAATAATTCTTAAAATGTAGCAACTTATCATTATAAATATCTTCAGATGGAAGTTTCAAAGCACAATCGTTCATCAACTCGCAATCGTTAACATGTTTGTCCAATATCGTTTGCGTTCTAAAATATTGTAGACATCTGAAAAAAAATTTTTTTTTCTATTACCCTATGTAATAAAGCCGTTCGATTTCTAATTAAAAAATTTGTTTTTAATTGTAAAATATATACATACCGATCGCAAATATGTTTCCGATGTTCCCGCTTACTGAGCTGTCTTGAAACCAATCGCGACAAATTTCCAATGCAGACATAATGAGCATGCTTCAATTCACGGTTTTGTAGAAGTAATAAATTTACATGTCTTTGCTGCTTCTTCTTAGTCATGTGAAAAGTTGTACATTTCTTATCTTTAACCCATTCAAACACATTCACCGAAATACGATTTTTTCTTTCAAATTTCCTAATATCTTTGAATGACATAGGTGTTTGAAATTCATCGAGATTTGAAAGCACTCTTCCATAGTATGGATATGACGATGTACGTGTTTTATTATTTTTACTTGGATATAGACTTGCCATTATAGCCCAATAAAAACATGCATTATCGTTACTAATCACGTTGGTAACAGCACCCTTTAACAGTATTGATTTGGGGACAATTGTATCGTTGCAACCCGCTTGCAATGGTTGATATTGATTGCAATTAACTATTAGATGTAGTATTGCTGATAATGCCCATCCGCTGTCACGTTCTTGAAAGTCTTCCATTAATACTAATATATTTGGTACAACATCCTTCTTATACCACTTGTTGAGATTACTTGTTCGAAACAGTGTGAAATTTCGTGTACCAAACTTTTTCACTGACACCTCGTCGCGTAACACAAATTCCGCCTCCAACGCAATGTTTACTTTCACCGATAAATGAATATTTATTAATTCAATAATATGCTCAATAACCATTTGTTTAGCATGTTTTAAAAATTGGCGGGGGTCAATATGTTCGGAATTGATTACAATGCCTGTAGATATGCGATTTTTAAACGCTGATTCGATGTTCTCCCAACGTAGAGTCGATTTTCTTGCATGATTATATAAATCTCTGTCGGTGTGCGACTCACGATTACTCAATGCATTGTTTAAACTCTTCATACGGCACATTATTGTTATAAAACTATGTTTCGTACCTAGCGACATATCCTCCTTCATGCATGATAAATAATTATTACAGCATTGTAAAGAATCACTGTACAATTTGAACCAATCGTCATACTCTTCACTATTTCGAATCAGTGTTGACATATCTCTCGAACATTTTAACATTTTTTTAAATGTTTCAATCATTTTTGTTATTTTTAAATTGTAAAATATTAAATTGTAAAAGTTGCACTATTGATCTTAAAACGGTGCTTTGGAATTGTTGATTTAATACAATTCGCTACCACTGTCCTTCTAACACTTACTTAAAAGCGCAAATGTTGCTGTTGCTATGTAAAACTTCTTCAAAATGAGATTAGCATGTAGCCGGTAGAATATATATTAGAGATATATAAAACAAAAAACAAAAAATGGTTCATATCATTCAATTTGGTAATGATAAAAAAATAATATGAAATCACTGATTTTAATTATTACAGTCGTAAAGATGTCGAATCTACAGATAATCCTATTGCTACGGTCGCAGAAATTATCAAAATTGCGCCAAAAAGATACGTGCCAAATAATCCTATTGCGAAGGTTACAGAGGTTATTGCGATTGTAAAAAGTTATTGCATAATTGCATTGTTGCATAACATTGGTTTTTTCCCTTAGTCAAAATTTGGCATCGTGGTTATGTGACAAATAATTTAGCTAAATCTACGAATAAAACATTGTTGCGTGGTATTGGTTTTTTCCCTTAGTTAAAATTTAGCATCGAGGTTATGTGACACGTGTCAAATAATTTTATTGCTACGGTTGTAGAGGTTATCACGATTGTAAAAGGTTATCATTGGTCAGCGAATAAAACATTATTGCGTGGCATTGGTTTTTTCCTTGATAGTAAAAATTGTATTTGTAAATGAGAAATAAAAATAAGGTTTTTTCCATTGGTAAGGGGGTCGGTAGGGTAGAGCGCTTAAAAAGGAGAGTGCTTAATTTAAAGAGTGGAGTTGGTAAGGTAGAGTGCTTAAAAGAGTGGGGTTGGTAAGGTAGAGTGCTTAATTTGTTGTGAAAAGGTTAAATTTGTTAGGAAAAAGATGATTAAAGAGCAGAGATGGTAAGGTAGATGTGGTGTATGGGCGCCCGAGCGTATGTTGGTATGCGTGAGTGTGTGAAGGCAGGCGAGAGACGCGAAGCCGTCGGAGAGGCAGCGCCGGAAGAGGGACGCGACAGAGACACGGAGACGTCCGAAGGTGTGCACGTGTCGCGAGTACCAGTCCTCCTGTACTGTAATCGGCAATATTAAATAAAGTGTATTTCACTATTAGTACTATTGATTTGCGCGCTATTTGGCTAAGTGCACGTATGTAACAATATATAACGATATATAACAACTTGGCGACGAGAATTGATACGAATCAAACGTGAGTGCACAGCGAAAGTGATTTGGAGGTTAAGCTCGAGAAACAGGAAGGTGTTTCTAGAACATTTTCGAAAAGGAGCGTGGCTTGGGAAGGCGAGCTACGAACCAGAGTTTTCGAGGATTTTTTGGTGAATGTCGAGCAAAGAGGGTACCTCGTGGATTCAAACCCTGAACAAAGAGGGCTTGATCAAAGAATTGGAAACACGTGGCATAGAATTTGAGAGGCGTACGAACTTCAACGATTTGCGAGAGTTATTACGTAACGCAGTCAAAGAGGAATTACGTAAGGCCAGTGAAGAAAGTGACGTAACCGGCGACAGTGAAAAGTTAGTGAAAGTAAAGCAAGACGAAGAAGGAAGTTCCGAAGGAAAATTGAATCGGGATAGTGCTGACGTGATGAGTGCGAATATAGTCATGCAGGACGGAGTGAAACTGAACTTTACGTTAAACAAGGATGATTGGGAGACGTATGTGGAACGTCTCGAAATGTATTTTATTGCGCACGACGTCAAAGTGGAGAAGAAGGCAGCACAATTACTGACAAGGCTTGATGAAGATGCCTTCAAGTTGGTTAAGCAGTTAGTAGCGCCGGAAAAAGTGGCAACGAAATCATACGCAGATCTGGTGAAAATAATAAGTGATCACCTAGCGCCAAAGCCGTCAGAGGTTATGGAACGGTGCAAGTTCAATTTGGCAAAACAGGAAGCCAATGAAAGTGTGGCCGATTTTACGGCAAGGTTAAAGAAATTAAGTTTGTATTGTAACTTCGCAGACATGAAGGAGGCTCTCAGAGATCAATTTGTATGTGGGCTGAGAAGTTATAATACAAAAACCGCGCTGTTCAAAATGGAAAGGCTGGACTATGATACAGCTGTGAAAGAAGCGGTCGCCAGAGAAGCGGCAGAGAAGAACGCATCAAATTCCTCAAACGTTTTGGAACACAAAATCGAAAAAAGTGATGTTTTTTCGCTACGGAGCTCAAATAAGGTATCGAAATGGAATAATAAGGCCGAGTGGTATAAGCATAATAGAAGCAGTAATGCAGAAAGCAGCAACACACACCAGCAGAAAGATCAAAGCGACAGCATAATATGCTATTGCTGTGGTAGAAGAAATCACATCAGCAAGGAATGTCGTTTTCGGGACTACAAGTGCCGCACCTGTGGCAAGAAAGGTCATCTACAGAGAGCATGCAAAAACAAGGACAACAATCAAAATCAACATCGGGTAAAACTTCTAGAGGACGACGAGCAGAGGGAGCCATCGACCACGGCTGAGGAGTCATCACATAGGTACGATTTCTTCAAGATGAAGATCGAGCGTGATATCAATAGTGATTACGTGTTGTATGAGAGTAGTAAAGGCGATGCGGAGCCTATGTTCTTGAATGTACGCGTGAATGGTAAACACGTTCGAATGGAAATTGATACAGGAACGTTTGTGACAGTAACGTCAGAGTTAGGTTACGATAAATTTTTCAAAGGTCTCAAAATTAAAAAAACTGCTAACAGATTAAGAACTTACGATAATAATATTTTGAATCCAGTCGGTAAAGTAGAAAATTTACAAATTGAAGTAAATGGTAGAAGAGATAGAGCTGAGTTATTTGTATTGAAAGGCTCAGGACCTACTTTAATCGGGAGGCAATGGTTAAATAAATTGGGATTATGGCCATTAAAATTGGATGGAAATTTGGAATGTAAATTAAACAAAATAGACGAAGAAAACCTATTAAAATTTCTTTCTGAAAAGTTTGATTTATTGTTCAGTGACACGCCAGGTCAATATAATAAAAGCAAAACAAAATTATATTTAAAAGAGGGAGCGCGTCCAGTAGCATTGAAATGTAATAGCGTAGCGCATGCTTTAAAACCTCTTGTTGAAAAAGAAATTGATAGATTGCTAGAGCTTGGGCACATTGAGCCAATAGAAATGAGTGAATGGGCAACCCCGATTATCCCAATTTTCAAGAGTAACAATAGTATAAGGTTGTGCGGAAACTTTAAGCTCACGCTGAACCCATTTTTAGTCATGGATAAGTACCCATTGCATACAATCGACGAGATTTTCTCAAGCTTACAAGGGGGGACGCTATTTTCAGAATTAGATTTGAAGCACGCGTACATGCAATTTCCAGTTGCTGAAGAGTGCAGACAATATCTTACGATCATAACGCATAAGGGTCTTTTTAGATATAAGAATATTCCAGAGGGAGTATCACCCGCGCCGTCTGATGTACAAAGGAAAATGGACGAATGTCTGAGAGGGATTGATAGGGCGATTACGTATATTGATAATGTTTATGTTACGGGAAAAACCGAAGAAGAGCATATGAAAAATTTGCTAGCGGTATGTAAACGATTACAAGAATGCGGTTTGAGAGTGAATAAACAGAAAAGTAAATTTTTTCAGGATAAAATCGAAATTCTAGGTTTTGTAATTGATAAAAGTGGATTGCATAAAGCAAAGTCTAAGGTAGACGCGATTGTAAACGCACCGAAACCGTTAAATCAGAAAGAACTTAGTTCGTTTTTGGGCCTTGCAGTTTTTTATGATAGATTTTTAAGTAACAGATCGGTAAACTTGAAACCGTTGTATGATTTACAAAATAGTGTTAAATTTGATTGGAATTCCGATTGTGATAAAGCATTTGAATGGGTGAAAAACGAATTAATTTCTCCTAGAGTATTAGCGCATTATGATCCGAAAGAGACATTATTGTTAGCGTGTGATGCATCAGATTATGGAATTAGCGCTATACTTTCGCATAAATACGCAGACGGTTCAGAGAGACCAATAGCTTTTGCTTCCAAGCGCATAGCAAAGAAAGAACAGAATCGTACAATTTTGGATAAGGAAGCAATGGCAATCGTATTTGGTTTTAAAAGATTTTTTCAATACGTGTTTGGTAAAACGATTATTTTGAGAACAGATAACAAAGCGTTGCAATATATATTGGGACCAAGGAAGGGTATCCCAGTTACAGCCGATAACCGGTTACAGAGGTACGCGTATTATTTATCGGGTTTTCGTTATACGATTGAACATGTGAAGTCTGAAGCGAACGCAAACTGTGATGCGTTATCGAGATTACCGGTTACAGATGCTGAAAGTAATATATTTTTCCTTGAACTCGAAGCAGAATTTTCGTACGTTAACTTTTTTGAAGAAGGAATGGGAACATTAGATTATAAAATATTAGCTGATGAAAGCAAAAAAGATAAAATTTTGAGTCAAATAATAAAGTATGTGTGGACCGAATGGCCGAGTGAGCAAAACTTAGCAGAGGCAGAGAAATGTTTTTATTCAAGGAGATTAGAATTAAAGGTCGATAAAGGATGTTTATTTTGGGGCCTAAGAGCGGTCATTCCAACTGATATGCAGAGATTAATATTGAATGAATTACATGCTACGCATTTGGGTATTGTAAAAATCAAAATGTTGGCTCGTTCATATGTTTGGTGGTCAACCATTAATTTTGACATAGAATCAGTAGTAAAAGAATGTAAAATTTGTTTAATTGAACGAAAAAAGCCGTCAAATACGCCGTTAACTACATGGCCTTGGCCTACCAGAGCCTGGAGCCGTATACATTGCGATTTTGCAAAATTTTATGGAACAATGTATCTTATTGTTGTAGACGCGCATTCTAAATGGCCAGAAGTTATAAATTTTCAGAGCAATACAAAAGCGTATAAGTTAATAGAGATTTTTAAATGTTTATTTGCGCGCTACGGGTTACCACTACATTGTGTTACGGATGGTGGACCTCAATTCAGAAGCGAGGAATTTCATGAATTCTTGGTTAGAAACGGAGTAAAGCATACGTATTCACCTCCGTACCACCCAGCGACCAATGGAGCGGCGGAAAATTTCATACAGACTTTTAAGGATAAGGTGCATAAAATTGTTAAAGGGGGAAAGGGACTAGATACAGCGGTTAACATGTTCCTGTTCGACTATCGCAGTATAGATCATTGTACGACAGGAAGGAGCCCAGCGTTTCTAATGTATAATCGTGAGTTGAGAACGCGATTTGATCTGCTGAAGCCAAATGTACAAAGTACGGTAGATGACAGGCAACGAGCACAAATTGTAAGTAGGCCGGGTGGGCGACAAATCAATTTACAGGTTGGTGATGATGTGCTTATAAATGAATACGGTAGAAATACTGAAAAGCGCAGCATCGGTAAAATTGTAAAGAAGACCTCGCCGTCGACGTACGCAGTACTAACAGAGAACGGAATTGTAAAAAAGAGACATGTAGATCAAATTGTTGAGGGTAAACCAAACGACAGAGTTCCGCGTCGATCTCCACGACTTGATAAGTCTTAGATAAAAGCGAGGGAGAGTTGTGGTGTATGGGCGCCCGAGCGTATGTTGGTATGCGTGAGTGTGTGAAGGCAGGCGAGAGACGCGAAGCCGTCGGAGAGGCAGCGCCGGAAGAGGGACGCGACAGAGACACGGAGACGTCCGAAGGTGTGCACGTGTCGCGAGTACCAGTCCTCCTGTACTGTAATCGGCAATATTAAATAAAGTGTATTTCACTATTAGTACTATTGATTTGCGCGCTATTTGGCTAAGTGCACGTATGTAACAATATATAACGATATATAACAGTAGAGTAGTTAATTTGTTGGTAAGGTAGAGTACTACAAATCAGTCGGTAAGGTAGAGCAACTCCCTCCCCCCTCCTCCTCGCCTATCCCCACCCTCCTCCAGTTCCCCCTCCCCCACCCCCTCCCCAAGTTCCCCCTTCCCCTACCCCCCTCGCCGATCCTACCTCCCCTCTCCCCGCACCCCCATCGCCTAGGATGAGCAAACCGGCCTAGCCCCTCTACTAATGTGTATAAGAGGAAAGCAGACACAAACTTCATTCACAAGATCAACCTCACGGTCGACAGAAGTTTTGGAATTGGTCCATACGGATCTCTGTGGTCCAATGAAGGTAGGATCTCTTGCTGGTTCACGGTACTTCCTAACCTTCATCGACGACAAGTCAAAATGGTGCGAGGTATATTTTCTAAAAAGGAAAAGTGAGTTTTTCCAAAAATTCCTAGAATTCCAGGCCAAAGTTGAAAAGCAAACGGGAAGACACATTAAAACCATAAGGTCAGATAACGGAGGAGAATATCGAAGCAGCGAACTTGAAAACTACCTAAAAAATGAAGGAATCAACCATCAACTCACAATAGAATACACTCCACAACAAAATGGTGTCGCAGAGCGCTGGAATCGAACACTTGTGGAGATGGCACGATGTATGTTGCTTCAGTCGGGCCTTCCCCAAGTTTTTTGGGCTGATGCAATTCTGACAGCGGCCTACATCCGAAACAGATGCCTAACGAAAAGTCTTGAAGGCAAGACTCCTCATGAAATTTGGAAAGGAAAAATACCTACAGCTGTTCACTTGCAAATCTTTGGCTCCAAAGCCTACATGTTGGACAAGTCAAATGAGAGAAAGATATCCAAAGGAAAATTCGGTGAGCGAACAATTGAATGTCTCTTTATCGGATATTCAACCGATTCAAAAGCATACCGACTATGGGATCTCGAAGCTAGAGAAATTCGTCAAGCCGCGACGTTAAATTCATCAAAACCTTTGGAGAACCACAAAAATTCGAGGATTTTGTGAACGAAGAAACGCTTCAGCGCGGGAAACAAATTTTGAACTCCACCGAAGAGGAAGGAAATCACGAAATTGAAGTTATCTCATCAGCCGAAAACACTAAAGAAACAACTGTTCTGGAAGATGAGCATGAAGAAAATGGAACACCAAACCAAATGCCGTTCCCGTACAGGAAGTTCAACAAGAAGGAAACCTCGAAACAGATCAAGTTGACCTCGAAAATCACTCGACAAGTCAATACCAATTTATCGAATATGCCGGATTAACTGAAAATGAAGATCCTTGTACTGCAAGAGAAGCAATGTCGTCTCCAGAAGCACACGAATGGAGAGAAGCCATGCTAAGTGAGTACCAAGCCTTAATAAAAAATAATACTTGGACCCTCGTTGATCGTCCGAAAGGTCGTAAAATTATAGGTTCGAGATGGGTCCTGCGCACCAAACTCAAGGCCTATGGGACTGTGGAACGTCGGAAGGCCAGGATAGTGGCCAAGGGTTTCTCTCAGGACGAAATACGCATGTCACAGAAGAAGTACGTGCGGGACGTATTGCGGCGATTCAACATGGAAGATTGCAAGACGGTTTCTACACCAATGAATCCCGCGATCAAGTTGTCAAAAATGATGTGTCCTACGACGGATGAGGAGAGATATAGGATGAGCCAAGTTCCGTTTAGAAACCTCATCGGGTCGTTAATGTACCTAGCCACAAGTACACGCCCAGACATATCTCACGCAGTAAGCGCCTTCAGTTAATTTAATGAAGACCCGGGCGAAGAGCACTTTTTTTTTTTTTTCAATTGTTTAAAGTATAGGGTGTTGAATACTTTATGTACATTCCCCGGGATCTTCGCAACCCCGTGGTGTGTGGGACTCCCCCAGCTGTGACCTTGAAAATATCAAGGAGCACGTGCAATGCCCCAGGTGACACTGTGCGAAGTGGTGCAATACACAGTGCCACGGGGTTTACCCACTAACACTCACCCTACACTGGAAATCCTCCACTCGCCGTTGGGAAGGTCAAACCGGAACTGTCCGAGGACTATACTTCGGTCCGACCTGGGCTTCTTCCGTTGTTACGATGGACTCTGCGTCTTATTCTTCTTCTTCGCGTTGACTCTATGTCTTCCCCCTCTTCTTTAGTTGACTCTGCGTCCTCTTCTTCTTTGTGTCTTCCTTCTTCTGTTCATGTTCTTGTATGATCGATTTTTCTTAACCACCATCTTGTTTCTAATTCTTCTGCTGTGATTTCACATCATGTGGTTAGTTTTCGGCTTCTTAATCTTCTCTCTGTGTCCAGTCTCAGTATCCCATTTGTTCGTTCTGTGGCTAGTGTGTGTCGGTATTTTCAGTTTAGAGTTTGTTTCCTTGTGTTAGTTTGCTCCATGATTCGATTATTTCTGGGTGCGCTGTTTGTTGTGTCGAGTTTCGTGACAGGAATGCCGTTGTTACGTCCCGGGTCGGAATTGATCCGACGGAATGGAGCGGGCCGGACGGGGACGTAACCGAGTAGTTTATTAAGACGATCTTAGATCCACGTGGCGCGTAACGTCCACGTCTGATCAGGGACCAGATACCGGTGTTCGTCGTTGTTGAGAAGGCGAAGAGGGAAATGAACGTAAACGGGACGGACGTCGTCCGGCGTGAATGCCACGAACTGCGCGATGACAGTAACAGCTCCCTGCGATCGGGGTGTCACTATGTGGGCGTGTGTGTTACTCGTCCGAACGCGCGGGTTGTTCGATTCGTGACAGGATTTTCGTTCGAAGGGAATAGATGTTCTCTCGGTACCGAGCACCCTCTGGGCTCAGACGTACACGATTGAAACACCGATTCAGGGTTAGAGGAACGAATGTACGGAATATGAGGAATGTGAGGAATCGATCGGCGGACCGATCGGGATTGAACAACCCGAAGATGCACACGCACACACGCACACACTCGCGATCACTCCACTCAGTCACTGGGACGACACTTTAATAATACCACCTTAGGGTGAGTATTCTGCGGACGACGTAGCGTTCGTAACGCGGATCCTCGATGCTAATTTCCTCTAATGGAGGAAGACTCGGGAGGAATCGGATCGGTATCAACCTCCACGGGGGAGGAGACGCGGAATCTGGCCGTCCGACGGTCGTTTCTTCGCGGCGCGGAGGCGTTTCAGTGCGGTCAGCGGTCCCTTCTTCGCGTCGCGGGGGTATCGCGATCTTCCGACGGTTCACTATTTTCACCCGACGGAGAAAGGGGACGTCGCGAATGATTCTGGGCCGTTTGGCGATTCCCAAATACGGGTTATAAACGGTGCCTCTTCCTTCGGCGCGGAGCTGTCGCACCAATTTACCGATTTGGTAGCTTCTACCGGCGCGACGGGGCATGGGAGATAGCGAGGAGCAAGGTGTTGCTGAATTAAAGCTGCGAAGTAATAGGTTTAAACAAACAAAGTATAATGAACCAAAATGGATACAAGGTGATGATTTGCGAGCAGAACTCGTGAAACAAAATATAATGACGGCTTGCGAGCAAGCTCGAACGAAATATATAGCACAGGAATAGCAATGGTAATATGAAAGATGGTGCGAGCGAGATCGTACAAACAAAATAACACAGAAATAGCAATTGTAATATGAATTATAAAGCGAGCGAGCTCGTGTGAACAAAATAGCGCAGAAATAGCAATTATAATTTGAATAATGATGCGAGCAAGCTCGTACAAACAAAATAGCACAAAATAGCAATTGTAATATGAAAGATGATGCGAGCGAGCTCGTATGAACACAATAGCGCAGAAATAGCAATTGTAATATGAAAGATAATGCGAGCGAGCTCGTACAAACAAAATAGCACAAAATAGCAATTGTAATATAGAAGATAATGCGAGCAAGCTCGTGCAACAAAATAGCGCAAAAATAACAATTATAATTTGAATAATGATGCGAGCAAGCTCGTACAAACAAAATAGCACAAAATAGCAATTGTAATATGAAAGATGATGCGAGCGAGCTCGTATGAACACAATAGCGCAGAAATAGCAATTGTAATATGAAAGATAATGCGAGCGAGCTCGTACAAACAAAATAGCACAAAAATAAGAATTGTAATATGAAAGATGATGCGAGCGAGCTCGTACAAACAAAATAGCACAAAAATAAGAATTGTAATATGAAAGATGATGCGAGCGAGCTCGTATGAACACAATAATCGTAATGATGTAAGAGTAACCTCGTGCAACAGAATAGCCACGAATAATATCTGTAAATATGTGATAATAATCTACGAGCAAGCTCGATTAACAATTTGGGACCAAATAATATGTGAATATGATGAAATAGTAGAAATGGTAAGGTGCAATACGACCTGTATCCCGTGAATAATCCGTAAATGAAACAGAGTCCGAAAACGCGAGAAAATGATTGAACTGAACTCGATTGAAGACGCAATAGAACTGAATGGTAGGAATTCCGAAACTGGAAGAGGACGATTCGCGCGATTTCGTCTTATTTATAATGAGAGCGCGGACCATAGGGATTCGGTGAACCGTGAAGTTCTTTGTCTCGATCGTACGAGGTACGGACGAATATGTTATTGCCGAATGTATACTTTTCGCTGTTTGAACAGGACAACGGTTTAGATGTACGTACACCTGTACTCGCGGTTGCCATGCTGGCGTTCGCTTGTACCGGTGACTATCGCGTCTTTTCCGATTTCCTACGTTCGCGCTCGCGGGGGCATGTATACATATATATATGCACGTAAGATATATATATGCATACATATCGTCGTATACGGATTTTGACCGCGATTTTCGGTTTGAAACTTTATGAAGGGGATATATATACACTTACATATATACATATGAACGACGAGGATTTGCTCGTTCGAACAAATCCGACGCAACACGTCGGTACGACGTTACACCGTGGTTTCGCGTTATTTACTGTTTTTCTGGTCTATGAGTGATTGCCTCTGTGGCTGTACCTTGATAGTTATACCACCTTCATTTTCTACAGCTCATAAATGAATCGTGGTGATGGTGATGGACCGTCCTCAGTGTTATTTTGTGTTTGTTGTTGTGGAGTCTGCGGGGTGTTTAGTGATTGTTGTTGGGAGTCATTATGTTGCTGTACATTCTGCACTTGATGATGTGGGTTATGTGTTTGTTGCTGTGATTTCTGTGATTTCTGTTGCATGTTTGCAGCTGGATTTACGTATATTTCATATAAGAATTTTCTCTTCGTCTTAGGCTTTTGCGTGGACTGTGGTCTCTTTTTTTTTAAAAATCTGTGTCCGCTGTTGTTGAGTTTGCTGTGAGTTTGACGTCGATGGATTTCTATCTTGGCTGTTATTCGATTGTTGTTGATTCTCTTGTAATTGTTGATTCAAATTCTGCGGTTGATGCTGTGGGTTTTAGAATTGCTGAGATTGCTGAGATTGGGATCTCATCCTATTTGTTCTCGCTCTGTTTATTTCTGTGGCCTGCTTATCCTTCATAATGGAGTAGCACAGTGCCTGAAATTATGTCCATGCTGTATCTGAATTGTGAATAGCTGTTGATATTTTAACGACATCGTAGGGTGCTGAGATGCGGTGTTTGGAGACGAATTAATCTCGGATATTTGGCGCAGCGAAGGATCGTGTGTGGAGGGTCGTCTGTCTCCGGGCAACCATACCAGCATCTGTCATTACTGAGTTTTTGTATTCTATGTAAGAATGACCCAAAAATACCGTGACCAGTGAAAATCTGCATAGTATAGTGTGTGATATTCTCTCTTTTCAGGCTTTGCCATGATCCTACATCCGGAATTCAGCTGTATAAGAGTTTGTTGCTGTAATTCTCTGTCCATTGGTCCTGTAAACCTTGATTTATTGTGATGCGAATTCCTTTCTTTTAGCTCGGCGTTCGATTTTGAGGATGTCAAGTTTTGCGGCATCGCATCTGTTAGTGGCCGTCGTGATGTTCGTGTCTTTTGGTCTGGACCCCCGCACTGCCGAAACTGGGGGATTTAGGAATTCATTTTCCCATATTGCCAGGTTGTATCTTTCCTGTACGATATCAATTATATTTGGGATTCCGGAAATCACGTTTAAATAGATGAGAGGGGTGGTTTTATATGCTCCCAGGACTTTGGTTAGCGCGATTTTTTGCGCATTCAGTAGCATTTTCCTGTTTCTCATAATCGTTGTTGCTTTTTTCCAGGCAGGAGCGGCGTATAAAACTATCGTTTCGAATACATAGTGATACAGTAATTTCTCGTTCGTTGCGAAAGTGCCTGGGGTTTGAGTTCGCAACGAGCAAGTTGGGAAGCCTTTTGTGATTTATGACTGCGTCCAGATACACGCCGACCGCGCCGAGCGAGACTTCAATAGGGAGCCGAACATAGAGAAGTACAGAATGAAGTACGGATCGGGTGACCGAAGCATGTCGCCGTCGCCGGCACAATTTAAAGGCCCGTGAGTTCTTACAATGTAGTAATGGCAGTGATGGAATTGTTAATTTTCCATTAGGCTTTTATGGGACTTTCACTAACTCATTTCTGGCATTTTTCTGATTAAAATGATACCAAACACGATATAATTTGGCCAATATTTACTCTACATGTGAAGCATAATTAATAATTTATCATACATTTAACACATACTATATATAGCATATGTTTATAAATAAACAACTAACTTCTTGAAAATATGTTCTCAAAGAATTAGACTTGAATTTTGCAAATTAACGGAGTTACAGCCCGTAGGAGCACAGCGCGACGCACTGAATTTGGCGTCTTCGTAGAAGATGCCTCCCTTAATGCAAGACGACAGCTAGTTTTGCATTTTTATTAATTCATTTTCGATTCAATTATGCTTTAGTGAAACGGCTAGTTAAATGACAAAGAAAAGCATTCGCAATCAAAAGCAGTCAACTGTCTTGCTTTAGAAAACTCCTTATTTCCTTGCCATATTTCTTTCCTATTGTTCTCCGTTCTGCGAGGGTTTGGTCAGTCCTGGGACACATCTGGCTACCAGATCCACGCAGCTCTAATCCTCTCCTTTCCCTCTTCCAGGTTCAAGATCTACGATCAGGACTTGGCGCATCTTTCCTTTTTTATAACATCCTTCCGCGATTGCTTCTTTCCGCGTGTCCTTACCTGACTTATGGTACGATTTATGGTGTACGTGACTAGACAAAGCTATTTTTGAGAGAACTGTTTAGTTTCAGGGGCTGACAGAATTTTAGCTTTCGTTAGTTACGAATTATTTATTAGTTGGAGAACCGAAGGACCTTCGACGAGAGGGCAGCGGTCGTCCGCGACCGGAAGTACCCCACGTGCGTAAGATCTGGAGGAAACCAGCATTACATATTTGGAAGGGATTTTTTCCTTCTTCCAAAAAGTCAAGGACAGAGATATGTACATAGACAGAATAAGAAGAGGTGTCGACGGTGACTCCTGGACAGTTGTTAACCAAGAGTCAGTCGAGACCGAGTTGTTCATACGTGCTGTGCTAAAATCCATACAACTACATCGTGTACTAGTCGTAATGTAACTTGCTTTTAAAGAGTTATTCATTGCGTGTCATAGTTGTTAGTGCTAGTTTAAGTGATAAAAATGCCAAGAAGCAAAAAGGTTTACTTGACTATGCAACAACGTGTGGATGTTCTAAAGGAGTTGGAGACATACTCTATTACATATGTCGCTCAAAAGTATGCAGTACATCCCACGACAATTAGATGAATCCAAGAAAACGCTGTGAAAATCTACAACATGGCAGAAAAAGGGATGCGGGAGAAACGTCGGAAAACTTTCAAGCAACCGGCGTATGAAGAATTGGAAGACCGGTTGTCTCTGTGGTTTGCAGAAAGGAGAGCCGCAGGACATGCACTATCGGATACGCTACTTGTACAAAGAGCACGTGAATTGAAAGAAGAGTTAGGAACGTGCTCCAATTTTAAACTCAGCAATGGATGGCTCCAAAACTTTAAAAACCGTCACCATATTCGAGTGGTTCGCATATACGGTGAAAAAGCCAGTGCCGATGAACATGGAGCTAATTTATTCGTTAGTGATTTTCAAAAATACATTGAAGAAGAAGACATTGATTATGAAAATATTTATAATATGGACGAAACCGGGTTATTGTGGAAAAGTTTACCATCACGAACCTTGGCGGGTGACAATGAGAAGACTGTGAGTGGACACAAAGTGCGGAAAGACAGAGTGACGGTAGGATTGTGCGCGAATGCTACTGGGACACACCAAATTACGCCTCTTGTAATACACAAATATCAGAAACCGCGAGTTTTGAAAAATTGTATGGACCAACTTCCAGTTATTTTTAGAGCACAAACCAATGCGTGGATAAACCAAGCTATATTTGTCGATTGGTTTGAAAATCATTTTAAAAAAGCTGTACGCCAACATCAGTTGGAAAATGGGCTGTCCGGAAAAGTGATTTTACTTGTTGACAATTGTTCAAGTCACAAATTTCCAAGTGACTATGAACACGATGACAATTTTGAAGTCAGATTTTTACCGCCAAACACCACATCCTTGATTCAACCAATGGATCAAGGAGTGATTGAAAAGATGAAGAGACTATTTCGACGCCAACTGGTACAGCATCTCATTGCACGGGGATATAGCATAGAGGATTTTTTCAAACAGTATACGATTAAAGATTGTCTACACGCGATCAGTACATCTTGGAAGGATCTGACATGCAGTGACTTAAGAAATGCGTGGAAGAAAATTATTCCAAGCATGGAAACGGTTGAAGAAACGGAGGAAACTACAATACTAACCGCAATGCAGCAAGTTTGGTCGCAGATTTCGGAGCACGATGTAACGGTTGAAGAAATTGAAAATTATTTCACTACATGCAGTGAGGACGAGCGGAGATTGTCAGGACCATTAGAAGAAAGGGTCGCAGAGGAACGTGATGAAGAAATGGTCGCAGAGGAAGGAGTTGAAGAAAGGGGCGCAGAGGAAGGAGTTGAAGAAAGGGGCGCAGAGGAAGGAGTTGAAGAAACGGGCGCAGAGGAAGGAGTTGATGAAAGGGTCGCAGAGGAAGAAGATGAAGAAAGGGTCACAGAGGAAGAAGATGAAGAAAGGGTCACAGAGGAAGGAGATCATGTAAATATGATGAAACTATCCCCAAATATAAGAAAGGACTTTGAGGATTGGTTCAAACAGTACGAGCGTCTCAAAAAACATCTTCCACTTCCGGTACAATATAATATAAAAGGAATCAAATTAGCAATCTTAGGTAAGACAATTGAAATAGTTAATTAATAAATAATAAATACGTGCACTATTCTAAGCACTATTCTAAAAAAAATAACATTTTTTTAGGCTATAAAACGTCGAAGAAAAGAAAACGTCCGTAACAAATTTTAAACGACTAATTATAGAAATTCTAGAAACTTATTAATAAAAGTGTTAAGCATCGAATTGGTATTTTAAACATTACAGTTTCTCTTTCTTTTCACTTGCTATCCTCTTCCATGTCCTACAGTACATATGTACTCCATAACCGTCAATGAAACCATTAAATAACGTTGAAATTATATCGTGTTTGGTATCATTTTAATCAGAAAAATGCCAGAAATAAGTTAGTGAAAGTCCCATAAAAGCCTAATGGAAATTAAGAAGTTTGAGTACTCGATTCACTCGAGTCAATGTGGTGGTGTTCACACCGATATACCCGAGCCGACATCAATCGTTGCCGCCGTGCGGAGCGACTCGGCCGACTCGGCGTTGACAGGCAGTGGAGTGGGTAGGCACGTCGCAACGAGCGCGTAGTACATTATTCGCAACGAACGAGAAATTACTGTACATATATCTGGTTCTGTAACCTGGGCCGCCAATGTTCGGCATCAAACGAGCAAGGTACTGAGCAGTATTTGTCGCTTTAATTGTAGTTTGCTCGACGTGTGTAAAATAATAATTGTATTTTTCTAGGTAGATGCCTAGATATCTGATCGAGTCTGCTGTCGCGATTTTTACATCCTCATTCAGTTGGAACTCTAGAGGTATTGGTATTCTTTTCCTGTTTAGTGTCACTATTTCTGTTTTTTGACTGGCTAATTCGAGCCCTTTTGATGCCATCCATTTTTCTATTTTCTCGAAGTTACTTTTTATGTCCTCTCTGATTTTATCCAGTCTACGGTGGGTTATAATCATAGCAGCATCGTCTGCGTAAGCAATGAGGGTAGTAGTTTTCGTTAAATTCAGCTGGAATATTCCGTCGTATACTATATTCCATAGTGTTGGAGCTATTGGGGAACCCTGGGGGACACCCCGGTATATGGGGCGTGTTATTTTGTATGATTCGTTGGGTGGCGAATATACTAGTTTCCTGTTTGTGAGATAGCTGTGGATCAGTTTCTGTAGGTTTGGAGGGAATTTCCTGTTGTCTAGCGTTTCTCTGATTGCTTTCCACGTGATCGAGTTGAAAGCGTTCTTTACATCTAGGGCAACCATGATGACATAATGATGTTTATTTGTTGCTATTTCTTTTATCCTAGTTACCTCTGTAATGGCATGAATAGTGCTGGTGGCTTTACGGAAACCGAATTGATTTCTATGTAGGGGATCTTTAGCGAGGTGTTGTTCAATATCCCTTCTCATACATTTCTCTAGCAGTTTTGACCAGTTATTGAGGAGGGCCAGTGGTCTGTAGCTGTTTGGGAGACCTTCTGGTTTACCAGGTTTTTTAATGAGTACCAACTTTTGTTCCTTCCATGGTGTAGGGAAGTATATCACTTTTCTGCAGACGTTTATGATGTTCGAGATCATAGTTGTATTGTTCAGCACTGCTTCTTTAAAGATAGGCGGAGTGATTCTATCGAGAACAGGGGCTTTTTTATTGTTGAAAGCTTTGGTGATGTCGACTATTTCTTTTTCACTGATTGGTTGGAATTGTATTGTGTTCTGTGAAGCTATTAAAAGTGTGTCTCCGTTGGGTAGTGTGGTGTGGTATGCTGGATGATGCAAGCTAGCTAGCGTCTCAGGGTAAATTAAGTTCCTGTGTTTACTTTGCAGGTTCTTTTCTTCGTCGTCCTTCGGGAATAACGTGTCAATTATTTGAATTGCAGTTTGTTTCGTGATCGTGGGCGGTGGTGGGTTTTTCTTTATAATTTTCTTGATCACTCTGTACGGTTTCCCCCAGGGGTTCTGGTTAAGAGTGTTGATGGTATGGACATGATATTTGGTCCCCTCAGGGTTTCAAATTCATTTACCAATCCTCTTCCCCTTTTTCCACTCTCACCATCGCCTTTTCAGCGGGACCTACTGTTTATGGTGGGTTCCGAACCACCTTTTGCCAACAACACGTGAAAAACACCCCTGGTGGGTCACTTTCTGGTTTTTGACCAGACGGTCACCCATCCTAGTGCCGATCACGTTCCACGTTGTTTAACTTCGGTGATCTAACGAGAACCGGTGCTTTCAACGGGACTACGGTTGTTGGCTTAAGAGTGTTGATGAAGTCTGTCCAAATCTTGGCCTTGGATTTTTTGATTGCGCTTTTTAACTTGCGTTTAGTGGTAAGCCGATTTATGCTTGCCTGTATCACTTCTGGGTGGTTTAAGTTTTTTTCCTTTTTGTAATTAGCCTTGTGAAAATTCTTCTTACCTTGTTGGATTGAGCACGTAGGATTTTTATATCTGAGTTCCACCAATGTTGTTCAGGTTTGTTGGAGAAACGTTTCGATTTCTGTAACGTTAGCATGCACGATTGAAGAAGTTTGTATTGTATGGTGTTTATTGCTAGGTCAATGTTATTAATGGTTGCTGGAAGCTTGGACATTTGCGCGTTGAATATCGAGTGATCCATGATATAGTCCCTGGATGTGAACAGTTGAGGCTGATGTTCGGTTTGTAGCTTGTTGGAGAGAACTTTGATGAACTTATCTCTGTTCTTTTCATTGAGCTTCCATGTTGTCTTTTCTGTGTCTTTTTGTTTTCTGTGTCTAGTTCCAGTTTTGTTAAGTCGTAGGACGTGCTCAATGTATAGGTGGTCCGACTCAGAGTGCTCCTTCAGAGTGTGTGATCTGACGATTTTGCTAGCTAGCTGGGTGGTAGTGAAGACTAGATCAATTTTCGACTGGTGACCGTTTCTGTTGAAGGTACATTCTCCTTTGGTGTCAACGATTTCGTATTTATTTTCGTAAATGGCTAGGGCGAGAATTTTGCCTCTGTTATCCAGCCTTTTGTCACCCCAATCTGGGGAGTGAGCATTAAAATCGCCAGTCACGAAGCATGGATTCAATGATTCTTTCAGTGAGAGGAAGAGCTTGTCAATGATGTCTATGAATTCCTCTAGTTTGATGTTTGGCGAAATATACACCGAATAGAACTCTATTTCGTTTATTGTGATTGAGACCCAATTATTTTCTATTTTGTCTAGGTCTGTATAGTACCCGAGGATTTGACGGAATCCAATTTGGATGGCTGCATTGCGCTTGAGACTATAGATCCATTTGTTATTGTTCAGTGTCGGTCCTGTTATCATGATAAGGTCATAGTTGTGGTGGTGTTGCTTTATCTCCAGCGTATTAGTAGCTAAGTAAGTGTGATTTAGGTTTATTTGTAGGATATTAATATAGTTGGAGTTTTCTTTCATTTTCTTTTTCCTGTTTGCAGAGTTTGGGTGCGAGCTATTGGCAGTTTTTGGCGCTGTTGATGTTAGCTGTTGGAGAGATCCATTTCTGTTCTTCAGTTGTCCACGACTTGCCGTGCTGAGTTGTTCCTTTCTTCCAGTGTTCTTGCGAACTCTTTGTACGTGGGGCAGTTTAACCACCCCGTTACGTGATTGCAGCGCTCGGATGGTAACTTTTCTTCCATGCAGAGTCTGCATTTTGGAGAATTAGTGCAGACGTCCATTGTGTGACCTAGTGAGCTGCATTTGCGGCAGATTGTGAGAGAAGTAGGCTTATCGCAGTTGTTTACAAGGTGTCCAAGGGCGTGGCATCTGGTGCAGCGGTTTATTTGTGGAAGGATTTTAATTTTTGTGATTGCATAGCCTATTCTTAGCCTGTCTTTCGATGAGAGGATTACTCTTTTCTCTGGTGTCGGGAATCTAATAATTTTAATTTGGTTGATATTTCCTATGAGTTCCATGTATTTTTGTAGCTCAGTTTGTATTTCTTCTTCTGTTGCCGTTGGGTCAATGTTATCGATTTCTATGGTCGTGTACTGCACCTTCTTGTGGATGGGTAATTGTTGTCCGTGTCTTTTTCTATTTGTTGTCCAATTTTATCTATGTCCGTGTTTCTGTCGAATTCCAGCAGTATGTTTCCAGCACGTGTTTGTCTGATGTTTTTTATTTGATTTGGATCGATTGTTTTCTTGGTTTTAAGTTCGTTGATTATATCGGTGAACGGTTTTTTATATGTGTTGGGGGCGTCGGTTCCATTCGTTGTTTTGTTGGTGTTAATGATTATAGCTTGATTTTTCCTAGAGGCTGGTATAATTAGCGGAAGTTTGTTGGGTTTTCCTTTAGTTTCCGTTTCCGCTCCGTTTGACAGAGTTGTCTTTTGTTTGTTGATTGTTTTAACTATGTCAGACCATAGGTTGTTAGGAACTGGATTTCTATTTCTTGATTCATCTTGTTTCTTTTCTGTGATCGCGGGAGTAGGTTTAGTCCTGTTGTTTGTGTGTGGGAGTCTTGAATTCTTCTGGTTGACTGTTTCGTATTCGGAGTCGTCGTTCTCGCTTTGTTGTTGAAGGTGGTCTGTGAATCTGCCAATTTTTTGTAATCTGAAATCTTGAGGGGAGGACCTTTTCCTTTTAGTTTTTTCGGCAGCGGGTCTCCTGTTTTCTATAGATAGATCAAATAGTCCTTTCATTTGTTCTTTCTTCTGTCTGATTAACGATTCGGTCTTCTTGTTGTGGGTTTCTATGTGTATCATCAGCCTACGGGTTTGAGTAAGAGATTCTTGGATTTCTCCGGTGGTAATTTCTGCGAGCTTATTGGAAATTTTTTTGTTTGTAGTAGGTTTCACGAGCTCGTAGCAGATGGCTTTCATATTTCTCTCAATGATATGTAGTTTGTTGTATAAAGTAGCTGTAGCTAGATTGACATCGTACTTAGTTAAGCTGTATATCTTGTCTTCTTCAGGCGCTTCTGGGTTTATGTGAAAGCGTGGTTGCTTCATGATTTGAGCATCCATGGCATATCCTTTTTCGTAGCTGAGGAGGATGGCCTCTGAATTGGGTGTCTGATCGTTGTCCTGTTCGTAATGGCTTTGTTGGATTGCTGTGTATTTTGTAGTCATGGGTGTTTCCGCATAGTTGTTGGTTTCAGTTGCAGTGTGTTTGGGTTTGTTTGCTGCTTTTTCCATTTTCTCCGCCCTTTCCAGTTCGAGTCTTAAGCTGTTAGGTTGTAGAATCGTGTCGCTGATAATTTTGATTTTATTCGTTTCAGGCTGTATTCTGGGGTCCCTAGGGGTTTCCTGTATGATGGGTTCTCTAGGGATTTCCTGTATGATGGGGTCCGAAGGCAGTATTTCTATATCCATGTTAATCAGATCAGTGTTGGTTTCAGTATGTGAGGATTTATTCTCTGTATTAGAGGTCGATGGTAAGTTTTCTTTAGCTTGTTTTATTGGGGAGTTGAAAATCTTCGCAAGCTTATCTATATTTAGGTTGCCTGCTTCGATCCATGATGAATCTACAATGAGGGTGTCAGCGATCCACGATTTTATACATTCGATGCTGTTCGTGGGGGTCCGCCATTTTGTGACCTAAACTGTGAGAGCTAGATGTACAATTGCCACTTATTTATTTTAATTTGTTTGTACTCTTCCTATACCAAGAATCCTCTTGGGCTTCGGAATACTCAAGTGCTTTGATTCGAGTGAATTCAATCTTGTTTTGAAACTCAATATTGTTTTATTTAATTATATCTATTAAATTACAGGATGTATGTTGATTTATTTTACCATGTATACTATTTTTTATTGGTTATTCTATATTTTTGATTACTGGGGATTATCGTTGATGTTGAGATTTGATTCTCCCGTTCTCTGGGGCAATTGTTTCCCGAGGATCTGTCAGTAGGACTGCTTTTAGGTTAGCTTCCGATTTAGTTAATATCGGTGTAACAGACCTGTAACGGGCAGGCCTGTTACTAGTAGAACCAGGTATCAAGGCGCACCGAGGCGCACCGAGGCGAACCGAACCGAGCCGAAAGAAACCGATCCGAACCGGCGCGCACCACCGATACGCGTCACGCTCGACACGACGACCGCGCGACGACACAGTACTGACGGAAAAGGACGAGAAACGGTTGTCTAGCACGCGGTCGAGAACAGTAGAAGATTCGCGAAGTTTAGCGCCGCACCGTCACCCGACTTCATCGAACGAATAGTCAGAAAAGCCGCGACGCGACCGTGGGAGCTTTTCGCAATCGAGACTCGAGTTGAATCGGTCCTCTCCAGTAAGTATTCCTGGCAGTTCCGAACTATGTAGACAGAGTACGGCGTACCGCCATCTTGTGAACCAACGTCCCTGTCCCAGGGAGGCATCCCGACGGTGACGAACTACGTTCCACCAAGGTAGAGTAAGGCGTACAGCTTCTCGAAAAGAGTCAAGGTGCACCACCGGCTACCTCGTCACGACGTACCGTCGGCGAGAACGAACGACGAGCACGATGAACCATCGCTCGTCGCCGTAGAACCGCCTGAGAGGACGTAAACGCACGGCGCACAGTGTGCCAAATGGCATTTTTAGCTGGACAAAATGAACTTTCAAATCAACAAAAACTAACTGGGCCAATATGCTCTAAAATAACCCTGGATTAAAATCCTTGAATATTAAAACTGAAAATTCTTTTGTTATATGTTTACAGAGCGTGTAAACTTCACCTAAAAAGCGGACGCCTAACCTATAAATGAATGGGCACATTGCCATACGCGCTAGAAATATGTTAAAATGTACTAAGGAGTATTTAAATTTTCTCTGTATAATGGATATAGCATCTTAAAACATGTATTTTCACTTTAGTAATTCCAAATTATCGATAACATTCCTCTATTTTTGTAAATTAAGTGTCAAAGACGGTACTTATTTTTCCACAGAAACGCTTATGTTACTCCTCTTCGTTAATGAATTAGTATATGGTCCACGTCGGTCCACGCGATGAAATTTACATTATTATAAAGTAGAGATTCTCTACTTTATTTTGGTACCCAACTTAGCTTGCTAATCGCTGCTAATGGATACTAATTTTTACAATGAAGTTACGTCGTTTTACGTTCACGCTCGTGACAATCACAGCCCGGGCCGGGCGCGCGTTCCGAACGCAGCCGATACCATCGCCACTTAGCGATTTGTTTAGTCTACTCGTTGAAACCTATGGATTGGTTTCGTTCATTGTATATATAAGAAATATACAATGATACTATCGTCAGGTTTTCCTCTGAACTTTCTTCCTATGAAAATTCGTTTCTTCAGTCTAAGAGCGATCAGCGTGCAGTCTACATCTCCCTTGCGTTTTTCATATATATTTCAGTTTTGTTATTTTTATTGTTGTTGTTGTTTTTTATTGTTATTGTTATTATTACTGTGAGTGTTGTTAGTGTTTTATGTGTTACGTTATCACTTTATGCTTGATAGCGTTATATCAAAATCTTCCTTAGATATAATCAGGTACGTTGAATCAAAACATTTCATGCTTTATAAAAATTATGGAAAGTTTAAATAGGAAATACAAATCTTTAGATTAATCTAACAACATTCGTATAAACAACATAAGGGAAAAAACTGAAAGGACACTTAAGACCGTTAAAATGAATCGAGGTAATTACGTATTGTACATGTTTTATTTATAGAAAGTAATACTCTAGTCCATTCTGTAATTTAATTAATGTTAATTTTTCCGTTGAGATTTAGTGATTCTTTAGTTCTAATGGGTATATCTTATTATTATTTTTAGTCACTATCGCAAGGATGGATTTTTTTGAAATTTGGATACCTTTTCGAAATAAAGATGATTTCGATCAATTGTGCCAAAAAATTTTACACAAAATTGGCTGTATTAATGCATCAAGCACAGTTATTCTTACAATAAGGAAAAATATATCTAAAATAGTAAGCCGAGTGAGAGATCGCTGGAACAAATGTCAGCGAAGAAAAGAATATTTCGTAGAAAGATATTCGGACTGGCTTCAGGAAGAAAATTTTATTTTATTTGAAGGTGTATTTGACGCAAACGTTGCAATACCTTCAACCTCAAGCTCTTCTGGAAGGAAAATGACATCATTCGAAGATGCTTCTTATAAAACTAAAAAGCGTAGGGTCTCGACACTTGTCGAAGAAAATTCTGCGACTAAATTAACGTTTGCTACAGAAGTCGCTTTACGAGCAGAAGGAAAAAGAAGTGTTGCAAGTTTAGTAGGTAATGCTTCATCGATCACAAAAGAATTAAAGTATTTAAGGGAAAAAAAGACACAGCAAAGATCAATGACTCCGGAAGAGGCTTTAGCATTGTTTATAGACACAAAAAGTACTGTACATGCATATAAAATAAATAGAAAAAAAGCTTTAAGCATAGGGCATAAAATGTATCCGTCCTATCATGAAGTCCAAAAAGCAAAGTATAATTGTCTACCGCCTGAAAACAGCATTATTTTAACGGAAAAAAGTGCAGAAATTCCCTTACAAATAGGATTAAACCTTTGGACATCCCGATTATTAAATGGTAATACAATTCTATTCAATGACCAAGATAATTTGGAACTATTTTGTAAATGGGGATGTGACGGGAGCGCAGGGCACAGCTCATACAAACAGAAATATACGTCCACCGAGGGAAACGATCAATTTTTATTTTTAATATCTTTTGTACCAATTAAAATGTCAAATGAAGCACATTCAGTCTGGGAAAATCCGAGCCCTGGTTCAACTAGATATTGCCGCCCGCACAAATTCCTATTTGAAAAAGAAAGCGATAGTTTAATTAAAAGCGAAATAGATAATTTTCAGAATCAAATAAATAATTTAAACCCAACAAAATTAGAAATTGATGGAAAGGAAGTAACAATAAAGTATAAATTTTTTCTGACAATGGTAGATGGGAAGGTGTGTAATGTAGTTACAGAAACATCTTCATCGATGACGTGTTACATTTGCGGAGCGACACCGAAATTTTTAAATAATGAGCCTAAAGAAGAAAATATAAATATTGAAAATTATCGATTTGGGTTATCAACCCTTCATTTATGGATCCGCACTTTTGAATGTCTATTACATATAAGTTATCGTTTAAATATTAAAAAATGGCAAATAAGGAAAAAAGTGGATAAAGTAGATTTTAAAGAACGAAAATTATTAATACAAGAAAGATTTAAAAAGGAAATGGGTTTAATAGTAGATCAACCAAAACAAGGATTTGGCACGTCCAACGATGGCAATACAGCCAGAAGATTTTTTAAATTTTTTGAAAAAAGTTCAGATATAACCGGAGTAGATAGAACATTAATTAAAAATTTAGGAATATTATTACGAACGTTATCCTGTGGCCGGAAAATAAATATAAAAAAATTTTCAAAGTTTTGTTCATCGACGAAAGATTTATATATAAAGTTATATTCATGGTATTACATGCCCGTATCGATACATAAATTATTTTATCACGCGAAAGATGTTATTAAATCGTTTATCGTTCCAATTGGTCAAATGACAGAGGAGACGCAAGAAGCACGACATAAAGATTGTCGTAGATTTAGACTCAAAAATGCACGAAAAACGTCGAGATCGGATACCAATTTCGATTTATTAGCAATGTTATTAATAACGTCCGACCCATTAATAAATAATTTTCGCACAATCCCACAAAAAAAAAAAGTTCTCTGTCCCCTGAAGATCTTCAATTATTAGAAGATAATGTAGAGTCGAGAATTGAAGAAACAGATTGTTTCACAGAACTTGAATCTTCTGATGGTGATTCGAGCTGTGAAGATACGTAGTTTCAGAAGGCAATCTCCTTATAATACTCTCCTTAAAATCTTGTTATAATACTGAAATCGATTAATTTTTTAATATTTTTTTTGATAATTATTTATTAGAAAATGTTTGTACCTGCAATCGAACGTTACTATTTAATACTTTGATTTTGATCTCTGTTATTTTTTTTGTATAATTTATATTTTTGTATAATTTATATTTTTGTTATTATATTTTTGTTATTATATTTTTGTTATTATATTTTTATTAACATAATAAACTATAATATGAACCAGATTTGTTATTTGTAAATTGAAACCTTATACTAAACCAAAAAATAAATTTTTCCCGTTAGAATATATCTGAATCTGCAAAAAACAAATAAATAAATAAATTATATTTACATTCAGTTTGTCCATAATTAAAAATTACATCATTTAAATCATTCTGTGCTATATAGGTCCATTACTAACTTTGTTGTAATTTATATTTAATTTTAAATAACTTAAAATATATTGTTTAATTAACAAAAACCAACTAAATGTTGTAAAAAGTTAATAATTATTCATATTTTATACAACTGTAAACATATCAATTGATAAATATAGAGAAATAGGCGATTTAGAGTTTTGTCCAGCTAAAAAGGCCATTTGGCACACTGTGCGGCGTCCCGCCACGTTGAAATCCAACCGACCAGACTCAGGCCGGGAGCCCTCCTCCTTCCTAAAATGCCCTGTTTCCTGTAGCATAGCCAGAGCACGACGTACCGTCACTCTTTCTCTTGCCAAGGTGCACCACCGGCGAGTCCGTTAAGGTGTACCGCCGACGGAAACGAACGACGAGCACGACGAACCGTCGCTCGTCGTCGCTGAACCACCCGAGAGGATTATGGCGTACGGCGCACCGCCACGTCACATATCCGAATGACCAGACTCGGGCAGGGAATTCCCATACCATCCTGATTTCCCAATTACCGGTCCCGAAATACGCGCGCTCGTCGTAGTCCTAACACGGTTTTTTTTTGTATTCTGTTTGCAGACAGCGGTAGTTAGCGAAGGCTGCGGAAAATGGAGCGTCGGCGTCTTTCGTGGCAATAGCCGAAGATGAAGAAAGGAATGCAGCACCGGCATCAAGTGCACTGGGAGAGCTGTCAACGGCTGCGGAAAATGGAGCGCCGGCGTCTTCGTGGCAATGGCCGAAGACGACGAAGAAAGGAATGCAGCACCGGCATCAAATGCACTGGAAAAGGAAATGGTGTGCGACACCATCTTCGTGTGAATGCCCGAAGAAGCCGTCGAATTTGAAGAGATGGAAATCGAAGAAGTCGAAGAAGGAAATGCAGCGCCGGCGTCTTTCGTGGCAATGGCCGAAGATGACGAAGAAAGGAATGCAGCACCGGCATCAAGTGCACTGGAAAAGGAAATGGTGTGCGACACCATCTTCGTGGGAATGCCCGAAGAAGCCGTCGAATTTGAAGAGATGGAAATCGAAGAAGTCGAAGAAGGAAATGCAGCGCCGGCATCTAGTGGACTCAACATGGCAGAAGATGCTGAAGAGAGGACAGATCGCGACATGCAGACAGACACTGCCACCAACAGCATCGTTGACACAGACTACTCCTTCGATCAGATACAAGAGCAGATAGAAGAACATAAGTCGACATTCAAATGTACGAGGCGTCTCATCAAACGTACGAAGAGATCGGGTCTGAAGACAGAAATGTGAGGTGTGCAAGTTCACAGGCGCAGTCCATCAACCTAGGTGCAGTCGCCGGAACAATGACCACCGGAGGCGGACACGCATAAATGGAGGAATTTCTCGTAGCCATCAACGTCCCCCCTATGACGAAGGGCCAATACCGTAAAGCTCACGACAGGGTCGTGGAGAAGTTGGAAGCTATTGCGGAAGAAGTAATGAAGGAAGCGGCTGCAGAAGAAATAAAGCTAGCCATAGAAAGAGGCGATGTGGTACCAGATGGAACTCCATACACTGACGTCGTGGCTGACGGGACCTGGTTGAAGAGGTCGTACCGAACAGAAGTTCAACTCGAAGTCTGGTGTCGGCGTGATAATTGGCAAATATACCCAGGAGGTCCCTATTCACCGGAGTGAGGAATCGAGACTGCCGCGTTTGCTATATTGCGGCGAAAAAGGAAACAGAAGCGCCGCAACACAAATGCTATAAAAATTGGGGCAGAAACCAGACATCGACAAGAATGGAGTGCGACGTCATCGCAGAAGGTTTCAACACCAGCGTAGAAAAACGCGGATTAGTGTACTCAAGACTGATTGCTGACGGCGACAGCAGTGTGTATAAGAAAATTTTGGACTGCGATCCATACAGATCTTCACGGATCACCGTAAAGAAGATCGAGTGCACAAACCATTTGTTGCGCAACTTATGCAACAAGATGAAAGATGTTGCGATGAAAACTGAGGCCGGCTACTACAGGAAAATCGTAGAAAATAGTATTACGCGGATACGCACGGGAATTATGAAAGCTGCTGAATACAGGTCGAATGAGAATGTGCAAACAAACCAGAAAATCGAACGCTTGTTTGGAGACATCATGAATGTGCCCAGCCACGTTTTCGGAGAACACAAACAGTGCAACACAATAAGATATTTCTGCGATGGAACTCCGAAAGAAGGAGAAGTCAACATTGTTCCCGAACTATCAAGAATGGGAGTGTATCGACAGATACAGGAAATCTTCCGGTCGCTGGCGTCGCATTCTGAAAGCCTTCTCTATCGGAACAACAACAACATGGTGGAGAGTATCAATGCCATCATCGCCAAGTCCGCTGGCGGAAAAAGACTCGATCTCGGCCAAACAGGATCCTACAACGGAAGCGTTGCCGCTGCTGTGATCCAGTACAATACAAAAGAGGTATTGTCTGGCCTGCACAAATCGTTTAGAAGTGTGCCCTCACAAGTTTTGGAGAGCATGGAGAAACAACGAAAAAAGGAAGGATTGAAAAATGCCGAAAAGAAGAGTGACAGAAAAAGGACATATCAGCAGTTCCGTGCAGTCCAGGATTCCGATTACGGACCGAATGCAAAAAAGCCAGACATGGAACAACCGATATATGACCTTCACCTGAAAGAGCATATGGAAAAGCTAAGGGGTTGGCAGCAAAATAGAGAACAGACCCAGCAGGATACCACTAAACAGCGCGACAGCGAACTCTGGAAGGAGTTGAGGTCAAAACTTTTGACAGCGTCAAACTTTGGCGCAGTGTGCATCCGGCTGAAATCAACGCTGTGTGGGAATCTGGTAGAGGAACTGATCTTCCCAAAGCGTCTAGACGGTGTTCCTGCCGTAAGGAGCACGAAGATATTGCTCGCAAAGAATTAATGGCAAAGGAGCGTATACACATCAAAGAATGCGGCATTTTCATCGATGCATCGATACCCTATTTGGGAGCATGACCGGATGGTGTGATCGATGACGACGGCATTGTTGAAATAAAGTGTCCGATAACTGCGGAAAATGTAACGCCAGAAGAGGCACTGCATACAGTAGATGGCGTCAAGAAAATATTTACGGATAGTACGGGTAGCGCAATGCGCAAAACACACCGGTACTACTACCAAGTGCAAGGACAATTGCACATAACGGGCAGAAAATACTGCCTATTTGCTGTATGGACAAGAAAAGGGATAAAGTCAATTCGAGTTGTTAGAGACGACGAATTTTGGCAACGTAAAATGGAGCCAAAATTGTCGGAGTTTTATTTAGATTGTATGCTGCCCCAAATTGTCGACAGCAGACACAAAAGAGACTTGGACCCTAGAGAGCCTCAGCGTATCCTAGACTCCAGAGCAGAGTTAGCAAGAAAAAAAAGAGAAAAAATTGCAACTGTCCAACGTCAAGGTCCAACTGTCCAACGTCGAGGTCCAACCGTCCGCCGTTGATTCCATCAGCTGGCACTGCACAATTGTAAAGGTAAACAAAAGTTGAAATTGTCCGACGTCGAGGTCCACTTACAAGTGCAGTACCACTGATTCCATCAGCTGGTACATCACAATTGTAAAGTTATAAAATAATATGGCTCAGGGATCGTATGTGATCCAGAAGCTTACCGACGTCGAGAAATGTTGCAGTGTGCGACACAGTGGAATAGGCCTAAAGGGGATACCACTGACAAAAAAAAACGCATCTACAATAGTACCTCATGGGTGATGTGGAAAACTATTGACACGAGTGTTGAGGAGGTGAAAACAGCCTCATTGTATATATTGTACCTCTGAAAAGCTCGTCATTATGATCTTGGCCGTGGATACACGAAGTAAATACCCTCCAAACCGCGCGCTTTCCGTTCCAAATCCAATCCAAAATATCTAGACAACACATTTTTTTTATTTTTAACTACCCGATTTTATAGGGAAGTTATTGTAATGACCCCGAAAATCGAAAATCGATTTTTTAGCAGATCTTCACGTTTCATGGTCATTGGAGTCATTTTAGACTATTTTTATCGAAATGTTCGTGTGTGTGTGTGTGTGTGCACGCGCGCGCGCGTATGCTGTTTCTATGGTATCAAATTTTTCGTTAACGTTTTCTGAAAAAGTAACAACGCGATCAGAATGATGAATGATGCAATCGATGTGCCCCGTCGTAACTTAGAGCTGATTAGATTTTGGTCCATTTTCATCCAGTAGTTTTTTAGTTTTTTAATTTTTTTTCGAAAGAGTTCATTCAACAATGCAATTTATACGAGAGAACGGAAAGTTTCCACCGAAGAAACAAACGTAATTACACAAAAAAAATGTTTTTCATTTTTTAAAATTAAAAAAAAAAATTCTTTTTGTACCTTATGCTAATGTTTCCACTTACAATAATCGAAAATTATCCCAATGCAAGAGTGAGTTAATCATCTCTACTCCCAAGAATACAGTTTCAAAGAATATCGATAAAAGTACAAAAAAAAATTTATATTACAATCTTTAAAAAAACAATCAGTTCAAAACGAATTATTAACTAAGATTAAATTGAAAATTAATGTAAACGATATGATAATTATTAATAACATTAATGTTGAAAACGGATTGGTTAATGGATCACACACATGCGGAATATTAAAATTTATTACTTTTCAAGAAAATACTAAAATTCCGTCTATATTGTGATTAGATTTTCAATTGGCCAGAGTAGGAGTGAAAGTAAGAACTCGTTATCGTGATTATATGAAAAATGCAAATATTCATCAAACACCAATAATAAAAATATCGAATCAAGTAAATATGTCGAGTGAGGAAAAATATCAAATCACACGTAGTCAATTTCCAGAGGTTCCTGCTGAAGCGATTACGATTCATAAAAGTCAGGGACAAACATACGAGAAAGTATGTTTGGATTTTAAAAAATCAGAAAGGCGAACTTTACAAATGTTGTATGTAGCACTGAGCATAGTTTCAAAATTGAGCGCGGTTTATATATTTTGGGACAATTTAAATTAACAGTATCGAAGAAAACCAAGATCAATACTGCAAACCCCGATAATGAGGAGTTGTATCGTTTGCGAAAAACTAATTAAGAGAATTTATTTTGCAACATTACATTACAACTATAACAAGGAACCAAGCGAGCAACGAGCCTACGATGTTCGTTTAATGCGACGCCATATAGCAAACATTTTGATAAGTAGAAATCTATTGAATTTCCCTGAAAACGTATAATCTTATTAAAACGTACTAAAAATAATGATAATAATATACTGCAACTAACGAATCGGGAAGTTCTTTGTGTGGCTCTTGCAGAGTCAGCAACAATAACCCTCTAGTTTTGTTTAGTCTTGACTATCAAATTTGTACAAATTTTAGTTATTTATCTGTAATATATGTATTTTTACTCAAACAAAATCATACTATGAATATGAGCAACAGATTAGCCGAAGGCCCGTTAATATTTATTGAATACTGAATCGAAAGTGGAATAAATAATATTATCCGGACGGAACAGATTGAAACTATCAAAATCGTTAATATTATTAAAAATGCGTAATATAAAACTGTGTTGATAGAACACGCGATCACGTTTCCTTCCCTGATCATGAATCCTGAAAATAAATTCTTATTTCACACCCGGTATATTGTAACGGCGGAATGGCACACGAAATTTGAAAATATAATGAACAAAGACCAGAGAACAGATAACATAGAACGGAGAACAGGCTATTGTAAATACAACGTGACACCGAAATATCGTTTCAATATCCCGTTGCTGTGTTTATGAGGTGCTGGTTCGTTGGTTCGAGCAAGACAAAGAAAATACCGCTCAAGGACGGGTCGTGCTTCTCTACTACGCGACCGTTCCGTTCGCCCTTTTCGACCCTTTTCCTGTCCCTGACACTTGCCCTGATGACACTTCGCTGCTACCGTAGTGGTCACGCGAAGAAGGCCACCAAATACCTCTCTACCGATGATACACCATAATCGGAGAAAAAGGGAGAAGGGGAAGCGGCATACTCCATCCAAACTATCAAGGATCGAGTCGAAGGACGTGCTGGACGACACGACGACGTTAACGGAGAACCCCGACGGCGAAAAGCAATCGTCACTCGCTGCCGGACGTAACATCGAAGAAGAAGGACCAACTGCGGCCGAGGAGGCCCGAGCTATGACCCAGACGGCCAGAGAAAAGGCACATTGTCTGGAGAAATCGCTCTACTCCACCCCTATTACCCCCTCGAATACAGTCGCTGTCGAAACCATAATAACATTTGTTGTAATTCCAATAGCCTAAACAATAGCAAAGCGAAACGGTCGGTTAGTTAATTAGCGAATTTGCGAGCGCTAGGTAATATAGCTGCCGGTCGACGAAGGATCTCGGCCCGTATTATTGTTCAACATACAGTAAGTATTGGTGTAAATGGTCAAGGTAGCGAATACGTGTTGGAGTAAGGTGAACAAGTAGTTTTGTGTAATTGGATGGAACGAGTCAAGGGAGAACGTCCGCTACCCAGCCCGCGAAAGCCTGATTGGTAGCTGCCACCGGTATGGCCCGGTCTCCCCTGGAGGGGGGGGGGGGGAGTTGTGCCGTGGCAGTTTGCCTGCGTCACTCGAACCTCTCTAACGAAAGACCGGGCCACCCAATGGTCAAGCATCGCGATAAGGGCCGCTGCGAGCACTCTCCCTGGGCACGAGTGAGACCCAAAAAGGCACATTCTAATATTTTGAATGTTGCGCCAAATTGCGCGACGAAAGTTTACAGGACCATATCCGGGTCCCAGGAGGGATCCGGAAATTCTACTTTCAACGCAAAGGCAACGAACCTCGAGGATGAGCACCTCGAGGCAGGCGAAAGGCAGGATCCCGAAAGAAAACAACGAGAGATCGCCGAGGCCCAGGACTGACAACCTGGAGGCGCCGACGAGGGCATCCGGTGCTGAGACGATCAACTGCTCTACCCTGTCGTCGCCTCGTTCGGGATGAAGCCAGTACCGCCACCGGATTGGCCGACATCGATCGTCTCATCGGGAAGCAGCCAACGGGAAGACATCGCTGCGAGATGCCGGAAGCCGATCGCCGTCGCGTAGGATTCGTTAATGCGAAATTCATAATTAGCGATAGGCCGAGATGTTGCGCTAGAGAAGAAGAATAAGAAAGTGGGGGACGCTCCGCTTCCGCGTGCCCGGGCCACAGCGTGAAAGATCACTGCGTCTTTGGAATCGTTAGCGAAAAGTTATCACTTTGAACGAGTGCAAATAACTCTTGTATTTTGCGCCTGCTGAGACCGAGGGAAATAGTTAGAGGTTCGCTGCCGGTGGCCGCGTGGCCGCATTGTGACGGTTGTACGACGCCAGTTTGAACGCGAAGTCGCGGATTCGTGATAAAATCGCTGCCGCCGTTAATTCTTATTAACCTGCACTCGTTCCACTGTGTGAAGCCGTCGCGTGTTCGATTCGGGTTCGTGAATTCTGTTCGATCAACGCAAGTCCGAGAAAAATCGCGAATCCCATCTAAATTCGGTCGGAAAGCGGCCTTCGAGGCCTTCCGCGTCGCGAAGTTCTTATCGCTGCCGAATTCTTTGCGAAATAATAAAGTACGAGAGAAATAGCGCGTGCGATTTCCACCTGTCGCGATATTACGCGCCTGCTACTTTTGTAATCGCTGCCGAGCTCGTCGGCATCTCATCAACCTCGTTCAATAAACGAATTGTTAGCCGAAACTTTGTTCATTCCTTGTGTGAGACCTTCCCGCCGTGGGGAATGCCTCGTGTTCTCCCGGCGTAGAACCCTGTACCTTTCGTGTCCGCGTCGTAGGCTCGCGAGTTGAACGTAATAGTGGATTCGAAGAACTAGATTATTTCGCGTGACACTTCCGAGTGTCTGGCGCCCGAAGATTCGTGTTAATTGCGGAAAATCTCGTGAGCCTGCGGACGTGTTTTGTCCCGGGAGGACCACGCATCGTACGGCCGAGCGTGGCCCGGCCTTCGGCTTATAAAATCCCGGTGTCGCAAACATTCGTAATAACATCTTTTCGAAAAATTAGAAAAGCGACGTGACAATATACAATACCTTGTCACGCCGGTTATTCCCCTGCGAACAGAGAGATAACCGACTTCGAGAAATTATGGCCTTGCGACCGGGCCACGCTCGGTCGCGCGACACGTGATCCTCTCGAGACAAAAGATCCCTCGCAGATTCGAACTGAACGACGGAATTATACGCGAATTGAACGGGCGCCAGGTACGATACCGTACCACGCCAAACTCTCTAACAATTCGTTCAGTCTTCAGAATGACGTCGAATCTGCGGGCATCGTTTGGCCGGTGACGGCCACGAACGGGTCCAGGGTACCACGTGAGGAAAGGAACGGGGCATTCCCCGCGACGGGAACGTTTCTCACGAGAAATGAAATCACTCGATAGTTCTTAGGCAAAGTTACGTCGTTTATTAAAACGATATGGTCATACAATCCGCCGGCCGATGCCGGCGGCAGTCAACAGATTTGCCGGCGCGAACACGAAAGTGACGGTGGTTGTTCGGCCGACCGCGCGGAATAATTTCGATCGCGTCGAGCTCGGTCGTCACAGCACTTCGCGTGAATTTACAAGCCACGAGGGCACGAATTCGACCGCGCTCCGGTAACGTACGCGTTCCTAATTCGAGCCTGGGCGAAACGTGCGAACGGTGAGCGATACGAAACGAATACGGCGCGTTATCCTCCCGAGGAACGATCCGAGGGCAACCCAAAGAATTACCGGGCGAATATCGTGGGTCCCGAATAGCTCGGGCACAAGGATTCGGCGACACACGATCCATGGCCTCGCGAGCCTCTCAGGAGAGCGACTCCTGGTCAACGGTAAACGCGGGGAAACACACGATACACCGCGGTACGAATTTTCGCGAACTCGAATAACGTCCCCGAACCAACACGAACTGGTCACTTAATATTTCGGAATAAAGCCTGACCGGCACTTACCAATATCGCTGTGATGGCGGCTGTCGCAAAATTACTTTTCTAAGATCGCGGTCTAAGTGTTCGCACGTCGTTACTCGAACTAGTCCTTCGACCCAGTGGCCCAGTTCGAGATGGTTCGGAACGCGGAAGCGAGTTTTCCCCCCACCCTCGTCTTCGACGACGCTCGGGCCAATCACGTCGTTTCTGAACGCAGGGACGCCTCGATGACATGTCGGCCCGGGCCTTCGGTATTTTATATTTTCCGAATCCCAGCCGATATATGGCGGTTAGGCGGCATCCATGGATCCGAGCCGTTCCGGTGTAGCTCTCATGGCATTTTCCGGATGAGACGTCGACGAGGGTGGACTGCTGGTCGTCCTTATTTGTAGCAGCCTCGTCGGTTTCTCCGGGTTGACAGATCCGGGCTCGGTCCAATCCTCGCCGTCTTCCTCACCAGCAGCGCCCTGTGATTGGTGTTCCGAGCGTCTCCGCTTGCGGCCTTCCGCCAATCGGCGGCCGGAGACAGGTATCGGGCTCCTCGCCGATTTCGGTAGTTCCTGAAAACTCTTGTCGCGCCCCGCGGCGCGACATTCAAATGCGATAACTCTATTCCTTGGGTGTTCGGATGTCCCAGGGAGAGCGCTCGTAATTGCCGTTTCGCTATTATACCGCTTTTCAGTGACCCGGTCTTTCGCTTAAGGCTCGGAGTGACGTAGGCTGAATCTGCCACTGTAGATCGAATATTAGCAATTTATTTATGTATACATAAATCTATTAATGATTTATAAACAAAAGAGCCAGAGTTGGAGTCGGAGTCAATATATTTTTTTTCGACTCTGACTCCGACTCCGGGAGTACATATATAGCTTTTTCTTACTCCGGCTCCGACTTCAGTGATCACCAATTACTCCTAAACTCCGACTTCGACTTAACGACTCCGACTTCACGACTCCGACTTCGACTCCGACTCCGACTCCGACTCCGACTCCGAAGCACTGGTTTTTTCTATCAACAACTGTTTATGCTATATATGGATTCTTAAAGAGAAAAAAGACAAATTCAACGATATATCATAACGTCTATTTATGTCAAGATTGTAGCAGACCTGTACAGCGGGCTCAGTACAGCTCTGCTACTAACGCGAAGACTCGCGTATTGCCGAAGCACGCCGAACGATCCCGACCGAAACCGAACCCGTAACGCGCGATTTCACGCCTCGTAACCAGGCGCGACACATCGCTACGCACCTTCCCGCGTTTTCGCGCCTCGAGACAGACGCCGCATACATACCGCAACCCGCGCACCCCGCGGTAATCACCGAATTTGCCTATAAGAGGCAACGCGGAAGGCGACACGCTCTCTTTCCGAGTCCAGCAGGCGAGCCGCATGGTCGACTGGAACCCTGGTAAGCGCCTTACCCTGACGAGCCGTCAAGACCCTGATCCCGACCGTTCCTGTTCCCCGTGCAACGCGCCGTTGTATCCCCGTCCGTTCAACGTGCCGTCGAACGAACCTTTCGTTCAACTTCGCGCCGAAGTTCCCGTCGCCGTCTCCACGCGCCGTCGAGACACCCTTTTGCAACGCGCCGTTGTATCCTCGCTCGTTCAACGTGCCGTCGAACGAATCTTCCGTTCAACTTCGCGCCGAAGTTCCCGTCGCCGTCTCCACGTGCCGTCGAGACACCTTTTTTTCAACGCGCCGTTGTATCCTCGCCCGTTCCACGTGCCGTCGAACGAATCCGTTTAACTTCGCGCCGAAGTTCCCGTCACCGTTCCCACGAACCGTCCTGACCGATCCCGAATACCTGTCGCCGCGAGCCGCCGGTTCCCGTATCCGAGTAAGTCGACGAGCCGTCGCGGAAAATCCGTGCCTGCCGCGACGGGCCGTTTTCCGTCGTCGACCGACAGATCCGCGAACCGCGAATCCGCGTGCGTGCACCCGCGAACGTTATCGGAAATCTTCGCGACCCGCGGCCCTGTGAGACGTAAACGTTACGTCGCGTGTTCTGTTTATTTCACACCTCGCCCGAACTACCGTCTCCCGTCCGCTTCCCTCGCCGCGAACCCTGGCTCGGCGAGCCATTCAGCAACGAGGGAGAGATCCGGTTGTGACGAGGATTCGGACTCGTTACATGGCGCCCGAACAGGGACCTTAAAAGTGTCGCGAACAAAACACGCGACAGTACCGACCGAAAACCACGTGGCGAAACGCGAATTTCGAGGTTAACTCGCCGCGAAAACACGCGAGCCGCGAGTTCCAGTGCCGCCAACCGAAGATCGACCGTAAAGACAGTACCGACCGAAAACCACGTGGCGCAACGCGAATTTCGAGGTTAACTCACCGCGAAAACACGCGCGCCGCGAGTTCCAGTGTCGCCAACCGAAGTTCAACAGTGAAGACAGTGCCGCGCGCGCCATCTAGTGAAAAGGGGTGCAACCAGCAACCGCGCGAAGTGCCACGGAACGACGGGGACGAACATCTAGTGCCGATAGACGGAAGGCCTATACACTGGTTCGGAATATGGTCACGCGCAGAGCACGGATGAACGGCGAAAATCTACACGGATTGCCGCAATATCCTTGACCGAGACGCAATTCGCCGCGTGCTATAAACAATCCGCGGGCGCACGGGCGCGAAGGTGAATTGTGCGTGTCGTGACAAGAGACCACGCCACCATCTAGCGGTGATCTACAGGACTTCTATACGAGGACCACCGCCGAATGAGACGGATCCGGCTGACGAAGGAACAGCTGATTACCGAACTACAACGTAGTAACCTGCCTACAAACGGAACCGCAGAGGAACTCTGCCAGCGACTAACCGACTACATACGGCAGCACTTCGAAATGACGGAACCAAGGGACGGAGTGAGCACCAGGAACATGGCGGCCGCCAGCGAGAAAGTGACAGCTGTCACTGTCAAGGCCGCCGCCGAAACGGCTACTACAGCCCAGACCGCCGAAAGAACCTTCGTCGAGAAGGCTGATCCATACCGAAGCATCGACCGACTACGCAAATCCGGCAACATCACCGATGGAAAGGATCCACTATCCTTCCTGGAACGAATGGCCGAGCTCCAGGAGACGTACGATCTCACCGACGCCGACCTGTTACGTGGAGTCCCCGAGTTACTACGCGGACCGGCCCAGATATGGTACCGAAACAGTAGGGCCGAGATCAGATCGTGGGAAGAGTTCTGCGAGGAATTCACCCAGGTATTCGCGTCCAATCGCTCACGATTCCAACGGGAGAACGAGGCTCGCATGCGTCGACAGCGCGCCAACGAGCCCTTCCACGAGTTCATGAGCTCGATCATCATGTTCATGCGACGCGCACACATGGACGATCACCACCGCACGGATCTGCTATTTGAGAACATGCGGCCAGAATATAGGAGGCTCATCTACCGATCAGATGTGAAGAGTGCTCGAGACCTCCTGGCGCACGTCCAACAAATAGAACAGGAAGACACCGAAGAGGTTCCCTCCGAACGGAAGACCGCGTCACGCGCCGTGCCGGTCAGCGCCGCGGAGGCCACCGAACCGAACATTGCCGTCACCGAACCGATCGAGACGCGACTCAGCGCTCCGCCCGAAGTTGACCGCTCCGGACAACCCGAGGGACAGTATCACCCGACAACACACTGCTGGCGATGCAAGCAACGCGGGCATCAGCGGTTTGAGTGTCGGAACATTTACCGAAAGTTTTGCTCTCGGTGCGGCCGCGACGACGTGTTGACCCGCGATTGCCATCCACCGGGAAACGGACCGCGGGGCCCGACATCGCCGAGCCGGCGCTAATAAATTCGGGCCCGTCAATCCGTTACACGCCGCGACCACTTCTGCCAATCGTCATGCTGGGACGAGAAATTGATGCCATGCTGGACACCGGAGCCCAGCTTTCGTGCAACAACGCGGAAGTATTGGAGTGGACCCGGGAAAGAGGGGTCCGAACCGCCGAGGGTTATCAACGGATCTGCCTCGCCGACGGATCGGAAATGCACCCGTCTGGCACCATCCGTTTAACATTCCGCGTGGGAGACGTCGACCACACCGAAGACTTCACCGTATTACCGAAGATGGGCCCACCCGTACTGCTCGGGATCCAGGCCATCGCCCCGCTCCGTTTGACCGTCCCACCGCCTCCAGAGGTAGCCAACTGGGCCGCAAACTGTCTGGCCGAACCCTGCCTCCAAATGGGACTCCGGAAAATGAGGGAGGACGAACGCGAGCCGTTCCAAAAATTTTTGGAGCAGGAGCTGGCGAAATTCGCCTCCACGGCCGGACGCACCACGCTAGTGCACCACCGGATAAAGTTGCTCAATGAGACACCGCTCAAGCAACGATACCGGCCCCGCAATCCGGTGATGCAAGCCGTGATCGACGAAGAAGTCGACAAAATGCTGCGAGACGGAGTCATCGAGCGATCCAGCAGCCCGTGGAGCTCGCCAGTGGTCGTCGTCAAGAAGAAAGACGGCAAACCACGCTTCTGCGTCGACTTCCGCCGCCTGAACGACCGTTCCGAGAAGGACGCATACCCGCTGCCACATATCCAGGCCACCCTCGACAAATTGCGAGGGGCCAAGTTCTTAACAACGTTGGATTTAAAGAACGGATATTGGCAGGTCCCGTTAGAAGCAGCCAGTCGACCACTCACCGCCTTCACCGTGCCCGGAAGAGGACTATTTCAGTTCACGGTAATGCCGTTCGGCCTCCACTCGGCACCCGCCACGTTCCAACGACTCCTGGACCAAATCATCGGGCCAGAGATGGAGCCGAACGCATTTGCGTATCTCGACGACATCATCATCGTCAGCCGGAGCCTCAGCGAACACCGTCGCCACCTACGCGAGGTCTTTCGCCGTCTCCGCGCCGCCGGCCTGCGCCTCAACCCGGAGAAATGCAGATTCTGCGTCGACAGCCTCCGCTACCTCGGCCACATCGTGGATCAGCAAGGAATCCGGACCGATCCCGAGAAGACGAGCGCAATAGCACAGCTGGCTGCTCCGAAAACGATTCGAGATGTTCGACGATTTCACGGCATGGCTGCATGGTATCGGCGATTCGTGCCGAATTTTGCCGAGATCATGAAACCCCTGACGAGGCTCACCAGGAAGAATGCCAAGTGGAGGTGGACCGAGGAAGAAGAAACTGCGTTCCGGACAATGAAGGAAAAGCTTGTGGCCGCGCCGGTTCTCGCTTGTCCGGATTTCACGCAGCCGTTCACGCTCCAGACGGACGCCAGTGACAGCGGCCTGGGAATCGTGCTCACGCAAGGTCCGGACAACGATGAGCACGTCATTGCCTACGCCAGTCACACGCTGAGCACCACCGAGCGGAAGTACAGCGCCACAGAAAAGGAGTGCCTCGCCGTAATATGGGGAATACGGAAAATGAAGCCGTACCTCGAAGGCTACCACTTCACCGTAGTCACCGATCATCAGGCACTCCGATGGCTCCGCCAAATCGAGAACCCGACCGGACGCCTGGCAAGATGGGCACTCGAGCTACAGCAGTACGATTTTGACGTCCGATACCGGCCCGGAAAGTTGAACCACGTGGCGGACGCGCTGTCCCGTAACGCACCCACGGTGGGCGTTAACCTGCTCCGACCGAAACAGCGCCCCGACACATGGTATCAGAAGAAATTCGAGGCCGTCCAGAACAATCCGTTGTCCGTCACCGACTTCCGAATCCAGGACGGAAAGCTGCAACGCCACGTACTGCACCAGCTCGATTATAACGAGCCCGAGCCGGGAAACGCCTGGAAGATCTGCGTGCCCACCGACGAACGAGAAGAAATACTCCGAAAATATCACGACGACCCCACCGCCGGACATCTGGGGGTCGCGAAGACCATCGTTCGACTGGCACAACGATTCTACTGGCCCGGAATGTTTCGGGAAACCGCCCGATACGTTCGCAGCTGTGCCAGCTGCCAGCGGTACAAGTCACCACCGCAGCAACCCGCGGGGCATCTCCATGCCAATCCAGGCACCAGACCATGGCATACGGTGTCCATCGACCTCGTCGGACCACTGCCAAGGTCACGCCAGGGGAACATCTGGCTGCTGGTCGCCCTCGACCGCTTCACCAAGTGGGTGGAGCTTGTACCGCTCCGAAAGGCCACCAGCTCCGCCGTCGCCGCCGCAATCCAGAGGGAAGTCATTCTCCGTCACGGGGCCCCTGAGGTGGTCATCACCGACAACGGTCGCCAGTTCATCGGGGGACCGTTCACCGCCCTGCTCGAGGCCGCCGGAACCGTCCACCGGAAGACACCGCCGTACTCGCCCCACTGCAACCCGGTTGAACGAGCCAACAGGGTTGTAAAAACGATGCTCGCCCAATACACCGGCGCCCGGCACAACCAGTGGGACGAGAGAATCGAAGAAGCTCGCTTTGCCGTCAACACCGCCTGGCATGAGTCGACCGGGTACAGTCCGGCGTATCTCAACCAGGGAAGAGAACTCCGAGCACCGGGACAATCACCGACCGAAGATCCGAACGAGGCACCGAAACAACGTTGGAAGAATCTACGGGACGCGCAGGAGCTCGCGAAATTGCATTTAGCACGTGCATTCGGACGGCAAGCAAAGTACTACGACCTCCGACACCGCGACTGGCGCCCAGCCGTCGGAGAACGCGTCTGGAAACGCGAACATACGCTGTCGGACAAAGCTGCCGGAATCAACGCGAAGCTCGCGCCCAAGTACAGCGGTCCGTACACCGTGGGAAAAATCGTGTCTCCGGTCATTGTCGTTTTACGGGGCGATAACCGAAAATGGACACGCCATATTCATATCCAGGATTTAAAGCCTGCGGTAGAACCGGACTCCGAAACGCGAGCCGCGACCCACGCTGGGAATAATACGGAACCGAGCGGCACGTCTCCTCCACCCGATACCCCCGCCAACGTACCAGCCCCTCGTCGCCGAGGCCGACCCCGTAAACTAATCCCGAGCATTTCTTGTTGTAACCAAAAGTACACAATAGAAGCAAAGCGGCAGAACAACATGGAGCCCTGGGTCCAAGAGCTAGCAGACCTGCTGGAGGAGCCGAACACGGACGAGAGGCCCCGAACGCCGACATTCCAGTTACCTGACTTGGAGGCCTCACCGGTCGAGCCGACCGGAGACACAGCAACCGCCGCAATATCGACACCGCCAACAGTGGGGCAACCCAGTGCCGAGCCAGCCGTCGAACAACCAGAGCACCTCGGGGTGGCAACCCAACCAGCCGCAGCGCAACCCCCGAGGCCTGCGGGACCGTCGCCTTACCGCCGTAGCGGCCCGCGAGTACGGTCCGTACGACCGGTAACGTGGCTCCCGGCCCTACTCAAACGCAAGGCCGAACTAGAGGAAGCCGCGAGGAATCCGGCTATCACCAGCCCCTCGACCACCGTCCCCGGACCATCAGGTGTTACCGAGCACACGACGGCGGGGCCGTTCGACCCAGTCCCGTGCTCAGGGAAACCAACCGAACCCCCGACCTGGTGGGACGGCGTAATCGCACCGCCGACGAAGACAGGCCGCCAACGAACGAAGGGGCCGCGCCAGGGGCAACCCACGGCGCCCCAAGAAACCAAACCGCTCCTGCTAGTGGACTTGACCGGACCAGACGCCACGGTACCCGCACCTCCGGTAACGAGGAAACCAGCACCAGAGACGGTGGCACCACGGCCGCCAGCCACCGTATTTGGGGTGAGTCGGGCCAACGCACCACCAGGGCCGTCAGTGGCCGTCAAAGCCACCCCCCCCCCCCGAAGCTGTCAACACCGTTCAGACAGGATGCACCGCGACAGCAGCCGTCCATACAGGCCTGGACGGAACAGCCCGGCAACGGAGGCCGACCAGTACCGACCGGGGAGCGCCTCCCCGGCGCACCACCGTCCTTGCCATACGAGGGGAAGCCCGTACCTGGTACCACCGCGTGGTACCAGCTGCCGACGGGTCGTCGAGTAGAAGTACCCGGGTATTACGTCAAAACGGGGCAGTACCGGGCATCCACCCCGGAAGAGAGGTGGATCCTCTTCTTCAAGAGGAACGGCCACCTACGACGGTGCAAGCGACGGGATGCCATCGCACCACACTAAAGATCGCGCGCCGCGATCGCCCTCGCGCCGAGGGCACCCCGCTAAAATCAACCGCGTTTTTACTAGCTGTAAGCCCGAGTAGGTTAGCTTGAACATATTTACACGTGACCGGTTCAACCCCGTTATTTTGTTACAGATAGGTGATACCGGTTACGATAGGGTTAAGTCTATTTTGTACGAATATACATAGATAGCTCGTAGGCACCGTGATATTAGTAGCATACAGCTACACCGAGTAGAAGTGGCATGTTATTTTTATTTTTTTTTTAGTCCTCCTCGTACTCAGCCTGTTTTCGCCGCGCGCAAGCTGCAACGACTCGTTTTGTTTCTTTTGTTCCTCTAGGCGCGCATGCTGCAATAAGTATTATTTTTCTTGTTGTCTCCTCCGTCTCCGTGTTCATTTTGTGCTCACAAGCGAGTCATAAGACTGACCGCCACGCCCGAGCCGGGTTGGCAAAATTGTTGTTAGACGACTGACAAAGATAAATGTAAGACCTCGTGATACAGGTTTACCGAATACCGAATGTATTATACGATACCAAAGGTATCAGTCGGGTGAGAGCCTCCGCTTGGGGGCGAAATAAACGTGCCGTTTATCCCGGATTTCCTGTGTGTATTGTCTAACCTGACCCCATACCCTAGGCTAAGACTGCGGTAGTTTATAAGTAGATATTATGTAATTTTCATTTTCTCAATAAATGGTCTCACTGCCGCTCGGTCGTCGCCCCGAAGAGGGAGGGGGGTGTAGCAGACCTGTACAGCGGGCTCAGTACAGCTCTGCTACTAACGCGAAGACTCGCGTATTGCCGAAGCACGCCGAACGATCCCGACCGAAACCGAACCCGTAACGCGCGATTTCACGCCTCGTAACCAGGCGCGACACATCGCTACGCACCTTCCCGCGTTTTCGCGCCTCGAGACAGACGCCGCATACATACCGCAACCAGCGCACCCCGCGGTAATCACCGAATTTGCCTATAAGAGGCAACGCGGAAGGCGACACGCTCTCTTTCCGAGTCCAGCAGGCGAGCCGCTTGGTCGACTGGAACCCTGGTAAGCGCCTTACCCTGACGAGCCGTCAAGACCCTGATCCCGACCGTTCCTGTTCCCCGTGCAACGCGCCGTTGTATCCCCGTCCGTTCAACGTGCCGTCGAACGAACCTTCCGTTCAACTTCGCGCCGAAGTTCCCGTCGCCGTCTCCACGTGCCGTCGAGACACCTTTTTCAACGCGCCGTTGTATCCTCGCCCGTTCCACGTGCCGTCGAACGAATCCGTTAACTTCGCGCCGAAGTTCCCGTCGCCGTCTCCACGCGCCGTCGAGACACCCTTTTGCAACGCGCCGTTGTATCCTCGCTCGTTCAACGTGCCGTCGAACGAATCTTCCGTTCAACTTCGCGCCGAAGTTCCCGTCGCCGTCTCCACGTGCCGTCGAGACACCTTTTTTTCAACGCGCCGTTGTATCCTCGCCCGTTCCACGTGCCGTCGAACGAATCCGTTAACTTCGCGCCGAAGTTCCCGTCGCCGTCTCCACGCACCGTCGAGACACCTTTTTGCAACGCGCCGTTGTATCCTCGCTCGTTCAACGTGCCGTCGAACGAATCCGTTTAACTTCGCGCCGAAGTTCCCGTCACCGTTCCCACTTACCGTCCTGACCGATCCCGAATACCTGTCGCCGCGAGCCGCCGGTTCCCGTATCCGAGTAAGTCGACGAGCCGTCGCGGAAAATCCGTGCCTGCCGCGACGGGCCGTTTTCCGTCGTCGACAGACAGATCCGCGAACCGCGAATCCGCGTGCGTGCACCCGCGAACGTTATCGGAAATCTTCGCGACCCGCGGCCCTGTGAGACGTAAAAGTTACGTCGCGTGTTCTGTTTATTTCACACCTCGCCCGAACTACCGTCTCCCGTCCGCTTCCCTCGCCGCGAACCCTGGCTTGGCGAGCCATTCAGCAACGAGGGAGAGATCCGGTTGTGACGAGGATTCGGACTCGTTACAAGATTTAAAAAATTTGTTCCGTCGCACCGGAATAGAATTCGTAGGTTTCCTTCGGACAGGATTTATGATGCGAACGTGCCTAAATATCCTCCTCAAGGATTAAACAACTAGGGTCATTCGGCGACCAGTCAAGGCATCTGCTTAACGTTCAGTTTTTCTACACCCTCGAAATTACACGGTGTCATAAATTTTGTCCCTCCGAAGGACCGTCCGCGACCATTACGCAGGGTCTCGAATTACGTGGAACCGTCGCGTCGTCGACCGAGTAAGATCTCGCCCCACTCCTCCTTCCCAGAGCCTCATTCAGAGCTACGGGAAGGAGGTCCTAGAAGCCAAAGTGTGTACTGATTGGGAAATGCAACTTTCTGCAGGAACCAATCAGTGCATCTTATTTCATATTCAAGAATCCAACGAGCATCGCGCTAGGACTGGAAGACGAAGTCTCTCAGTTGAGTTTTACGCTCTAACGCCGTGACATTCTCCAGTCCTCGGGTAGACAAGTACAACGCACGAGCCGTTGTCTTGTCAATCGTTTATAACATGTGCAAAGTTAGCATCACGGTAGTTCGTCGTCCAGTGATCAGGACACCCGACAAACCGGGATCGCGTCGGTCGAAATCCCTCGCGAACCGAATCAAATCAATCGAGATCCCTCGCGTGCGTTCAATCACAAACGCGAATCTTCATACTATCATCTGCGCGCGTATAAGGCAGGGCCTGCTAGATCAGCCTTACTGACGAGTCCACTAGCAGGTCCGGGACGAAACGCTTCCATTAACGTATTCATGCGATATCAAGTCAAGCGAATCAATTATTGTCTTTTGCGATCATTCTATCATTTGAACTAGCTGCCCAAGATTAACTTGGCGGGCAGTGATCCGGAACAGTCGCGAACCCACAGTTCCGCGGCTAAACAAAATTCAAAATTTTCAAATTTGCTGCGCCTCATTTTCCCATGATCCAATCGGCCCCAAAATTTTTCCAGATGATTTTCTCAACATTTGTTACAATTCTGGTTTACGGGACCAAAAAATTTCATGGTCGAAAAATAAGGTCCACCCTAATGTACATATACGTAAATTACGAGAAGCAGTAAAGGGTGCTTAACGTCGAAGAAGAAAATCCTGGTCATTAAAACTTAATATGTACTACATTCTACGTTATTAGAATAATTGTAGTTTAATTATGATACATTTTTTATATCAACATTTTTTATTTACACCTAGAAACGCCGCTGTCTCGGAAGGAAATGGACATTCGAGAGAAGCAATGAAATTAGAGCATCATTGCGAAAAAAGATGAGTTTGCAATAACCTCAATATTTTATGAAATTCTATTATAATTATAGTTATGACTGAATTTTTTTATTATAGGAAGACAGAGGATCAAATTGTGTATATAAAATCAATTTATATATATTATACAATTTATTTTATTATTTGTTTGACAACTAATAAATCTACAAATTGTTTCATAAACTAAAAAATACTTCCTCTCCAGTGGAGGTCGGGTCCTCCACCTTTCCCGAGGACATGTGGTTAATATTTTGTTGTAATTCATTTTTCTTATACACAAGATTCCTCCGCAACATCTTATTTCGTGCAATATTTTCAGCAAGTTCTCGGGACTTATATGCATCATTATGCCGTAGTATTTTATTTCTTGCAGAATTTTTGACAATTTCTTTTGCAATATAATTTATTCTTTGTCTCAATATCTTCATCCTACTTAGTGTTTTTATATTTTCCAATTGTTTAAATTCTGGAATTTCTCGTTTACGTTTAATTCGATTTAAATTTGTTTCATTCTCTTTGTTACGATAATCGTCATTTTCTCTTGTTCGTTTCTTTCGATTTAGCCTCATTTCATTTTCTTTTTTACGAAAATCGTCATTCAGTCGTTTCCGTTGCATTTGTTTGCGAGTAGATTCAATGTATTTTTTCTTCCAATTGTTACGTCCGGAAGGTTACTCGCGTGATTTTATCGCTTCGCGACACGTGACCTACGCTAGACGCACAAATATGACGCAACCTTTGTCCACGCGGCACGTACGTCCGACGTATGACGGGACCACGACCTTCGCGAACACAATCTACTGGCTAGCACTTACTACACAGATGGCGACGAAGGGGATAGTGCGGCCGGTCTGAATTACGGGATTTCGGAGTAGAAAACGTCAGCGGCTCTCGGGCAGTAGAACGGGTGGTCCGTGGGTACGGCAGGCCTCCTTCAGCTGGCTTGCTCTCGCTGCTGGTTGGCGGCTGTACCGGAATCTGGCTGGGTCGTCACGGGAACGACGATCTACACCCGTCCCCGGAAGATGATGTCGCTCATGATCCTGGGTTCACGTGTGATAACCAGGAACTGTTGCCCACCGTTTTCACTCGCGTAGGTGCGTGCGAGTTTCCGCATCTGGTATCGGCGACCGGCGCGGCGCCTTGCGGTACTCGCATAATTAATAAACGAGAGTCGATAGAGGCTTCTGCGTTTCCCGATGAATCCGGAGGAACGCACCGAGCAATATTACGCTCAGACGTGCAAAGCGGAAACGCAGAAGCAGACGAAATATATGTAAAAGAGTATATCGCAAGCGCGCGGTGTAGGGGCAGGAATTGACCGGGACTCACTGATGATGTGATAACTACGCGTATATTATAACTTTCAACGTTATAACTAAGACAAAAAAAACCGGAACTAGAAACGTGCGCGAGAATGATGAGACCGTACGAGGGCGGATGGACGCTAGAGGCGGGAGTATGTACTGTTCGTTGCGAAGTCGGAACTGGAACTGTCGCAGCTTGGCCCTCCTCGGACCACTACGACATGTCGATTTCATCGTTGTTATTAAAAAAAGAGAAACGTTAGCGGCTACGCGGAATTGATTATGATATCGGGGCTACGAGCTACGGTGAATACGGTGTATGGGTACAGGATGCTTATGGTTGATTATGAGAACGAGATTGCAAAAATATAGCGTGGCGTGATTACCGAGAATTATGGCGGGAGTGAAATATAATATGAAAGAATACGGAGAACTATGGCGGACGTGAGGTTCGGAGTGTGAGAACTTATATCTAGGTGAATGTATATGTTTAATTCTTATTAACTATACTTATGATTATGGCCACACGTCGGTAGACGTGACACAATCAATATTATCACGATATTTTTTTCTGTTTCGCATTCAACTCTTTTGACTTTTAGACCGTAATTTTTGCACGGCCTGTCTAATTTGTGCATTCCGTTTTTCTTCTTTGTCGCTCTCATTGACAACATTATTATTAAGGGAAAGATAATCATATTTTCGTTTTTTATTGATGGCTTTTCGTTTTTGACGTTTTACCTTCATTTTCGTATATTGTCGGAAAATTGTAAACTATTTTATTACTCAAAAGGTGTCGCCCTCGGCTGACAATTGTATTTTATTCAAAAATGAGTGTCGCCCTTGGCGGACAGTACAATATTGCTTATGTAGCTCTCTCTCTCTCTCTATCTCTCTCTCTCTCTCTCTCTCTCTCTCTCTCTCTCTCTCTCTCTCTCTCTCTCAGCGAGTGAACACGTGTAACGTCGTGCTCTGTCGAGAATGAGAGTTTCAGTGGTATAAAGCTCTCCGGTGATTTAGACAAATACGCTGGACGATTGTGAGTGCGCTATAACGAATGTGGAAGTGTTATCTAACGTGAGGAACTAATAGACAAGTTATAAATTAGTTTAAAGTGAAGGTGTGATACGGCCAAGCGGCCATAGATCATCACGGCATGCTGACAGGATGAGTCAGTATATTTGAGTTTGCATGAGGCGACACGAGCAGGTGTCATAAATTGCAAACAGTTCGAAAGACACTCGGCGGTGCCGGTAACTTAGGGAGTGATGGATAAAGCACCTGTATGTAGACAATGCAATAAAGAAGTTAAAACAGAGGCGCACTATTGTGTGCAATATAACAAGTATTTTCATCTGGGTTGTGTTAAGCTACACAAAGTTTACAATAAGGATAATGAACTTATACATTGTGGTGGAAAAATAGAAAGATATATGGTGAAAAGTGACAGTAAAATGTCGGGTGAAAGTAGCAGGGACCGAAAAATGTCGGCTCATGAAGATGGACAAAAACAACGGGAGCGGAGCGCATCAACATCAACATCAGCAAGCATAAAGGATACAAAGATTGATAATATATACAAGATGGTACAGGAAATTAAGGACGAAATGATGGGGAAGAAAGTACTCAGGAAGGCTATAACGGAAGTTATCAACGAAGAAATGAATAGAGTAAGAGAAGAAATACAGTACTGGAAATCATATGAATTGGAAGCACTAATAGGTGAAGCAGTGAAAGCCGAGATGCAAAAAATATTAAGCATTATACCATTGCCAGGAAAGGGAACAGGACAAATATAAAGGAACTACAGCGGAGCTGTAAAAAAGAATCAAGAAACGGTGTTAATTATTAAACCTAAGGATGGAGAAGAAAATAATTCAAGTGAAAATACCAAAAAAGATATTTAAAAAATTGATATCTCGAAATTAGGAGTGGGTATCACTAAAATGAAGAAAGTGACTAAAGGAGCAATTGTAGTGGGATGTGAAAATAAGTCCCAAGCTGAAAAATTGAAGCATGAAGTAGTAAAAGACTTGGGAGAAAAATATGTAGTACAAGCACCAAAGAAGAGAAAATTGAAGATGAAGATATTCGATGTTGACAAAGAAGATTGTGAAAACGAACAAAATTTTTGGGAAAAAATAGTGGACCAAAATGGACTGGAGAAAAACGCCATCGAGGGGAAGATAGTATATAAGGCGGCAAAGGATAATCCGAAAAAGATGACTGTGATAGCGGAGGTGAATGCTGGGACCAGAGAGAAATTTCAGCACAGTTAGAAAAATTAAAAATAGGGTGGAACATATGTAAAGTACATGATTATGTAGGGATGTTAAGGTGTTTTAAGTGTTGTGGGTATTATCACTTCGCTAAAGATTGTAAGAGAACAGAAACCTGCGGAAATTGCGCAAAACAACATGCGACGAAAGAATGTAAAAGTGAGACGAAAAAGTGTGTTAATTGTGAAGAAAAAATTAAGGTCTTTAAAATTAAAAACTTGAAGTCGGATCACTCGGCGTATGACAGTAATTGTCCATGTTTTAAGAAAGAAATAGAAAAACAAAGGGATAGAATTCAGTGTAATAACATATAGCAATCAGGAAATATAAACAGGGACAAAAACAGAGTAATCTGTTTAAATGCACAGGGATTTTTGTGGCATGAAGACGAAATAGAGAATGTTTTGGTAAAGAAATATAAACCGAGTATAATTGGATTTACGGAAACTCATGTAACGCAGCAGATAGAGGATCACGAATTATACATTAGCGGATATGCATGTGTGCGAGGCGACTCAGAATCTAATAGAACGGGTGGAGTATTGCTATATATAGATAGAAGAATTAAATTTGACATAATGGCGATAGAAACGTGCGATAAAAATTGGTGGGCAATAACAGTAAAAATTAAAGATGTGGGAATAATTATGGTAGTTTATCACTCCCCAAATGGTAAAAATGCTAGTTTCATTGAATTCCTTGAGGAAACCTGTATCAGAAATATGCAAAAAGATAATGTTATAATAATGGGCGACTTTAATATAGATATGAAAGTAGATAATTATATTAAAAATAAATTAACTAGAGTAATGAATTCTATAGGGTTAAAGCAACTAGTAAGAGAAGCAACCAGAATTGTAATAAACTCGGAAACAATAATTGACTTACAATTAGTTTTTTCTAATATTGAGATGGAAGTTGAAGTATGGCATGAACCCAAGATAACGGATCATTCGGCAATAGTGGTGTACTGGAATGTAAAGCTGGTAGCAAATAAGAACAAAATTATTACATACAGAGATTATAAGCGAATGGACATAGATAAATTCAAAAGAATGATAAGCACATGTTTGAATGCTATTGAAGGAGACAATATTAACATATTAGCTAATTCGGCGGTTAAAGAGATAATCAATTGTCTTGACTTAGTTGCGCCACAAAAATCAGCTCTAATAAAACAGAAATGGCAGGGAAAACAATGGTTTTGTGAGTACATATATCAACTGATAAAGGAAAGAGATGAAGCACATAAGGTAGCTCGTATAAGTAAAAATGAGTATAACTGGGAAGTATTTCGGCAGCTGAGGAATAAAACCGTGGATATCTGTAGGAAAGCGAAGAGAGGCTATGTAGAAGAAAAACTTAATAAAAATAAAAAGGATCCGAAACAAATGTGGAGGGTATTAAAAGAAATGTTGAAAGGTAAAGTAAATGATAAAGAGTATAAAGAGATACAAAGTGAAAATAGAATAATCAGTAACGTAGAGGAAATGGCTGATAAATTTAATTGTTATTTTGTTGAAAGTGTTAGGGCACTAACATATATAAATAATAGGGAAGACTGTATAGGCAATAGAAAATACACCGAGTGTGTTCTAGAAGTATTTACACAAATTGAAAAAGAGCAACTATGTAAACTAGTCCGAAAGTTAGAAAATAAGGCAGGTACAGAAGAAGGTATAACTGTGGAGATAATGAAACATGTAGTACAAGCAGCAGCAGAGAAAATATGTTATATAATAAATAAGTCACTCGAAGAAGGAATGTTCCCGAATGAATGGAAAGAAGTGATAGTAGTTCCGATACCTAAAGTTCGAGAAACAAATAAAATTGAAGAATTCAGACCGATAAATAAATTACCAGTATATGAAAAAATTTTGGAGATAATAGTTCAGAGACAATTAGTTGAATACTTAGAAAATAATAAATTGCTTAGAGAATGTCAATCGGGTTTTAGGGCAAAACATTCATGCGAAACTGCACTACAGTGGGTAGTTTCGGAATGGAAAAAAATAATAGGGGACGGAAAAATGATAGGAGTGGTTTTTCCTTAGACCTAAGAAGAGTATTCGAAGTAGTGGACAGAAATATCTTGATTAAAAAACTAGAATGGTATGGGATAAAAGGGGCAGTATTGCAATGGTTCAAAAGTTACTTGCAAGATAGATCTCAGAGGGTAAAATGTAATGGGTTTCTGTCAACTTCCGTTAATGTAGATTTAGGTGTCCCTCAAGGGTCAGTTTTTGGACCCTTGTTATTCTTGTTATATATCAATGACATTATAGAAGTCATTAGTGATAAATGTGCAATAAGATTATTCGCGGATGATGCGTTAATTTATTGTTGTGGTTTGGGTTATTAACCATTAGTTTTCACAGCAATTAAGGATTCCAATGGATAATAAACTATATATATTTGGTAGTAGTAATACTGATGCTAGAGGTACATGGCATAACCAACAAAAGATCGGCGCGACTCGCACACGAGCGCGTCTCTACCGTTCGCACATAGGTGGCGCGACCCGAACGCTTATAAATGACAAAAGGGCGCAATATATGAAACGATTCATATTCAATATACTTTAACACTCCCACTTTTCATGCATTCTCACGTTCAGCCTCTTTACTCTATGCATGAAACATACACACATATAGGACACGCTTTAACACTCCCACTTTTCATGCACTCTCTCTCCTTCAGTCTTTTGCTCTATCTCATCTTCAGACTTAAAGTTACAGTTCTTTGGTACAACATTTAGCAGATTGCGAATATACGAAAACTGTTCTCTCAACAAAGCTTTTGTCAGAATATCAGCCTGCTGATTTTTAGAAGACACATACTCTAGATCGAATAAGCCTTCACGCATCTTATCTAACGCAAAATGATATCTAACGTCTATGTGCTTCGTTCGCTTGTTGAACTCCGCATTATTCAAAAGTTTTATTGCACTCATATTATCTAAGAGAAGTTTCGGTTTCGCAGCCTTCTTTGTGACAATCTCGTGGATTAAACGTTCCAACCAAACTAGCTGCTTAATGGCCTGTGCCGCCGCAATAAATTCGGACTCAGTTGTGGAAAGCGCGACAACCTTCTGTTTTTGGGAACACCATGACACAGTGCTCTCTCCCAACTTGAACACGTAGCCGGAGGTTGATTTTCGCGTTTCAACGTCACCCGTATAATCCGCGTCGCTAAATGCTAGTAAATTCAAATTCGCGCCTGCCTCGAAGTACAGTCCATAATCGTACGTTCCTTTCAGGTACTTTAAAATTCTTTTAACCGCGTTCCAATGAATCTTGTCCGGCGATTCTAGGTGTTGACTCACAGAGCTAATCGCGAAAGCGATATCCGGTCTTGTACCTACAGCCAGGTACATCAGAGATCCGACCGCCTCTCTGTAAGGCGCTTTCATTTCCCCAGACTGTTGTTTGCCGTGCACCAGGATACTGAGCTCCTGATGCTTGTCCATGGGAACCGCCACTGGATTCGCTCTCTCCATACAGAATCTTTCCAATACTCTTCGAGCGTATCCAGATTGGTGAAGGAAAATAGAGCCATCAGTGGTCCGCTCGATCTGAAAACCTAGAAACAAACTAAGATCTCCGGTTGTTATCTCAAATTCCTTCCTCAGATGGGAAAGCAAATCGTCTGCAATTGCCCTGTTCATTGCCGCTATCAATCCATCGTCTATGTACACTGCCAAAATTAGCGTCCTGTCATTATTTACAAAGACGCATGGGTCCGACCTCGTTGCTTCCAGGTCGAACCGCTTCAGAAGGCTGGTGAAACGCTCATGCCAACACCTGGAGGCCTGCTTCAGACCGTACAGACCCCTATTAAGTCGGCAGATGTTGCCCGTTCCATCTTCATAACCTTCTGGTTGCGACATGAAGACACTCTCCTGCAAAATACCATGAAGAAACGCTGTCTTTATGTCGAATTGCTGCAACGCCATTCCCTCAGACGCCGCCAGAGCCAGCATTACGCGAATGGAATCGAAGGTGACCACTGGACTGTAGGTCTCATGGTAGTCCACACCATGTTTTTGAGAGTAGCCCTTAACCACCAGTCTGGCTTTAAACCTCTCGACCCTTCCATTCGGTCTCCTTTTCAATTTGTACACCCAACGGTTCCCTATTGGGTTGCATTCCTCGTGGCGATCCACAATGTCCCACGTATTGTTGCTTCTAAGAGACTCGATCTCTTCATCCATGGCTCTTGTCCATTGAGCAGCATGCGGTCCCGTTGTTGCTTCACGGTAGTCTTGAGGCTCTTCAGCCTCTGCCAGAAAGGTAACGGCATCCGGGTCGATATCATCGTCGTACCTGAGCGGTCTTCTGATCAGATTTCTGTCTCTCAAGACTCTGCTCGGATTAGACGGTTCCAGCTGTTGCACCCTAGGCTCCGGACGCTCAGGCTCAAGAGGTCGAATCGGACTCGCATCATCGGGTTGCACTTCATCCGTTGAGTTGTAGCGAACACAAGGCCGGACAGCTTCCTGCTGACGACTTTGCAGCTCAATCGTTCGAACTTCCTGATCTAAATTTATAAGTTGCATAACATCATCTCCCCGGGCTTCACTCGATGAACCATTGAAGCTGTCACTCTCATCAAAATACACGTCTCGCTTCACTTCTATTTTATCGGTTTCAGGAAACCAGATTTTGAAGCCTTTAGTGTCTTCATGATAACCGACGAAATATCCTTTGACCGCCTTGCTATCGAGCTTTCTGCGTTTCTCCTTAGGCACATGTACATATGCAGCTGCTCCAAATATTATTAACTTGTCGAATTTGGCCCTTCGACCATGCCACAGTTCATAGGGAGTTTTATGATTTTGAGAGCTCGTACCTGTGCGATTGAGGATGTACACCGCTGTATTGACACCCTCCGCCCACAGCTTCAATGGCAGATTTCCAGCATGCAGCATCGTTCTCATGGATTCAACTATTGTGCGGCTCTCCCTCTCGGCCGAGCCATTCTGCTCGGGGGTGTAGGCCACCGTCTTTTGGTGTTGAATTCCTTCACTCCTGAGCATCTTCTGGACGGTCGAGTTGACAAACTCCAGTCCATTGTCAGTGCGCAGAGACCTTATATTTCTGCCAAAAAGATTCCTTGACTTTACTATGTAATCCTTTATTCCTTCTGCAACCTCGCCCTTGGACTTGAGAAAGTAAACAGTCTTATAATGGGAAAAATCGTCCTTGATTAGGAGAAAATAGCGTGATCCGTTTATGGAATTCGTTTGAAATGGTCCACAAAGATCTGCGTGTACCAGCTCACCAGAAGTTTGCGATCCCAAGTCATCTTCCTCACGCTTCGGAAAAGGTAGTCTGTGTGCCTTACCATGAACGCATGCCTTACAAAAGAAATTGTCCTGCCCTTGCACGCAGACTCCCTCAGTCCTCAAGTACTGCTTCACACGGCGAGTATTCTGATGAGCAAGTCTCTCATGCCAGACCCGAAGATCAACCTTGGAGGCGAAATTGGTTTCCATCTTACTGTTATCAGAAACAAGTATCTTAAACTGCATCTCGCACAGCTTGTGCCTTCGTACTCCCACTGCAACTACAACCCCATTCTTCTCGAATCGACAGCCTTCAGCAGTTGAAATTTGTACTAAGCCCTTGTCCAATGCTGTTCCGGCTGAAAACAAGTTGCATCTTAAGTCGGGTACGAAAAGAGCCTGTGATAGATGTTTCTCCGTCCAATCCACTCCATCGAAGGCCAAGATGTTTATGTCTCCTCTTCCCAAGGCGCACACAGATTCATTTTTCTTTCCAACATTTACCAGCTGAGGTTGACTAAAGTACTTGAGGTTAACAAAATACTGTTTTTTATTACACATGTGGTCCGTTGCCCCTGAGTCAAGATACCAGGCTTCCGTGTCGCACTGCGATTGATCCAAACACATCGCTGCCTGTGTAATTAAGGCTTGTCCTCTGGACATATCATTATTGTTCAGTTCGCTCACCTTGTTTGCCCTACAGCCCCGTGCCCAGTGACCTGGCCTCCCACACTTATGGCAGACATCTACGCTTTTCTTTTTGGTTACGGTAGCTTCCCTGGAGGAATGTTGGACCTGCTTCTTTTGGTACCGGTTCCTGAATGGCTTCATTGCTGCCAGTGCCTCACTCACCTCGCCTTCCTGCGCCAAATGTCTGGACTCCTCGGCGAGGAGCCTTTCAACTAAATTGGAAAGCTTGTGGTCATCCGGTGCTGTGGACTGCCATGCCGTAATGAAGTGACCGTACGACGCCGGCAAGGTCATGAGTATTTTTATTACTATCATGGATTCCGCTACCGGTTCACCCAGAGCTTGCAGACGATGCGCCACGTCCTTCAGTTTCGCAATATGAGAGGCCATACTGTCCCTGACATCTTTCGTCATTTGATACCACTTTTGTTGCAGCATGTGAATGCTCGTCTCTGATTTCTGCTCGTACAGAGTATGTAAAGCATTCCACATGCCGCTTGCAGTGGTACAATGCATAACAAAAACCAACTGTGAATCTGAAACTGTTGTTGCAATAAGCCTTTGTGCAGCATTGTCCTTCCTGACCCAGTCAAGGAGAGACTGGCGTTGTGCCGCCGTTGCAACCTGTGGAACCTCTGGTTTAGGGAGTTCCCCGTTTGTTACCTCCATGGCATCTTTGTCCCTTAGTAAGACAGACACTTGGAATTTCCATTGTGCCCAATTCTCAGCACCCTTCAGCTTAGTTATCTTCGTCAACTCGGATTCCATCGTTGGTTAGTCTTTACACTATTGCACACGCGGCCGGTCTAACCTCCAAATCAAAACCGAGGGATAAGTTCTGTTTTACGATAAAAAAACTGTAATCCGACAAAAACTACTATTCCCACACGTATACTGGGCCCATAACCTGTTGTGGTTTGGGTTATTACCATTAGTTTTCACAGCAATTAAGGATTCCAATGGATAATAAACTATTTTGGTAGTAGTAATACTGATGCTAGAGGTACATGGCACAACCAACAAAAGATCGGGGCGACTCGCACACGAGCGCGTCTCTACCGTTCGCACATAGGTGGCACGACCCGAACGCTTATAAATGACAAAAGGGCGCAATATATGAAACGATTCATATTCAGTATACTTTAACATTTATACAACAGGGTATTCAAGTATAGAAATTAATGATAATCTGAATGAGCAAATGATGAAAGTGGAAGAATGGTTAAGGATAAATAGGCTGTGCGTTAATGTTGATAAGACTAAGGTTATGCTAATAAGAGGAGTTAGAAAGAAAGCAACAGAGAACAATTTAAAAATTAAGCTGCAGAATAAGGTACTAGAGATTGTGAGTGAAATTAAATATCTAGGAGTAATAATTGATAAGAATTTAAATTTTACTAACCATGTAGATTATATTAGTAAAAAGGTAGGAGCGAAACTAGGTGTTATGCGGAGAATTGGGATGAACTTATCAGCAAACATGAGGTGCATTGTATATAAAAGAATAGTAAGCCCGTTGTTCGAATATTGCTCATCTATATTAGTAGGTATAAGTAAAACAAATTTAGAACATCTACAAAAACTGCAAAGCCAAGGGATGAGAATAATACTTAGATGCAATAGAAGAGTAAAAATCACTGACATGTTAGAAGCGCTACATTTTATGTCAATAAAAAAAGGATCGAGTACAATACTAGCTTACTTATATAGAAAACCGTAAAGGGATTATGTCCCATGTATATGCAAAACAATATAGAATTAGAGCAATATGAAGAGGGTGTAAACACACGACAGAAAGGAAATATTTATATTACCAGATGTAGAACTACGGAAGCACAGAGAATGTTATGGTATGAAGGACTGTGTGAGTGTGAAAATGTACAATGCGTTACCAAACGAAGTTAAAAGAGAAGACAGATTGCGAAATTTCAGACGTATGTTAGTGAAACATATTCCGACAAGAGAGAGGGCAACAACTATGTATTAGAATTGCGTCTAGTCGACTAGTATTTAGTTTAGGATTTAGTTTAAGATTTATTAACTTCCCGATTTTATAGGGAAGTTATTGTAATGACCCCGAAAATCGAAAATCGATTTTTTAGCAGATCTTCACGTTTCATGGTCATTGCAGTCATTTTAGACTATTTTCAGCAAAATGTTCGTGTGTGTGTGTGTGTGTGTGTGTGTGTGTGTGTGTGTGTGTGTGTGTGTGTGTGTGTGCGTGCGTGTGTGTGCGTATGGCCGTTTCTATGTAATCAAATTTTTCGTTAACGTTTTCAGAAAAAGTAACAACGCGATCAGGATGATGAATGATGCAATCGATGTGCCCGCTGTAACTTAGAGCTGATTAGATTTTGGTCCATTTTGGTCAAGTAGTTTTTTAGTTTTTTTAGTTTTTTCGAAAGAAGTTCATTCAACAATGCAATTTATACGAGAGAACGGAAAGTTTCCACCGAAGAAACAAACGTAATTACACAAAAAAATTTTTTTTCAATTTTTTAAAAATTTAAAAAAAAAATTTTTTTTTAAATTTTTTTTTGTACCTTACGCTAATGTTTCCGCTTACAATAATCGAAAATTATCCCAATGCAAGAGTGAGTTAATCATCACTACTCCCGAGAATACATTTTCAAAGAATATCGATGAAAGTACAAAAAAAAGTTTATATTACAATCTTTAAAAAAACAATCAGTTCAAAACGAATTATTAACTGAGATTAAATTGAAAATTAATATAAACTATATGATAATTATTAATAACATTGATGTTGAAAACGGATTGGTTAATGGAGCACACCTGTGGAATATTAAAATTTATTACTTTTCAAGAAAATACTAAAATTCCGTCTATATTGTGGTTAGATTTTCAATTGGCCAGAGTAGGAGTGAAAGTAAGAACTCGTTATCGTGATTATATGAAAAATGCAAATATTGATCAAAATTTTACACCAATAATAAAAATATCGAATCAAGTAAATATGTCGAGTGAGGAAAAATATCAAATTTTTTTTCCTGTTGAGGTTCCTGCTGAAGCGATTACGATTCATAAAAGTCGGGGACAAACATACGAGAAAGTATGTTTGGATTTTAAAAAATCAGAAAGGCGAACTTTACAAATTTTGTATGTAGCACTGAGCATAGTTTCAAAATTGAGCGCGGTTTATATATTTTGGGACAATTTAAATTAACAGTATCGAAGAAAACCAAGATCAATACTGCAAACCCCGATAATGAGGAGTTGTATCGTTTGCGAAAAACTAATTAAGAGAATTTATTTTGCAACATTAGTATGCTATAACAAGGAACCAAGCGAGCAACGAGCATACGGTGTTGGTTTAATGCGACGCCATATAGCAAACATTTCGATAACTAGAAAACTATTGTGTTGTATTGTAATCTTCTTAAAACATACACTTAATAATGATAATAATATACTGCAACTAACGAATCGGGAAGTTCTTTGTGTGGCTCGTGGAGAGTCACACACCAAATAAAAAAAAAAACATTAATAGCTATAGGTACTACTAGCCATGCGTACCACTAACCTTTTCGCAAGAGCAGTCCTATCCGCGAGCTCGCAAAGCGAGCGAGCAAAAACAACCCTACTCGCGAGCGAGCGAAGCGAGCGAGCAACAATAACCCTCTAGTTTTTGTATTTAAAATTGTACTGCATAAGTAAATATTATTTTTGTAGCTATTGAAGCTAATAAACGGTTGTCTCTCTCTCTCTCTCTCTCTCTCGCACTCACCTACGTAGAATGCTGCGGTTTGAACCGTTAGACGCGGCGTTTCTTCGGGAAGGTATTAGAGCAAACCGCACTCGAAAAAGTGCATTTCATCAAAAGTTATAAGCAGAAACGTGTCCAGAAGAGAGCGAAAAAGTTGACTTTTTTCACTAATGACGTCACAACTTTTGAACCAATAGACTTTTTTGAATGCGGTTTGTTCCTAAACCTTCCCGAAGAAACGCCGCGTCTAATGGTTCAAGCCCTAGCTTTCTGCGTTGAGCCGTTCTCAAGTGATGCCGTTACAAACATACATACATACATACATACAGACACGATTTTATTATACAGGGTGTCCCAAAATTCGTGAAAATCCCGAAAGGGGGTGGTTCCTGAGACCATTCTAAGAGTCATTTTCCTCTGCACCAAAGTCAACTGCGGCTTTGTTTAGGAGTTATTAACGAAAAACACGGACCAATCAGAGCGCGCCCTGGCCCGGCGCGCCAAGCCGCGCCGGCAAGCGAGTGTCGCGGTACGCCGTGACATCGCATCGTGACGGCGCTGCGGCCCAGGGCGCGCTCTGATTGGTCCGTGTTTTTCGTTAATAACTCCTAAACAAAGCCGCAGTTGACTTTGGTGCAAAGGAAAATGTCTCTTAGAATGGTCTCAGGAAACACCCTCTTTCGGGATTTTCACGAATTTTGGGACACCCTGTATATTATATTATTTATATAGAAGATTCCTCGTTCTCAAATACGTATGTATACCAATTTTCATAGCGATACGTTCAACGGTATAGAAGTTGATGTATCGCAGCGCCATCTACGGCGGCGAGTTACAACACATTGAATAGCGTAAAAACCTTCTCCATGAAAAAATTTTTTATCGAGATACAAAGCACCGCACCCCCCAGAATTGTTCCTTGAGGTGAGAAAAAAATTTGTGCAAAGTTTGAGATCGATCGAAAAAAAGGATCACGTGCCCCAAAGCGACTGAAAATTTTGAAATTCACCTCAACTATGGAACATGGCACATCGTTGGATTTGTCTTTTTTTCTGAATAGGAATATGGAAAAATTATATGACCTCCTTTAAATAAAAATAACACTGACCTTGAAATTTCAAAAATATGATTTCAAAAAAATTTTTTTATTTTGCCATTATATTTACCTTATTGAACAGTGCAAATTTCTCCTCTGACATTTTTTCGTATAATCACAAATAACAGAGATATTTCAACATTTCCATGTATTACATTTTATTTATACCTGTACTGAAACAAGACTTTAAGAAGCCTAAAGTGACAGTTTAGCTACATTAGCATTGGACAATAAACAAAATCAACTTGTACTTTGCATTACGAAGTACTTTTGTCAACTGTTAAGTAAAACTATTTCTGTTACCACAATTTTTTGTCAACTGGCTTTGGTTTGCAAAATATGAGCTGAAAACCACTTTCGCAAGGCAGAAGAACCTTGAAATAAGGGTACGCTCCTGCTAGTATCCTCTGAGCAGTGATCGTAGTCTTTTATATTCGATAATTTATGTACACGCCAACGCATCACGATTACTAAGCCGTAGAGACACGTCAGCCAAAACATCTGAGTCACTAGGACCAAACAACCCTTAGACCTTCTCTTCCACGGCATACCATTCCTACTCCCTTCCACATTTTCCTCTCCAAAACCAATTATACATATACATATAGCAGCCCGCCGAAATAGTAGTGCAGCAGCCTGCTATGGGCGAAGGTTTATGGTAGGGATAGCGCTATTAGTCCTTGGTCCCGGGGACTAATAGCCCTCTACTAAGGGAGTGGGACATATACGACAAGATACAAGCACTTTCATGTGATACGACCAATATGGGTCACTTGCAAGGTGCGTGTGTAACTTTAGAGCACGTAATCGGACGGTACTTGTTATATTTTTCGTGCAGACACCATATTTACGAAATGGTTTTAAAAGCGGTTTTTGAGAAAAAGATGTCCCAGTCCACGGGTCCAAACGTGCCAATTTTTAAACGCTTCCAGCAAGCGTGGCCCCATATGAATAAATTAAACTTCCACTCTGGGGTAGAAGATCCACTTGTCAAACAAAGGATAGAAAATATACCACAACTGATAAATTTTGCGAAACAGACTCTGCAAACGCATCATCCACGGGAAGACTATCGCGAATTTATTGAACTCGTGCTAGTATTTTTAGGTAATACTTCTTCAAAGTACCGTTTTCGAGCTCCCGGAGCTTTCTATCATGCTCGTTGAATGGCAACGGGCATTTATTGTTTAAAAATATTTTTGCTTCACGAAGAATTCGAGGTAAGCGAAGAAGAGAAAAATGGAATTCGCGATATATGTATATTTATTGCATTTAAAAGCATGGGTAGAAGCTCTTCTCCCAATGAAGACTCCGCAGCAGGACTTTACTTTTATTAAATCCTTATATAAATATAAGAAAATAGATAAAGAGATACACACATTAGTCATGTAGCGTTAGAAAAATTTTTGAGACACTTGTGGTATTTGACACCAGAAAATGCTGCGTTATCGTTCTTCGATAATGACATTTCCATAGAAACAAAGAAACGAATGGTGGAGGCGTTAAATACCACTAATAGTGGCGGCGGTGATTATTATAAAAAGTTTGTCCTCCTACCAAGTAACGTAGCCGACCATATGGAGAAGGATATTTCATATTTTATAACAGACGAAAGTCGGAAGTTTTTTAGTAGATTCGGCATATCGGCAGAATTTTTAGAAAAAGATCCTATAAACCTATCCTATCCTAGAAGATCCTATAAATGAAACATCTTATAAAATAGGTTTGGATATCGTTTAAGCTTTACCGATGGTTAACGATAAAGCAGAAAGAGCTGTTAAGTTAATGCAGGACTTTAACCAAATAGCGCGTAGTGAGGAAGAAAAAAGATGATACTACAAATTGTAAAAGATTACCGTCAGCAATATTCTGATATAAATAAAACTACCTAGGCAAAAAATATGTAAATACTACATATAACTTACATTTATACAGGGTGTCTCAAAATTAGGTCCGGAGCCGAAAATGGGAGGTTCCTGAGATCATTTCAAGCGACATTTTCCTTTGAAAAAATGTCGTCCGCGGCTTCGTTAACGAGTTATTAACGAAAAACACGGACCAATCAGAGCGCGAGCTAGACGCGTGCAGCCCGGCGCGCCGGCAGCCGAGTGTCGGTGGCACGCCGCGATGTCGTAACGAACAAAAGTTTCTCGATGATGTGAATCCTCGCCTATTTCGATAAGCTTTGGATATGTTGTCAATACCATGATTCTGAACAACATTTCCCTTTACAGTTTCTGTCGATCGGCTTTAGTTTACGACATTATTGTAAAAATTTGTAATTGTAAATCGATCGATGTACTATTTCCTATCCGATTTCGATAATCTTTGGATATGTTGTCAATACCATAATTCTGAACAACATTTCCCTTTACAGTTTCTGTCGATCGGCTTTAGTTTACGATATTATTGTAAAAATTTGTAATTGTAAATCGATCGATGTACTATTTCCTATCCGATTTCGATAATTTTTGGATATGTTGTCAATACCATGATTCTGAACAACATTTCCCTTTACAGTTTCTGCCGATCGGCTTTAGTTTACGATATTATTGTAAAAATTTGTAAATGTAAATCAATCGATGTACTATTTCCTGTCCGATTTCGATAAGCTTTGGATATGTTGTCAAGACCATGATTCTGAACAACAATTCCCTTGACGGTTTTTGTCGATCGGCTTTAGTTTACGATATTATTGTAAAAATTTGTAATTGTAAATCGATCGATATACATACTATCTCCTCGCCGATGTCGATGAGCTTCATTTCAAAGGAAAAAGATATTTAAAACATCGAATTTATAACATATTTCAAAGTCATCGAAATCGGTGAGGACCCACATCATCGGCAACTTTACCCGAACGATAGAAGAAGCACAAACTTATTGAATCAAAAACTCTCTTATTCAGCCGTAAATCCATTTGACTACCACATACAACCACCACACTTTTACATAATTGTTGAACTCGTAGCACACTTTTATAACTCGTATCGATATCGAACGAAATTACTTACTCCGACGCGGAAAGAGTTCGATGCTCTTCGCGATGCCGCGCGAAACTGTGCTCTCCCAGCGTACAATGTATTCGATGAAGGCGTCGTTTAAAACAAATGAAATCGTTCCCAAGGAGATATTGATTTTTCGAGAATCATATGATTCTCGAAAACACCGATTCGAAGATTATGTAAAAGTGTGGTGGTTGTATGTGGTAGTCAAATGGATTTACGGCTGAATAAGTGAGTTTTTAATTCAATAAGTTTGTGCTTCTTCTATCGTTCGGGTAAAGTTGCCGATGATGTGGGTTCTCACCGATTTCGATGACTTTGAAATATGTTATAAATTCGATGTTTTAAATATCTTTTTCCTTTGAAATGAAGCTCATCGACATCGGCGAGGAAATAGTATGTACATCGATCGATTTACAATTACAAATTTTTACAATAATATCGTAAACTAAAGCCGATCGACAGAAACTGTAAAGGGAAATGTTGTTCAGAATCATGGTATTGACAACATATCCAAAGCTTATCGAAATCGGATAGGAAATAGTACATCGATCGATTTACAATTACAAATTTTTACAATAATATCGTAAACTCAAGCCGATCGACAGAAACTGTAAAGGGAAATGTTGTTCAGAATCATGGTATTGACAACATATCCAAAGATTATCGAAATCGGATAGGAAATAGTACATCGATCGATTTACAATTACAAATTTTTACAATAATGTCGTAAACTAAAGCCGATCGACAGAAACTGTGAAGGGAAATGTTGTTCAGAATCATGGTATTGACAACATATCCAAAGCTTATTGAAATTGGTGAGGATTCACATCATCGAGAAACTTTTGTTCGTTACGACATCGCGGCGTGCCACCGACACTCGGCTGCCGGCGCGCCGGACTGCACGCGTCTAGCTCGCGCTCTGATTGGTCCGTGTTTTTCGTTAATAACTCGTTAACGAAGCCGCGGACGACATTTTTTCAAAGGAAAATGTCGCTTGAAATGATTTCAGGAACCTCCCATTTTCGGCTCCGGACCTAATTTTGAGACACCCTGTATACTTACATTACATATAACACGATCGGTCAAAATATGCTACATTTTGATATAGATATTTAAATATCTCTGTTATTTGTGATTGTACGAAAAAATGCCACAGGAGAAATTTGCACTGTTCAATAAGGTAAATATAATGGCAAAATAAAAAAATTTTTTGGAAATCATATTTTTGGAATTTCAAGGTCATTGTTATTTTTATTTAAAGGAAGTCATATAATTTTTCCATATTCCTATTCAGAAAAAAAAGACAAATCCAACGATGTGCCATGTTCCATAGTTGAGGTGAATTTCAAAATTTTCAAAATTTTCAGTCGCTTTGGGGCACGTGATCCTTTTTTTCGATCGATCTCAAACTTTGCACAAATTTTTTTCTCACCTAAAGGAACAATTCTGGGGGGTGCGGTGCTTTGTATTTCGATAAAAAATTTTCACAGGTATAGCTTTGGACCACCCTAGTGTAGATTCACCCCCAGGACGGATGACCATTACTTTTTATACGCCCTGTACACTAACTTTCGTTACTGTATTGTATGATAATTGCAAATGTCAAGGTCTTTTAACTTCTTCAAATCATTTGGATTTAGTCTACAATTATAAACTTAAAGGTATCCGAAAAAATTTGTAGAAAATTTTAGTAAGGTCTTAGTATGATAATTCTTAAACAGAGCAAACACCGTACCATTGAAGAGTTAAGTCAATTCAGAAGTAGAAAGTATAGACATAGATAAATGAACGATGTTTACTTTCAAATTCCTACATGTATCAAAATAATATTTACCTGCCTCAAAGAGTAATTCAGAATACATCGCTACGTCTCTTCTTTAACCTCATAATAGTTATTCAGTTGCCTTCCTCGTATGGAGATCTTATTCGTTTTTGTGGCACCGCAGCGATGCAAGGAATCTCATCGCACTTACACTTACATACAGTGACTCGGAAAAATATACGAACGCTCTAAAAAAGACAATAACTTTTTTAATATTGTACTATACGATTTGAACTTTTTTGGGAAGCTAGAGCAGCTAGTTTACTACAGGACGTGAATTTTTCTTTTTCAAAAATAGTAATTGATCGGAATTATAGAAAAAATACTGAAAGTTGCATTTTACAACTTTTTTATGTGGGCCTATATTGAAAATTTAAAAAATACGCTTTGTAGATCTGTGTCAACTAAACATATTCCGAAAAGTTCGTCATAATCGGTCGACGTTGCAATGAGCTACAAACGTTTAAAGATGGTAAAAATTGCAAATTGTCATGATTTTCGGCCTATATGTAAGAATTCTTACATCTTTCAATGCCTGTGGTTTATCCCCGCATCGACCGATTTTGATGAAACTTTCACATATAACTGACACAGATCTACAAAACGTACTTTTTAAATTTTCGATATAGGCCCACATAAAAGAGTAAGGAAGGTGGTTGGGTTGTGAGACGGGTTTGGTTTCTGGGCTGTAACTTTTTGCTTGATGAAGATATCAAAGAGTTTTATATAGCGTTGGAAAGGTGAAGGAAATACGCAACTTTTATACGAAAAATGTTTAGTGATTTGATCAACAAGTAAAATTTTATGGCCAATTTTTCGAGGACATGTTTCTTGGCTTCCTGAAAAAAGTGGTTGTGTTGTGAGACACTCGAAAAAATCAACTAAAGGTGTGTGTGTGGGTTTGTGTGGTAAAATATAAAGTAAAACCCATGTAACTTGAAGCAAAAATGAATGTTTATTTATTTTAAAGACATTAAGTGGCCAAAGAAGTTAAAAAGAAAGGCAAAAAATTGAAAAAAGCAAAGAATGGCGAAGAAAAGTAAAAAAAATATAATAAATGGAAGGATTCAATAAAAACAGAAAAAAAATAATAAAAAAAACATACCATGTTCGATGGTATGTGTATATGAGATATGCGCAAAAATTTCATCAATTCTTCATCGCAAACTGTGGAAATATCGTCAAAATGGCTGTCAACTGTCTTCGCATAACGCTGTAACGTGCTCTTATCAACGCCATATTCTTTGGCAGCCTTTCTTATGCCTTTCTTCTCCATCAAATGATCTTTAACGGCACTAAGCACGGCATTAAAATTAATTTGTTTGTGGGCGATTTTCTTGGAGTTGACATGACTATAAATTCAAAAAATAAACCAAAACAAACGTTAAATGACAAATAAACACTTGATTCTAACACAAACAACGATATTTGACAGTTCTACTTCGTTTCTAGTACAAAAAACTAGTGTCTCACCACCCAACTACTATGGTGTCTCATAACCTAACCATGATGCTATTCCGAATGTGACAGAAAAAAACTGTGTTTATCGTATATGCTCAATATTTCATCGTAAAATGTAAGGAAAACACTAAATGAAAATGCATCACACTCACCGTTCTCAATTAATCCACTCAACAAAATAATGTTTTTTAAAAAATGAGTAAAAGTTTTGGAAATTGATTTTTACACACGATGTCCGTATCTAATATAAGCAACACGTCTATACACCTCGGTACTAGCACAAAAACTAGCAGACGTCAAAACAAAAATTTGACAGCTGACAGATTGGAATTATCGCGATTGCGCGATGGATAAAAACGACTGTCTCACAACCCAACTACCTCTCCTAGTGAAATGCAACATTTAGTATTTTTTCTACAATCCAATCAATTGCTATTTTTTAAAAAAATTGTAGTAAACTAACTGCTCTGGCTTCCCAAGAAAGTTCAAATCGTATAGTACAATATTAAAGAAGTTATCGTCTTTTTTAGAGGGTCCGAATATTTTTCCGAGTCACTGTATATAGAAGAAGGAATAATATGTATTCACAAAGAGAGAATACTCACAGACGTAAGTCTGACGAATGCCACGAAGGAAATAAATGTCATTGGTTTTTTTGCCGGCGAGGGAGAAAGGAAAAAGAAATATTAGAGAAAACGATTCATAAATTTTTAACATTAAACGTTTCCTTAGGAGAACTATTGAAATCGATCGATTTTGGTGGGGAGACTATTACAATGTAAGCGGTGTACGATCTTGTATATATATTTGTGGCCGACACAGAGCAGCATAAATAAAATATGATGCCGATGTAATGTTGTACGCTACTACAAATTATATATCCATGCAGACGTTTTTCAACATCGGACGAGATGGACGAGATACGGAAGAACTACAGTACCTATTATTCCATGTTGTGCTGGATTGGGCTCTGGCCCGATGACCAAACTCTACTAACAAAGATTCATTCAGAGAATAGCATTTTGCCTATCTCTTCTCTCGGTTATAGTGATTCAGGTGATCAACATACAACTTATAGTGGCATTTTTCTTTCATAAAAAGCTGATATTTTGATTTCAATGGAAAAAGTGTGACACATAGCATAAACGAAAAGTGGCAATGCGATGATAAGTATTACAAATTTGTATAATATATGACAATTCATTAATAGCACGGATCAGCTTTCTCTCGAGGTTGATTTAAGTTTCTTTGGTGAAAAATAAGATTAAAAGTAATTCTAATTTTATAAATCTAAACATGAAATTAAAAAATAAGAATAAAAATGAAATTGAAAAATAATTTGATATAAATGATTTTAAATAACTTATCAATTATTTATCATGGAAAAAAATGTTCCAAACAAAAGTTAACACATAGTTTCGAGATGCGCATTCAGTGCAGTGAGCATTGTGTTATTAGGGTAAACTGTATAATGATTGGCACCTTAAGCGAAAGTCGTAGTAAAAACCGTTTTATCTTTTTTTGAAATGTTTAAATGAGCTTAACTTGCTATTATCATATTATAAGCTAATAGAGATTTTGCATCGAAATCAAACAGTTTTACGAGTCATAAATCTTTTATTATAAAATATATTCAGTGAATAACAATCGTAAGACAAATAGTTCAGTCATTGGCACAGTAAGAAGTAAACGTTAAACAGGCTATTTGTTTTATTTTTATACATATACGCACTTATTACATCTGTAGTACAGTCCGAAATTAAGTTATAAAGCGATAAAGTATACTTACTCGTAACGAAAATTCTGAGAAAACACTATTTACACTGCACTGTCGTCATCCGGCGGTCTTACTGGATGTACCAGCGTTGCTAACAGCCATATGTGGAACTCTGTTATGAAAACTTACAACGTTGTTTCGAAATATAAATAAGAAGCAATATAAAATAATTTTCTATACCAGGAATTCTTAATATTTGGCGTTTAAATAAAAAAAAAATACTGCAGTGCCAGCAATAGTACAGTTTACCCTACTTGCAATTAGCTTTTTTATCAAGTATAAGGATCACCTTCATCTTGTTTCAATTAAATGCCTAATATTCTTTGTGAATTTGAAAACAGCATAAAATGTGTGGAAAATAGCATTGAAAGCAGGATCTAAACTGAATACAGTTTTCTCTCGATAATTGTCCAAAACACGAGTATGGCCAGGAATAATTATCGGCCAGGGAGAATACTATCTTTTTTTACTCGTGCGCGCCCGAACGTAGAAAAGGACAGCGAAGCTCGTGGGCCTCTGTTGCCGAGGAGTGTAAACATAATACGGTTCCGGTTTATCGATGCGAGACCACAGCTAATCCAATAACAAAACTTCTTTATTAAGATTGAAAATCTTGTAGGTTTCGTTCGGCTAAAAGCGTGACGTAGGATGTCACACAAATGTGTAATGGAACTTGTATCTTGGGGTAGGAGTTCTTGGGGTGGGGGCAGTTCTTAGGTGTTCGTTCGGTGAGGAGTGTGACGACGAGTGTCATTGAGCGGTGTAATGGATGAATATTGAAAATAGCATTTATTATTTTTGCGTTCCGTAATTCAACGATGCCCCAATGTATCATGCATGATTTTCTTAAATAACAAATAATTAAATAATAAATAATAGTGTGATTTTAATTGCAAACTAGAGGGTTATTGTTGCTCGCTCGCTTCGCTCGCTCGCGAGTAAGGTTGTTTTTGCTCGCTCGCTCGCGGGTAGGACTGCTCTTGCGAGAGGGTTAGTGGTACGCATGGCTAGTAGGGCCTGCAGCTATTAATGTTTTTTATTTGGTGTGTGACTCTCCAAGAGCCACACAAAGAACTTCCCGATTCGTTAGTTGCAGTACATTATTATCATTATTTTTAGTACGTTTTAAGAAGATTATACGTTTTCAGGGAAATACAATAGTTTTCTACTTATCAAGATGTTTGCTATATGGCGTCGCATTAAACGAACATCGTAGGCTCGTTGCTCGCTTGGTTCCTTGTTATAGCGTACTAATGTTGCAAAATAAATTGTCTTAATTAGTTTTTCGCAAACGATACAACTCCTCATTATCCGGGTTTGCAGTATTGATCTTGGCTTTCTTCGATACTGTTAATTTAAATTGTCCCAAAATATATAAACCGCGTTCAATTTTGAAACTCTGCTCAGTGCTACATACAACATTTGTAAAGTTCGCATTTCTGATTTTTTAAAATCCAAACATACTTTCTCGTATGTTTGTCCCTGACTTTTGTGAATCGTAATCACTTCAGCAGGAACCACTGGAAATTGACTACGTGTGATTTGATATTTTTCCTCACTCGACATATTTACATGATTCGAGATTTTTAGTATTGGTGTTAAATTTTGATGAATATTTGCATTTTTCATATAATCACGATAACGAGTTCTTACTTTCACTCCTACTCTGGCCAATTGAAAATCTAACCACAATATAGACGAAATTTTAGTATTTTCTTGAAAAGTAATAAATTTTAATATTCCGCATGTGTGTGCTCCATTAACCAATCCGTTTTCAACATCAATGTTATTAATAATTATCATATAGTTTATATTAATTTTCAATTTAATCTCAGTTAATAATTCGTTTTGAAATGATTGTTTTTTTAAAGATTGTAATATAAATTTTTTTGTACTTTCATCGATATTCTTGGGAGTAGAGATGATTAACTCACTCTTGCATTGGGATAATTTTCGATTATTGTAAGCGGAAACATTAGCGTAAGGTACAAAAAAAAATTTTTTTTTTCAATTTAAAAAAAATGAAAAATTTTTTGTGTAATTACGTTTGTTTCTTCGGTGGAAACTTTCCGTTCTCTCGTATAAATTGCATTGTAGAATCAACTCCTTTCGAAAAAAACTAAAAATCTAGAAAACTACTTGACCAATATGGACCAAAATCTAATCAGCTCTAAGTTACGACGGGGCACATCGATTGCATCATTCATCATTCTGATCGCGTTGTTACTTTTTCAGGAAACGTTAACGAAAAATTTGATAACATACAAACGGACACACACACACACACACACACACACACACACGCACACGCACACGCACGCACACACACACACGCGCGCGCGAACATTTTTCTGAAAATAGTCTGAAATGACTGCAATGACCATGAAACGTGAAGATCTGCTAAAAAATCGATTTTCGATTTTCGTGGTCATTACAATAACTTCCCTATAAAATCGGGAAGTTAATAATAACTAAACTTTTTATTTAAATACAATTTTATTTCTTATTTGCAAATAAAAGATTATTTATTATTTAGATTTAGGTGGCAATAAAATAAATAACTTTTGGTCTTCTCTTATTCCTTGTGTTAGGGTGTAAACAATGATTAATAAATGGTTTATTATAATATTACTGGCTTACACACGTTCTACTCTTACAAGCGATATATGTACAACATATGAGAATAAGAAAACGCGCGCGCAAGTACATAGAGGAACGCACTTCACTCTAACGCATATCGCACCACCTACACATTACATTTATGGCGGGGAATACGAATGCCTCCACGTGTCAAACCTCATCACCTTGTTTAAATAATGCATAATTAAATAATAAATAAACGTGTGATTTTAATTGCAAATAATAACTAAACTTTTTATTTAAATAATTCCACAAAAATGATGTATTTATTATTTTTTCTTATTTGCAAATAAAAGATTATTTATTATTTGGACTGAGGTGGAAATCAATTAAATATCATAGTTTTTGGTCTTCTCTTATTTCTTGTATTTTGTATATGTATAAAATGAACACGTGGCGAAATGAATATTGTGATCAGGGTGGATTTATAGTGGAGCCGCGCAGCGAGCATCGATGATAGCGGCGCGGCGCCGGTGAAAAGAAACCAACCCTGATAGCACAACGGACTCCACGTGAAGTGTCGAAAACGATTACAGGTAGACTCCACCTGGAACCAACCCACGCGGAATGCAGCTTTCTGCAGTCCAGCTGGAACGCCACTCTATCCTGGATTCCCCTTCCCCGCAAGATGGCAGCACGGTCGCACTGATTAATGCGGCCACCGACGAGATACTATTAAAGACTGCCAGCCCCTGTGCTATTCAGCGAGCCCGGTAACCGGGCGCAACGGGCGCGGGCACCGACGAGATACTGTTAAAGACTGCCAGCCTTACGGGAGTTGGCGGGACTTGAATTTTTCGGTGTTCTCTTACGCCCTCTAGGATATATTCTGACTGGAGTGAGAAACAGGAGGCCAACGACGGCATTTCGTGGGTGCAGAAGACACTGTATTGGTATCGTGTTAGCAACGCGCCCGCGCGCTACACTCACCAGCGTACCTTTACTATATCCGTGTGCGCTGCTTGTGCGAGCCACAATCTATTTTTAGAACTTGCCATGTTGCCATGCTTTACGGCTTACGGAAACGAAACTGAAATTCGACTGTCGAGCCGTCGAGCGTATGAATCGCAATCTGGAGCTAGCCTTCGGGTCCCCGTGCAGCGAGGATTTTTTTTTTATTTTTATTTTTCATTACTTTTTTAATTACATTTTTTAACCTTCCAAAAAATTAAAAATGTTAAAACTATGTTCAAAATATGTATTCATTTTAAATAGAAACGTTTTGTTACTGTCATAATTGCATTAATAAAAATTGGTATATGATCGAGAACAGGTTGATGGTATTTATTTGGACTGATTGGAGAATACGAAAATGCAGGAAGTATTTTTTAGTTTATGAAACAATTTGTAGATTTATTAGTTGTCAAACAAATAATAAAATAAATTGTATAATATATATAAATTGATTTTATACTAGCATACACAAGTTTATTTGATCTTCTGTCTTCCTATAATAAAAAAACACAGTCATAACTATAATTATAATAGAATTTCATAAAATATTGAGGTTATTGCAAACTCATCTTTTTTCGCGATGATGCTCTAATTTTATTGCTTCTCTCGAATGTCCATTTCCTTCCGAGACAGTGCGTTTCTAAGTGTAAATAAAAAATGTTGATATAAAATGTATCATAATTAAACTACAATTATTCTAATAACGTAGAATGTAGTACATATTAAGTTTTAATTACCAGGATTTTCTTCTTCGACGTTAAGCACCCTTTACTGCTTCTCGTAATTTACGTATATGGACATTAGGGTGGACCTTATTTTTCGACCATGAAATTTTTTTGTCCCGTAAACCAGAATTGTAACAAATGTTGAGAAAATGATCTGGAAAAATTTTGGGGCCGATTGGATCATGGGAAAATGAGGCGCAGCAAATTTGAAAATTTTGAATTTTTTAAATCTTTACATAAATAGACGTTATGATATATCGTTGAATTTGTCTTTTTTCTCTTTAAGAATCCGTATGTAGCATAAACAGTTGTTGATAGAAAAAACATCCGTGACTTTGAAAACTTGAAATAATTACTTTGAAAAAAAATTTTTTTCTGATACTATATCCACCTCCTAATATACTACAACTTTTGTTTGAAGAGTTTTTTTATATATACATAACTGACAGAGATATTAAGGGGCGTAATTTGCACTATTCGGTAGCTATTTTCATAGCTACATGCTGCCGAATAATGAAAATTACGCCTCGTAATCGAAAAAATAGGACTTTTGAGGCAGATAGCGCCCTAGATCGATGTTTTATCTAGCGTTTTTGACTAGTGAAAAACCCCGTGTTTGTATTATCGAGAAATGAGTAAATGAATATCTTGCAATCCTGGAAGTCTCTCTACTACCTTAACTAAATTCATTAATACGCTCCAATCTACAAAAGAAAAACAGTTAAAATATCGGAAAAAGAAGTTATTATGAATAATAAGTAGACTGACTGAAACATAGACTGAAGGTGGTCAATGATACCGCTGAACGGGGCGTTAAACTAATGGAGGATCATATTAAAATTTTATATAGAAACAAAGTGGAGAAATAATATATACTATACAAACTGTGATGGAATATCGACAGCAGTATCCTGACGCCACAAAACAGATTTGTCAAAGGATTTTTAAATATTTTTTAATATAGAGAGAGAAACACCTGATCAATCCCTACATGCGATTAATTGCATTTTTAAGAGGCATTGAAGACAGCTTATTAACTGAGAGTTATTAAAGTTTTCATTTTCCTCAGAGTCAGTAAGTTCTTTATTTTTCTCGGAGTCATTAAGTTTTCCATTTTTCTTGGAGTTATTCAATTTTTCATTTTCCTCAGTGTCGTCAAGTTTTTTCATATAGTCCAGTCGGCAGGTCGAAAAAAGGCGTCTACCTGGAAAGTATTCCGAACTTAATGAAATTTTGACACGTCATTTAGGGGTACTCTGGGGTGTCGAATCTCAGTTTTCGACCTCGAGGACCCTGTGCTAACTTGGGGAGGGGGAAAAAACCACTACTTTTATTACCTTGTTTTGGTTTTTCGCCTATCGGGCTCGAGTCGGGTACGCGATACATCAGACACATCGGGAAGCTTATGACTAGACTGCGGATTTTATGCATGTATGACAAAAATGTACACGTTCAATTTAAAGCAGTGGACATGTTAACAATATTTAAGGACATCAACGTATTAGTTTCAGCTTAATAGGATAATTAAAAGAAGAATACAATTTATATTTGGCTCATGTGCCGTGCAATCAATGCAAACATTTTTTATTTTGCATAAAGATCCGCAGTGTACTCATGACTCACCTTTGTCGAGCGGCTTCTAAAACAATAGAACAAGATCGCGCGAACGAGTTATCGCGATACCCGAGAATCAACTGTGCGTTCTTATGAAATAGATAATAATAATAATGGTACGTATTTCTTTCATAACTTGTCCATAATGTGATTTTTATATAAGTACATTAGGTATATTCGGCAGACATGTGCATGATCGTTATTTGTATTAAAATTTGAGATAATGCACGTTTCACGTGAAAAAATTATAAGAAAATATTTACAACGTGGTATGTAATAAGTTATGATAACTTTTCAGTGGGTGATGTTTTTATTAACTGTTAAGTAACCTACTTAACTATCATTAATCTTACACAAATTCTTAAAAGATAATATATAGTATACAATATAAAATAAAATAGAAATTAACTTAAAATAAAATCATATAAAATAAAAAACTAGAGGGTTATTGTTGCTCGCTCGCTTCGCTCGCTCGCGAGTAGGGTTGTTTTTGCTCGCTCGCGGATAGGACTGCTCTTGCGAAAGGGTTAGTGGTACGCATGGCTAGTAGTACTTATAGCTATTAATGTTTTTTTTTTATTTGGTGTGTGACTCTCCACGAGCCACACAAAGAACTTCCCGATTCGTTAGTTGCAGTATATTATTATCATTATTAAGTGTACGTTTTAAGAAGATTATACGTTTTCAGGGAAATTCAATAGTTTTCTACTTATCAAAATGTTTGCTATATGACGTCACATTAAACCAACATCGTATGCTCGTTGCTCGCTTGGTTCCTTGTTATAGCATACTAATGTTGCAAAATAAATTGTCTTAATTAGTTTTTCGCAAACGATACAACTCCTCATTATCCGGGTTTGCAGTAGTGATCTTGGTTTTCTTCGATACTGTTAATTTAAATTGTCCCAAAATATATAAACTGCGCTCAATTTTGAAACTCTGCTCAGTGCTACATACAATATTTGTAAAGTTCGCCTTTCTGATTTTTTAAAATCCAAACATACTTTCTCGTATGTTTGTCCCTGACTTTTATGAATCGTAATCGCTTCAGCAGGAACCACTGGAAATTGACTACGTGTGATTTGATATTTTTCCTCACTCGACATATTTACTTGATTCGATATTTTTATTATTGGTGTAAAATTTTGATCAATATTTGTGCATTTTTCATATAATCACGACAATTGAAAATCTAACCACAATATAGACGAAATTTTAGTATTTTCTTGAAAAGTAATAAATTTTAATATTCCGCATGTGTGCTCCATTAATCAATCCGTTTTCAACATCAATGTTATTAATAATTATCATATAGTTTATATTAATTTTCAATTTAATCTCAGTTAATAATTCGTTTTGAACTGATTGTTTTTTTAAAGATTGTAATATAAATTTTTTTTTGTACTTTCATCGATATTCTTTGAAAATGTATTCTCGCGAGTAGAGATGATTAACTCACTCTTGCATTGGGATAATTTTCGATTATTGTAAGCGGAAACATCATCGTAAGGTACAAAAAAAAATTTAAAAAAAATTTTTTTTTAAATTTTAAAGAAATCGAAAAAAATTTTTTTGTGTAATTACGTTTGTTTCTTCGGTGGAAACTTTCCGTTCTCTCGTATAAATTGCATTGTTGAATGAACTTCTTTCGAAAAAACTAAAAAAACGAAAAAACTACTTGACCAAAATGGACCAAAACCTAATCAGCTCTAAGTTACAGCGGGGCATATCGATTGCATCATTCATCATCCTGATCGCGTTGTTACTTTTTCTGAAAACGTTAACGAAAAATTTGATTACATAGAAACGGCCATACGCGCGCGCGCGCACACACACACACACACACACACACACACACACACACACACACACACACACACACACGAACATTTTGCTGAAAATAGTCTAAAATGACTGCAATGACCATGAAACGTAAAGATCTGCTAAAAAATCGATTTTCGATTTTCGGGGTCATTACAATAACTTCCCTATAAAATCGGGAAGTTAATTATATAGAGCCTATAGATAATACAGAATAAAATATAAACACGAAATATAATACGTATAATGTTTATATTTATATTTCGTTTTTAATTATTGCCATACTTTACCATATTGTAATCTTCTAGGTGTATTGTATAACTTCCGTAAAGACATTTTAATGATATTATCGATACATATCTGAGTTCATTCGGAGAAAATTCGTTAAAAAGCTAGAAATATTGTCTTTTAAGTTTTTCACATGAAACGTGCATTATTCAAGCTTTAATACAAATAAAGAGCACGCGTTTGGCGAATATACCTAATGTAGTTATAAAAAAACCAAGTATATTAAAAATCACGTTATAAGTAAAGAAAGAAAACCATTATTACCATTATCTATGTCATAAGAACGCAGAGTATTTGAATCTCGGATAACGCAATAACTCGTCCGCCCGAACTTGTTCGATTCTTTTCGTACCCGCCCGACGAATTCGAAGTCGAATCGAAGGGCCGCCGCCGGACTTTCTGCGACCCGACCCGACTCGAACCCGAACATCGAGCGGCCCGCACATCCCTAAATTATTTATAATTATAAATATATTATATTAAATGACCTATATTATAATAACCTATATTAGGTAATTATGATCACACTTTAAATAAGTAAATATGGCTCAAATTGTGCCGTATTTAGGCTCATTTTAATTAGAAGAATCTCACAAATACGTTGGTAATTCCGTAAAAAAAGATTGAAAAATAAAAAACTTTCCTATGTGCATTGATGTAATCGGTACGCAGCCTTTTGAACTGTGTCGGCTGCCTCGTACCTCAGTCCCTCTTTGTCGTTTACGCGCTGTCGTAAAAAAAGTTCTGGTACATATGTTGATAGTCTAAAAATATGATCAATGCTATTTTTCAATTTTTCTAAAAAACCTGCATTTGTCGAATTTTTGCGTGTTTTTCACTTTGTGTAATTAACATTTTGAACCAAAAAATCGGGAAAAAATCTCAAATATCAATTTCAATTAAATGCAATTATATGATTAAATTAATGCAAGTAAATGGGGAAAATGGACCGAAAATTGAATGGCACAACGGCTGTTTAAATAATTCGAAGGACTATCTCGTCCGGCTAGGCCCTTCATTCCAAATTGTAATATTCCAATATTCCAATATCATTTTAAATATATTCAAGTACTATTTAAAACTATTAATGAGTTTTACCAACAAAATATTTTAAATAGAAAACTAAATTTTGACATATAAGATAAGATTATAGCAAGCTTGCTATAAATGTCGAAAACTCGAGTCTGGCCAGAGACATTCAATTTTCAGGAAACACTATTCTATGATGACGAACGGAGAAAAGGGAAGTGAAGCTCGGGGGCTTCGGTCGCCGTGGAGTGGAGTGAAACATTGTAACATGATACGGGTCGGGTCGACTATATCGGTGTGAGACTACTAATCAAACAACAAAGCTTAATTATTTATCATTATTTTTTTATAGGATTTTCCTTAACATATTTGGTGAATTTTGTTTCTTTTTATGAAAATGATACCAAAATTATATAATTCCGATGATATTTGCTTATGCAATGAGCGACGCAAGTTTCGGACACAAAGAAGGACAGCGTCGGGAAAAAAAGAGACGCGGAGAGTCCTTATTCTTTTAAGATTTCGACTTCGACTTCGTCTCGTCGCACAATGTACTCATAAATGAATCATGTTTCAGGAAGTGGTTCAGTTCAGAATGAAATAAAATAATGTTACACGCACTTTTTAAATAGCGTCATATATGGTGCAAGAAATATTCGTATAGAGTCAAATAGAATTATTTTTTTAGATATCTTCGTACGAAATACTGCCTCTAAATAACATTGTATGGATAGGAGCCGTCGAAAATTAGTTTAATTAGTTAATACTTTTATCTTGTTACTACCTCTACTTTAATAATTGCAGTCAATAATGCTGTCGAGCATTACAAGTATGGGATAAATAAGAAAAAAAATTAATTTTCTGTTTCCTACTAAGGATCTTAATAAGAACGATTGAATTTTGTCATTACACAACATAACAAAATATTTTTTAAGAATCATTATTTTATATATAACGCAATAATGTTCAAATTACTTTTAAATTCCAATACATTTGTAGAATATTACGTAGTAATTACTTCCATTTTTCCTACATCTATAAACTATCGATTATATTGTAAACAATTGTTACAATGGTGATAATAAGGAAAATAAGAATGCAATAAGAGAATTATATATAGTATTATAAGGCAATTACAGAATAGGTAATGTCAGCATTCTACTATATCATTCTTCTTCAACTTGACGAATATCTCGTCGATTGTGGAACTTTTACCGCTGTGGTATATCAGATCACTGTAACTTTCCCGTTATCCCCGCGCCCACTCGCGCCCACTTACCGGTCCCGCGGAATAACACAGGGGCTGGCAGTCTTTAATAGTATCTCGTCGGTGGCGCGGGGATAACGTGAAAGTTACAGTGATCTGATATACCACGTCGCTAAAAATTCGAAATAGTGCCACAATAATGTCAAAACATCGTCTGAAATATGGCGGAGAATGTAACATTTAATAATAATCGATATAGTTTCGTGATAATTCGCATTCTCGCCGATGCATCGCGACGAGAATCTCCTCAGTGGTCTTCTTCACCGACAAAATGCCGTCATTGGCCTTCTGTTTCTCTGGATGGAGCCAGAATATATCCTAGAGGGCGTAAGAAACACCGAAAAATTCGGGCTCGCCAACTCCCATAAGGCTGGCAGCACCGACGAGATACTGTTAAAGACTGCCAGCCTTATGGGAGTTGGCGGGACTCGAATTTTTCGGTATTTTTTACGCCCTCTAGGATATATTTTAGCTCCATCCAGAGAAACAGAAGGCCAACGACGGCATTTTGTCGGTAAAGAAGACCACTGAGGAGATTCTCGTCGCGATGCATCGGTGTGAATGCGAATTATTACGAAACCATATCGATTATTATTAAATGTTACATTCTCCGCCATATTTCAGACGATGTTTTGGCACTATTTTAGCACTATTTAGAATTTTTAGCGATGTGGTATATCAGATCACTGTAACTTTCACGTTATCCCCGCGCCCACTCGCGCCCACTTACTGGTCCCGCGGAATAACACAGGGGCTGGCAGTCTTTAATAGTATCTCGTCGGTGCTGGCAGTCTTTAACAGTATCTCGTCGGTGATGCGGCGAATGCCGTTATACAGGGCAGCGCCGTCGGTAAGGGCAGATCGCACTAATGTGGCAGATGTCGATAAAGTAAATTTCTATTGTACAAATATGTAGCAGTTTTCCTTTTTACCGACAATACTGATTTTTGAATGAATATTCAGTCACATGCAAGGAGAGAAAACGAAAAAAAAAATAATCTGTGCAAATTAAAAATTCTCTGCATCGATTGCAAGAGATGGAAGCTAAGATTAAAATGTCCCCATGCAAAAAAAGACAAAGTGTCATATAAGGGAAAAGAAAATTTACTTTTTCTTATTTTTTAATACGCCGCAGGGAGTTGGTAAAGACACATGGACAATGACACAAGGAATATATATATATATATATATAATAAATATTATAATTTTTTATTATTACTATGCTTTATTATTGGACGAACACCTAAATATCTCTTCAGGTTATTGTGATGCAAAAAATATTTGTTACGTAATGTGCACGGTGTGCCAGATATTTGGTCCATTGACACCATGCACATTACGTAACAAATATTTTTTGCATCACAATAACCTGAAGAGATATTTAGGTGTTCGTATTTAAACGGAACACCCTGTATATTGTGATTATTACACGTTGTTGCCTCTGCTTCCCAAAACTTGTGGCCCGTAGCACGTTCTGGCATAGGTGGGATACCTAAAAAATACAAAGAAAATCAGTAATGTACAATATATGCATGTGTGTTGAATGGCATAATTAGATATACGTACCACGTGAAAAATTAGAGGTCTTCCTCTTCCCCGGTTGCCGCAGCTTCCTTCTCCTCCTTCCCTGGATAGCACATTATATTTATCCTCCGTTCTGTAATTAGATTTTCAATTACACAGTGAGTAAAGGTGAGTATTTAATCTTCTTCGCTTATTGCTCATCTCAACGAATTTTCTAATTTCTGGTGCTACAATTACAAAAGGTCTTCTGACGTTTTTCATCAACTAATATACCTAACTGATTCAAACATTGCAATGATATTTATAAAAAATCGATTAAAGTTGAACTACAAACAAAAGAATGTACTACCAGAAATAAAAAAATTCGATGATGAGAAGCAAGTGAAGAAGATTAAATACTTGCCTTACTGAATTGGTTTAAGCCATCATTTTGCCGATTTAGAATATTGCTAAGTAAGCTAATTCTAATCTGAATGGGCCAAAGCTGAATTGTGTTGGATTTGTTTAAAGTGATAAATGATAATAATGATAATGAAAAGAGAGTGATAAAGTGATAAAGAAACAAACAATTTACTATTTTGGACTCTACATTGAAGTGAACATACTCGCCCCGTAGCACCTCATACGTGATGGCAAATGGCACTGTCGCGTGGTGTGCCGACAAGCGTTCTCACGCTTTTTCACGCGAAGATTTTGGGAGACATTTGAGCAAAATGAAACCGATTAACCAATATAAATATGTACAAATACCTTCCGTTCTTCCTGCCTTCCACGTAGTGCACGTAATCCAAGTAATCCACGTAATCACATAATCCAAGCAAGTCAATCTAATAAATAGTCAAATAGTCAAATGCCGCAACGCAGACCGCACTCGCGAGTGTAACGTGTAACCACAGAGCGAAGTTATGTAAATATATCTGTGATTGTGTCAAGAAAAACGCTGCATGTCACAATTTCAAAAAATTTCAGTTTATGCATTTATTGAACTTTATAGTGTAGAATTAGGTATTTTCCAGAAAAAACGTCACAAAAATCAATTCAAAAGGCTCGAAAAAATAATACAATTTATAACCAATGTCCTTGTCAAAGCATTAGTGATCAAAACTTTAAACGACAATATCTCGAAAGTGAAAGTACAATGTGACATGCGGCGGCGTCCTCCTGACAACCACAGATATTACGACCGAGCTAAGCGAACGAGAACTTGCGAACTGTTGAGAGTTGAGAGAATAACTGAAAACTGCTGAAAACTGAACGGCAGTTTCCCCTTCCCTGACGTATCGTCGTATCCGTGAGCGGTGTCGACCGCGCTTGCCCGTGTTGGTGCATGTTCGATTGCACGCGCGCTACACAACAAACGTACCTGTACCATGTCCGTGTGACTACCTGCTCGACTGATCGACGCCGACGCGTTCCTTCGATTTTCACGTTGCCGAAGTTTCGGAAGCATGAGGCGAAAAGTCGGAATCTGGAGACGGCGCGCATTTGAATCTCGGGCACAGCACGCGGCGCGACGCACATTTTGCTATAACTTTTGATCTAAATGAGATATCGAAGAGAAATTATGTAGGCCTAATTTTTTTTGAAAAATCGGTTTTAACGATGTAAAAAGAAATATATTTTGTATTTTTTAAATAATGTTTTCGTTGATTCTTAAGGTATAGCCGGAAAAGATGGTCAGAAGTATCCAACCAAATTTGTTTTTAGTCACGTCATGTTCAACAGAAAATTATGAAAAAATTCATGAATATTCTACCGAATAGCATACACTACTGAGATTTTTTTCAAAATTTTTGGTTGCAAAATCGATTTTTAAACAAATCGGAAAACATAAAATTGCCGATTTTATGTATATACATACATCAAAGTCTTCAGTTGACCACATTTATATTATTACGTTAGTTGTGTCTCATCCTGATTATTAATGTGTATTTTGTCAGATTTTTCGGATTACGGAAACATGTTTTAAAAAATTGAAAACCTCCAAAAATTCCAAGAAAATGCATGTTTTGTATTGAAGTGTTAGAGACTCCAGTTTTATAAGAATTCAGTACTTGGATATTATTGAAGCAACCGTTCTTAATTTTTTTATAATTTTTTAGAGGTTGGGTAGTCGTTAACAAAACAAGTACATATACAGGGTGTCTCAAAATTAGGTCCGGAGCCGAAAATGGGAGGTTCCTGGGATCATTTCAAGCGACATTTTCCTTTGAAAAAATGTCGTCCGCGGCTTCGTTAACGAGTTATTAACGAAAAACACGGACCAATCAGAGCGCGAGCTAGACGCGTGCAGCCCGGCGCGCCGGCAGCCGAGTGTCGGTGGCACGCCGCGATGTCGTAACGAACAAAAGTTTCTCGATGATGTGAATCCTCGCCAATTTCGATAAGCTTTGGATATGTTGTCAATACCATGATTCTGAACAACATTTCCCTTTACAGTTTCTGTCGATCGGCTTTAGTTTACGATATTATTGTAAAAATTTGTAATTGTAAATCGATCGATGTACTATTTCCTGTCCGATTTCGATAAGCTTTGGATATGTAGTCAAGACCATGATTCTGAACAACATTTCCCTTGACGGTTTTCGTCGGTCGGCTTTAGTTTACGATATTATTGTAAAAATTTGTAATTGTAAATCGATCGATGTACATACTATCTCCTCGCCGATTTCGATGAGCTTTATTTCAAAGGAAAAAGATATTTAAAACATCGAATTTATAACATATTTCAAAGTCATCGAAATCGGTGAGGACCCACATCATCGGCAACTCTACCCGAACGATAGAAGAAGCACAAACTTATTGAATTAAAAACTCACTTATTCAGCCGTAAATCCATTTGACTACCACATATAACCATCACACTGAGGTGTAGGGTGGGAGGGGGGAGATGGAAGAAGGTTTCATGGAGGTGGAAAGGGAAGGTAATTGAGGAAGTAGGGGAGTACAATTATTTAGGGTACACGATCACGAGGGATGGGGGGCAGAAGGCGCATGTACAGGATAGATTAAGAAAGGGGGCGGCGGTTATGGGACAGGTCTGGGGGATAGGGAAGAGGAAGTTTGGTAAAGATTGGGGTAGAAGAGTGTGGCTGTTTGACAAACTGGTATGGTCGGTAGTTAGCTACGGAGTAGAAATATGGGGTTGGAAAGAGAGAGAAGGAATAGAGAAGCTACAGGAAAGGTATTTGAAATGGGTTTTAGGGGTAGGTAGGTTTACACCAGGATATATGGTTAGGGAAGAGTTACAAAGGGAATTGTTGAGGGGGAGGGCTGGGTTAAGGGCATGGGGGTATGAGAAGAAGTTAGGGGTGGGTAAAGGGGGGGAGTTAGCACGGTTATGTTGGGAAGAGATAAGGAGGAGGGATGGGAGGGAAGGGATAAGGACTGGGTGGGAAAGGGAGAGAGAGGAATTTATAAGGGGGCAAGGGTGGTCGTTGGAGGAATGGAATGAAATAGTAGAGGGGAGGAATGAGTCAGTTAGTGGAGAGATAATAAAAAGAGAGGGGAAAAGGCAAAGAAAGGATAGGTGGGAGAAAATAGAAAACTCGAAGTCAAACAAGTGGTATGGGAGGGTAAAGGGGGAGGGGCTGCCGGGGTATTTAAAGAAAGGGTGGGGTGAGAGTAGGTGGCAGAGGGTGGCAAGGTACAGGTTAGGGAATGAGATGATGGGTGAGAGATATTGGATGGATGAAGACAGGAGAAAATGTAGAGTGTGTGGATGGGAAAACGAAACGTGGGAGCATGTGTGGGAAGTATGTATGAGGATGGATGACAGCAAAGGATGGCAGGAGAGTATGTGGGAAATGTTGGAAGATGAAGGAGGAGGGGAGGAATGGATGAGGATGATAGATGATTGGAGAATGGGAATGAATGAGAAGAGTGGGAGTGGAAGTGAGCAACCGGGAAAGGGAGTCCACGGCTAGGGAAGGGGGGTTGAGAAGGGCTACGGGAATCGAGGTGCTGGGGGAAAAAGGGGTGAGTTAGCAAATATGCTAGCTCAATGTAAGCGTGTCTCTCTCTCTCTCTCTAGAGTAATTTAGGTTAAGATTAGTTGATAAGTTAGATTTAAGTAATTAGTAATTAAGTATTAAGTTTGTATGAGAGTTGTGATAAAGGAGGCAGTATGTTAATTTGTAACCCCAAGGGGATCAAATAAAGTTATTATATATAACCATCACACTTTTACATAATTGTTGAACTCGTAGCACACTTTCATAACTCGTATCGATATCGAACGAAATTACTTACTCCGACGCGGAAAGAGTTCGATGCTCTTCGCGATGCCGCGCGAAACTGTGCTCTTCCAGCATACAATGTATTCGATGAAGGCGTCGTTTAAAACAAATGAAATCGTTCCCAAGGAGATATTGATTTTTCGAGAATCATACGGCATTGATTTTTCGAGAATCATATGATTCTCGAAAACACCGATTCGAAGATTATGTAAAAGTGTGGTGGTTGTATGTGGTAGTCAAATGGATTTACGGCTTAATAAGTGAGTTTTTAATTCAATAAGTTTGTGCTTCTTCTATCGTTCGGGTAAAGTTGCCGATGATGTGGGTCCTCACCGATTTCGATGACTTTGAAATATGTTATAAATTCGATGTTTTAAATATCTTTTTCCTTTGAAATGAAGCTCATCGACATCGGCGAGGAGATAGTATGTACATCGATCGATTTACAATGACAAATTTTTACAATAATATCGTAAACTAAAGCCGATCGACAGAAACTGTAAAGGGAAATGTTGTTCAGAATCATGGTCTTGACAACATATCTAAAGCTAATCGAAATCGGATAGAAAATAGTACATCGATCGATTTACAATTACAAATTTTTACAATAATATCGTAAACTAAAGCCGATCGACAGAAACTGTAAAGGGAAATGTTGTTCAGAATCATGGTCTTGACTACATATCCAAATATTATCGAAATCGGATAGGAAATAGTACATCGATCGATTTACAATTACAAATTTTTACAATAATATCGTAAACTAAAGCCGATCGACAGAAACTGTAAAGGGAAATGTTGTTCAGAATCATGGTCTTGACAACATATCCAAATATTATCGAAATCGGATAGGAAATAATACATCGATCGATTTACAATTACAAATTTTTACAATAATGTCGTAAACTAAAGCCGATCGACAGAAACTGTAAAGGGAAATGTTGTTCAGAACCATGGTATTGACAACATATCCAAAGCTTGTCGAAATTGGCGAGGATTCACATCATCGAGAAACTTTTGTTCGTTACGACATCGCGGCGTGCCACCGACACTCGGCTGCCGGCGCGCCGGGCTGCACGCGTCTAGCTCGCGCTCTGATTGGTCCGTGTTTTTCGTTAATAACTCGTTAACGAAGCCGCGGACGACATTTTTTCAAAGGAAAATGTCGCTTGAAATGATCTCAGGAACCTCCCATTTTCGGCTCCGGACCTAATTTTGAGACACCCTGTATACGGCTGGGAATCTTCTGGCCCCGAATCGAATCCCGCATCTATAATCGTTTTGTTCGGTAAATACTTATTGCTTCGAGTTTTAATGAAAAGTTTAACCAAAAACATTTTTTAATTGTCTACATTTATTTTCAACTTAAAGAATTGATGCAGTTCGCGCTGTCGACTTTCGCTGTCCACTTTTTGTAATTGAAAAAAAAGAAACACAATTTAAGTTATGATTGCGAAGTGCAGAATGGTTTCGAGGTATTCGAAAATACCGCTACAGGTGGTCCCCTGTGTATCTATATCTTCGAGTAACTAATTATAAATGTTGTATCTATTATTCGTGATCCGAAATTTGTATCTAGGAGAAAAATTAAGGGCAAATTCGGAATCAGCGCAAAAAACTCTATAAGAATCATCCAACAGTAATTGTTGAAGAAATTTGGTGTTGCGGAGACTGTAAATCAAATGGGAAACTTTCTTCCAGCAGATTTATTAATGGGTCTATTAACTTTTTTCCGTGTAACATTTTGTTTATTTTCTCGTTTCTTTGTTATAATAAATGGAAGCTTATGTTAATTTGTTGTTCTTCATTCTTTAATAAGCCCCTTTTAATTTCCCATCAGTTTCAACTCCATAAAGTAATAGTTTTCTGTAAAATCCGTATCGATGCCTCCGGATCGGAACCTTTCTGCCAGGGGTTGTATTAATTCGAGTAACTGTAACTTTTTTAATGTTGGACTATATGGATTTGGACTTTTCGTGAGAAGTTGGAGAAATTAGTTTACTGCACGATGTGAAAAGATATGTAGTGGACATGGCGCGTTGGAAAGAGGGACTTTCCGGACGCGGAAATTTCATCCTTCTCAAGTGCGCGCTGTGGACGGTTGCATTGAGGGTTCGGTCGTAAAAGTGACGATTACCAGAACCCTGACTCAACCGTTGCAATGTCCTTGGCAGCGACGACTTCGAATTGTTTTGGGGAAGGAAACTGTCTCCTTACTCTTGAGGAACGGAGAATTCCTCCCCTTATTTTAACGGTCTTTCTCACGTTGCTAATCCTCCCACCAAAAAGGATTTTTACCAGTGGAAAAAAAGCTTGTGGCACTCGTTGAGAACGCATCGCTCTAGAGTTGCCCGCGCTACGTTAATTTATATCTCTGTACTTTGTTAGTACTCGATAGTCATTAACGTTTATAATCTAGTTTATAATCTAAAAGGTTCAGGTAATTTCGTGCAGAAAATCCAGAGTTGTTTTGGTAACTACCCAGGACTTATTGGCCTGAGTTTTTCGCGCTGATTCCGAATCTGTTTTCAATTTTTTTCCTATACGCACAGTTTTTCAGGAACAAGGCTTTGAAAAAAAAACATATTTTTCAACTTCAAACAAATATTGTGATGTTATTATAAAAGATATTGAATTGTTCTTTCTGGCAAAAGATTCTGTAGACTTTCCCGAATACAGTGATATCCAATATTAATACATTATGATTGATTAAACATGTTTAATCAATGATTAAATACGGAGAGATTTCGTCGCGTCGGCGCACAGTGGAAAATTTGGACCAGACTCGATTCAAAATCAAAGAACTTTCGATAGAAATGAGGTAGAGCGATGAAATTTTTTTAAAATGAAAGCTGAAACTTTGCAGAATATGGGAAAAATAGGGAAGTTATGGTACGAACGTTTTTTAACCGAGAAAATTCGTTAAACATGTAGAATTTAAAGAAATCGATTTTGCAATATCCTGAGGTCGTAGACAAATTTTGAGACCAGATTTGAAATCGGCGTGAAAAAATCTACGGGAAATGATATATAGCAAAAATTAAAAAAAAAATTTCCGCGCGTGGTATTGGAAAAACCACAATTTTCTCGAAATTGTGCAAGTTTAACGAATTTTCTCAACGTTAAAAAACGTTCTTACCATAATCTCCCTATTTTTCCCATATTCTGTAATGTTTCAGCTTTAATTTTTAAAAAATTTCATCGCTCTACCTTATTTCTATCAAAAGTTCTTCGATTTTGTCTCCGATTTGGACGAAAGGTCACACTGTGCCCCGTCTCCAGACTCTGACTTTTCGCCTCATGCTTTCGAAACTTCGGTAACGTGAAAACTCAGCCCGTCTGAGTGCCTGTTCAATTGCTTGCGCGCTACACACAAGCGTACCTCTACTCTGTCTGTGTGAACTACCTGCTCGACTGATCGACGCGTTCCTTCGATTTTCACGTTGCCGAAGTTTCGGAAGCATGAGGCGAAAAGTCGGAATCTGGAGACGGCGCGCATTTGAATCCCGGCACAGCGAGCGACGTGGCGATAACAGAACATAGGGACAATAGGACGTCCTTATATTAGGGTATGTATTCGGATAATGGGGGTACGGATACGGGAGTCTCTACTGTATTCAAAGAACAAGTAGACATAATTGAAATCGTAATTCTAATTGCAATATTTTGTAGGACTCAATATAAATAGTACCGTATACTCATCTTTTTTTATCGATGAATATGATCACTAACTAAAATAAATTCCTAATAAGATAAAAAAATGTTAACAACCCATTAAAAAGTGTTAAAAACGCGACTGAACATGTTGGTGAAAGTCCCATTTGGGGGTGAACGGAACCTTGAAGCGGGCCCTAGGATTCGGCAAGATCGCACATGTGGCGACCAGACCTTTGGGTTTCCCAGCCATCTGGAAACTATCGAAACGGTGTAGCTTCGAATAATTTTCTGCCAGGGCGGCGAAGACTTCGGTCACCGTGGCCAAGTGGTGCAATAAACACGGCCAGGTAACCCGACGCGCGTCGGCCAGCCAGACATATCGACATGAAACCACTAACAAGTTAATTGCAGACCTTGTTTATTTTTCGTAATTGTTTCATGTAAATGACGCTAGCTGCTTCGTGTGGCGTTCTTCCGATTAAAAAAAGACTAATCTCAAGATAGAATTTGGACTGTGGATAGTGGATTTATTCAAAGTCTTCGAATAACGGCACAATCAATTTTCTACCGAAACCGAAATAATACCGGTATTCTTTCGGTTTTTCCAATGCTTAGGTTGTTCCAAATGAAAAAGGAACTACAGGCCACTTAATGTTCCGTCGTAAAACCCTCCGCGCGAAGGAACAAGCGCGAGTCCGAATTCACAGGCGAGGCCGTCATAAAACATTCAGCTAAAGACCTTCCAGATGTACCTCCCAACAAAGTGATTTTTAGCCAGCCGAAAGAAGCACAGCCGATGTAGCCAGATGTATTTGGACCTTTTATACCGTTAAGGTACTAAACTTTATACCGTAGCTACCTGCAACCGAACATACTCCTTGGTTTCAAATCCTTGCTTTAGTTTATTAAAAGGAAGTAGACTCGTTTTCAGGATTGCAAGGGTGCGGGATTCGCCTCTTATTCTCATCTCTCGATAATAATACAAACACGGGGTTTTTCACTAGTCAAAAACGCTAGATAAAAGAACGATCTAGGACACTATCTGCCTCAAAAGTTCTATTTTTTCGTTTACGAGGCGTAATTGGCATTATTCGGCAGCATGTAGCTATGAAAATAGCTTGTATGCTTCCGAATAATGCAAATTACGGTGACGACTAATGCAAATTTCGCCTCGTAAACGGAAAATAGGACCTTTGAGGGAGATGGGGCCCTAGATCGATCTTTTATCTAGCGTTTTTAACTAGTGAGAAACCCCGTGTTTGTATTATTATCGAGAGATGAGAAGAGGCGAATCCCGCATCCTTGCAATCCTGGAAAAAGGCTATACGGGAACTGCAATTACTCGAATTAATATTCGGACGTTCTAAAAAAGACGAGAACTTTTTTAATACTGTACTAAACGATTTGAATTTTTTTGGGGAGCTACAGCAATTAGTTTACTACAGGATGTGAAAAGAAATTTTTTCAAAAATTGCAATTGATCGGGATTGTATGAAAAAATACTAAGAGTTGCATTTTACAACTTTTTTATGTGGGCCCATATTGAAAAATTGAAAAATACGCTTTGTAGATCTGTGTCGACTAAACATATATTGAAAATTTCGTCAAAATCGGTTGACGTTGCAATGAGCTACAAACGTTTAAAGATGGTAAAAATCGCAGATTTTCAGCCTACATCGAAGAATTCTTACATCTTTCAAGGCCTGTCGTTTTTTCCCGCATCAACCGATTTCGATGAAACTTTCACAGTGCACATTATTTACGCAGGCCTACAAAACGTACTTTTTAAATTTTCAATATAGGCCCGCGCGAAAAAGTTGTAAAATGTAACTTTTAGTATTTTCTCTGCAATTCCGACCAAATGCAATTTTTGAAAAAATTTCTTTTCACATCCTGCAGTAAACTAATTGTTCCAGCTCCCCCAAAAAATTCAAATCGTATAGTACAATATTTAAAAAGTTATCATCTTCTTTAGATCGTCCGAATATTAATTCGTGTAACTGTACGTATGTATTAGGGGATAATTAATGTATTACTAGTTTATTGATTTTTGTGTAGGTTTACTCTTAATGTAACTGTAAAGAAAATTACGGCAAGGGGGGAAGAACGTAACATTCAATTTGTACATATAGTTTCCATCTCTCTTGCGATCGATGCAGACAATTTTTATTTTGCACAAAGATCCGCAGTCTAGGAAAAATAATATAGATATAATAGAAATAAATAAAATTTAATATTTTTTTATATCGGGTTTATTATTTCGTTTCCATTCAGAATCGGTATTTGGAATTGTCGGTAAAAAGGAAGACTGCTACATATTTGTACAATGTGTAGAAATTCATTTCACCGACATTACCAACATTACTGACATAACCTCACCGACGGTGCTGCCCTGTATAACGGCATCCGCCGCTCCACACAGACTCCACGAGCTGCCTTCCATCTGGACGGAAGAAGCTGCCCTCTAGATGCTGTGACGGCGGACTTTGTACACCTGTAATCGTTTTTGGAAGCCCACTGGCATGCAACTCCACACTCTTTCTAGATGTACTCCAACCGTTGCTCCGAGCAGCCAATAAGCGGCGTCTGGAACGATACTGCCCTCCAAATTCACTCCACGCTCTGGACTATTCCTGGCAGTTCCAAACTGTGCTATCAGGGAACATTCGTGACAACATTTCGCCACATGCTAATGAAAAAGTACATATGGATTTTCTTTGTTTTTCTTTTTTTTCACCGCACAGCTCACCTCGCTGCTCCACTATAAATCCACCCTGTATAATATTTACGTAAATACAACTATTTTTTGTTACCAATTTGCTTGGGTCTGTTGCATCTGTCCATCTGTCGGAGTTGAAGTTGTCGGAGCGCGGTGGCTGTAAATAATCGGCCGATTCGGAGCTGATCCGTGCGCGTTTTTTTTCTGCTATAGCAACCTTTTCAGATATACCGCCAGTGGTCGGGCTCGTCCGGAGGGCGGATTAATGAATAAAAATACAATTTAATTTATGATTTGCTAATACAAATAATAATTGCAAATTGTATTTGTAAACAACAATTAACTTTATTATTTTAAATAAATTCATTTAAACTTGCTCAAATAATAGATAATTATTTTTGCGTTTTATTTGAATATCCAAATAACAAATAACTTGTTATTTAAATCATTATTTAAATAATTATTTATTTAAATAAATTTATTTATTGCCCAACACTGTATGGGCGCAACCGATCTGACAGGCGCAGCGTGAACATTTAGGTACCTCTCCCCCCACCAGGCGACCTTGGCACTCGGCTCTCCAAGTAGCTGCCTGTTTTGACGTGCTCTAAGGATCCTTCCCACTTACTAGGAGAGGCCGCGGCCTTCGGGTCACCGATCTCGTTGAGTCCTCGCACACTTAGGCCGTCCACACACGGGTCGATTGTAATCGCGTCGTGAAGTTCGTACGTCTTGCTCGTCATGTACGATTCATGCGGCGGACGCGATTCCGTCCACACACGGGTCGATCGTCGATTCGGTTGACGCGATTCCAGTCGCATGCGATTCCCCCTCCACGTGACTTCCAATTCAAATGAATGGAGAGCCGCACACGGGTCGATTCGTGGTCGACTGAAATCGCCGCGATTCCAATCGCGTGCGATCGGAAGCGTAGCAGAACAATCGCGTGGATCGTACACTGAGAAAAAAAAGTAGTTACTTCAATAACACGCGTGTTATTGTAATTTTTTTACTTCGATGAATATCAATGTATTCTTTCCAATAGTATGAAATTTAGAAGCAAATCGTGATGTATTTGAATTGTCTATCATGAAATGATTGAAAATATTATTTGATTCAATACCGTATATTATTATTCGTAATATTTCTTTTTTTCCTTCAATCAGATATGTTGTTAAAAAATTTGAGAAATGTATTGATTTTTTGTAATTGATAGAAATAGTTAAGTTGTTGGGTGAATAACAGGGACGGTTCAAAAGAAGCAGACAATGCTCAATTCTAAATTTTCTTGACTCAACGATACGAAAATTTCAAAATAATTTTAAACAAATATTGAAGCAAGCATTAATGTGTTTCTATTGAAAGTATCTGACGGTATCTTTTCAATAGAATACGTCACTTATCTCAATAATTTTGCTGCATTTAAATCGATCATATATTATTTATAAAATAAGGAAAACTGCATTGGTTTTTTAGTATTGGCAGAAACATTTTCATTGTTAGTCGAAACCCGACTATGTCAAAACAAATTGAGAACGCGAAATGTAACGTGTCTGCACAAAAACAGACGCGGATATCTACAATATAAATATTATGTAGGTAGTTAGATCGTTTCGGCGTGTCAAAGACGCTGTGCCGCGCGCCGTCTCTTTTTGTTGATACCCGCTCTCCTTCTCGGAGAGCAGTTATACACCGTGTATTATGTAGAGGTGTTAGTTCGTCGTTAGATATTTCGTTGTTGTTATATATTTTATAGATACATCAGAAGTGGTCGCCCAAAGTGTCGAGTGGTTGCAAAAAAATAATGAACCGTGGAATCTTGTTAAAACGCATTGGGAAGTTACGAATCGCCTAAGGAAAAAAGAATTCATCGCAGGCACGACTGAAAAATTAACAAACATCTTCAATAAATGGCGTGTACTGCATCACCCAGAAGCTTGGAATTTGATGAAATACGATTTTTTAAATAAATATTTGCTTTGTTAATTTATTATGTAGCGGCAACTTCCTACATGCGCCACAAGAGGGACAGTAGTCGAAAGACCTTTCCCGCAAGTACTCGGTTCCTCAATGATTTGTATACAGGGTGTCCCAGAACAAGTGTCGTTCCTTGAAATGGGAGGTTCCTGAGACCATTCTAAGAGACATTTTCCTTTGCACCAATGTCAACTGCGGCTTTGTTTAGGAGTTATTAACGAAAAATAGGGACCAATCAGAGCGCGCCCTGGCCCGGCGCGTCAAGCCGCGCCGGCAAGCGAGTGTCGCGGTACGCCGTAGTGATGGGCACCATCGACTAAAAACTATCGACTAAATCGATAGTATTCAACTACTATTTTCAGTCGACTGATTTTTTAAACTATCGACTGAATTTAGTAATGGTGGGGTTACTATTTTCAGTCGACTGTTTACACGTCGCCATCTTGAAATTTCAAATGTCAGTGTCAGACGATGAAACGAAAAGGTTAGAAATACATAATTATGACAGGACGTGCAAATATGCAAGTAATGAAATATGTAATAGATATTTCAATACTTTAATTCATATTGGATGTTAAAATCTTATTGCTATTTATGCAATATAAACTATATATGTGATATAAATAAATTGTGTACATTTATATTTATAACGTAGCGTATGAATTTATTATTAAATAAAGAGAAAATCATTCAATCACGAAATTTAATATCTCTGTACTGTCCCATACTGTCCTACTATTCACTTAACTAGCGAACATCGAGAATAAGAGTAAATACGAGAATAACCTGTAAACGACTGAAAACTATCGACTAAATTCAGTTACTGAATCAGCCGCTTAAAACTATCGAGCTATTGGTTGAATTTTAACGGCGGATGTTTTGAATAAATTTTATAAGATTTACTATCAAATACATTCACTCATTAGCGATATCGAATTATTAAAAATTATTTTTATTATTATTAATTATTTAATTATTGTCTGGTATATTTACCCCAATTTACTCTTACTGTGCCTATAATACTAAGTGAGCACTGCAGTACAATGCTGTAAGAGTGAGTGAGAAATGAGATCTATACGTAGGCATAGACTATAGCCCGCAATCTAGACGTATAACCACTAAAACGAAATTTCAGTCGACTAAAAACTATCGACTAAATATTCGATAGTATGTAGTAACTAAATAGTAATTAGTCGATAGTTGAATTTAGTCGATAATGCCCATCACTAGTACGCCGTGACATCGCATCGTGACGGCGCGGCGGCCCAGGGCGCGCTCTGATTGGTCCGTGTTTTTCGTTAATAACTCCTAAACAAAGCCGCAGTTGACATTGGTGCAAAGGAAAATGTCTCTTAGAATGGTCTCAGGAACCTCCCATTTCAAGGAACGACACTTGTTCTGGGTCACCCTGTATATACAGTCCTCAACCGCCTTCCGACATCCCAACCGTCTAAGGCAGGGCCCGCTAGATAGCCTTACTGATGAGTCGAGCGGACGACTACAACCAGGAGCCCAATAACAACATCAAGGAGGATGGAGATTCTACTGCAAACCGGCCGAGATACGTAATACCTCTCCTAGTGTGGCGATCCGTCGATCTGTCGCAGACGACCGACGTCAGCAGATCACGACGGACTCACGGAGGATCAGCGACCGAATCCACGTCCTCTTCGAGCGGCCATGCTAGGACAGCAGCATCTACGGCTCGATCGGCACTAGCGCGACCACTAGCTCGCCATGATGTGTGTTTACAGTTCGAGCTAAAAACGCGCGCTTCTCAAAAACTCGACACGCATCAATCGAGTGGGCAACGATCTGCAAGCACTCCCATATTTTTTTTTTTTACTGAATAGCTTTTCCGATTTATTCAATAGCATGTTTAGTTCAGACTATAACATAGGTTATTGACTCTTGCTGAATCGATAAAACGTTTACTTGGACCAAATAAATGTATATGTTATTCAAAAATTTCTTTTTATATTTTAATACATACATCGATTTACGTAATCGTTTGAGTATTTCCATAGAACAAACAGCGAAGTTCTCTTTATTACAGATTATGTTCATTTAACTTCATAAAATGATGGATTAATAATAGAAAGTTAGAAAGAAATGCAAAATATTATTCACCAGTCAATACTGGAATTGGTTTGAGGCCATATCTTATCTTTTTGAAAACATTGATGGTCAAACTATTGGCTTATATGATTGGCGGGAGTGAGATTTGCTATTGAAATTCAATAGTATTAAATATTAAAATAAGTTCATATGATATTGGCACTATTCAATAGTACATCTTATTGAATCAACATATATTTTTTTTGTTTCGACAGGATTTTTTTCTCAGTGTACGATTCGCGCGACTCATGGAGGTAAGTTTGTGCAATTCATGTCATTTAAATGGTTTGGCCATTATTTTTTGTAGTTTGAGTGCATTGCACTCTTCGATGTGGTCTATGTATTTAGGTTACATAGGTTATTATTTATTTATTATCATTATTATCTTTTTTTATGTTATTACGCAGACTAATAACATTAAGGTAAGCTTTTTATTTACATAGTTGCATATAATCATGTAGGTTTATGAAAAAACAAAAACAAAAGGCAAAGTAAAAAAAAATTGAAGTCACAGGGATTGATAAACTGTTGTAAAATTCTCTGTGGAGTGGGAGTGTTCTTAGGGAATTGTCTTCTCAGGTCGATCTAATCCGGAAGTATTACCACTTGGTATATTGAGCTAAGATTGAGGGAAATCTGTTGAACTTCCACCAACCTCATCTATGAGGAGCAAAGCTCTCCTTTTGTAACTCCTCAGTTGAGCATTGCTCCTCATAGATGAGGTTGGTGGAAGTTCAACAGATTTCCCTCAATCTTCGCTCAATATACCAAGTGGTAATACTTCCGGATTAAATCGACCTGAGAAGACGATTCCCTAAGAACACTCCCACTCCACAGAGAATTTTACAACAGTTTATCAATCCCTGTGACTTCAATTTTTTTTTACTTTGCCTTTTGTTTTTGTTTTTTCATAAACCTACATGATTATATGCAACTATGTAAATAAAAAGCTTACCTTAATGTTATTAGTATGCGTAATAACATAAAAAAAGATAATAAATAATAACCTATGTAACCTAAATACACAGACCACATCGAAGAGTGCAATGCACTCAAACTACAAAAAATAATGGCCAAATCATTTAAATTACATGAACTGCACAAACTTACCTCCATGAGTCGCGCGAATCGTACGATTCACGCGATTTTCCAACTTCGCTGCCGATCGCACGCGATTAGAATCGCGGCGATTTCAGTGTGCGGCTCTTCATTTATTTTCATTGGAAATCACGTGGAGGGGAATCGCATGCGACTGGAATCGCGTCGACCAAATCGACGATCGACCCGTGTGTGGTCGGTTCATGCGACAGACGCGATTTCAGTCGACCACGAATCGACCCGTGTGTGGCTCTCCATTCATTTGCATTGGAAGTCACGTGGAGGGGGGAATCGCATGCGACTGGAATCGCGTCGACCGAATCGCCGATCGACCCGTGTGTGGACGGCCTTATAGATTTCGTTCTCCTGTTTACGAATATATACCATTATAGGGGCAGACGCTCAATAGTTTTTGAGATATAGACGATTAAAGTTTCATTGCATCCCTGAAATACGACATTCTTTGTAGATCACAGCAAGAGCTGGCGTGGCGTGATGGTAGCGTGTCAAGTTCTCACGCGGAAGACCAGAGTTCAAATCCTTGTCAAGTGATTCGATTTTTTTTAAAATTTTACTTTATTTTTATTTATGGAACATTTATATGCCTCGATGTATGTGTATGTTATCAGTTTCAATCAATTCGATTTCACGCACAATAATTCTATAATACTAACAGAAGTAGAATAGTTATAATAGAATACTTACAGTTATTGTTATGTACAGCAGTGGTATTTGTCGTAGCAGCAAACAAAACATAAACTAGAGGGTTATTGTTGCTCGCTCGCTTCGCTCGCTCGCGAGTAGGGTTGTTTTTGCTCGCTCGCTTCGCGAGCTCGCGGATAGGACTGCTCTTGCGAAAGTGTTAGTGGTACGCATGGCTAGTAGTACCTATAGCTATTAATGTTTTTTTTTATTTGGTGTGTGACTCTCCACGAGCCACACAAAGAACTTCCCGATTCGTTAGTTGCAGTATATTATTATCATTATTAAGTGTACGTTTTAAGAAGATTATACGTTTTCAGGGAAATTCAATAGTTTTCTACTTATCAAAATGTTTGCTATATGGCGTCGCATTAAACCAACATCGTAGGCTCGTTGCTCACTTGGTTCCTTGTTATAGCGTACTGATGTTGCAAAATAAATTGTCTTAATTAGTTTTTCGCAAACGATACAACTCCTCATTATCCGGGTTTGCAGTATTGATCTTGGCTTTCTCCGATACTGTTAATTTCAATTGTCCCAAAATATATAAACCGCGTTCAATTTTGAAACTCTGCTCAGTGCTACATACAACATTTGTAAAGTTCGCCTTTCTGATTTTTTAAAATCCAAACATACTTTCTCGTATGTTTGTCCCTGACTTTTGTGAATCGTAATCGCTTCAGCAGGAACCACTGGAAATTGACTACGTGTGATTTGATATTTTTCCTCACTCGACATATTTACTTGATTCGATATTTTTATTATTGGTGTAAAATTTTGATCAATATTTGCATTATTCATATAATCACGATAACGAGTTCTTACTTTCACTCCTACTCTGGCCAATTGAAAATCTAACCACAATATAAACGGAATTTTAGTATTTTCTTGAAAAGTAATAAATTTTAATATTCCGCAGGTGTGCTCCATTAACCAATCCGTTTTCAACATCAATGTTATTAATAATTATCATATAGTTTATATTAATTTTCAATTTAATCTCAGTTAATAATTCGTTTTGAACTGATTGTTTTTTTAAAGATTGTAATATAAACTTTTTTTTGTACTTTCATCGATATTCTTTGAAAAATCTCTTGCATTGGGATAATTTTCGATTATTGTAAGCGGAAACATCATCATAAGGTACAAAAAAATTTGTGTAATTACGTTTGTTTCTTCGGTGGAAACTTTCCGTTCTCTCGTATAAGTTGCATTGTTGAATGAACTTCTTTAAAAAAAAAACTAAAAAACTACTTGACCAAAATGGACCAAAATCTAATCAGCTCTATGTTACAGCGGGGCACATCGATTGAATCATTCATCATCCTGATCGCGTTGTTACTTTTTCTGAAAACGTTAACGAAAAATTTGATAACATACAAACGGACATACGCACGCACACACACACACACACACACACACACGAACATTTTGCTGAAAATAGTCTAAAATGACTACAATGACCATGAAACGTGAAGGTCTGCTAAAAAATCGATTTTCGATTTTCGGAGTCATTACAATGACTTCCCTATAAAATCGGGAAGTTAAAAATTCATGTTTCTAACATTACAGCTTTTGTTAGATTTTAGATGCTATCAACATAATTATTACAAAGGCATATAGTTACGTAGTTATGCATAAATGTCGATGAAATTACTGCGGAAGATATTGCATGCTACTTTCATTACCATTTCGTGTAATCATGAAAAATACTATAATTTACGGGGTGTCCCAAAATTCCTGCATATCCCGCAAACGGGAGGTTCCTGAGAGCATTTGAAGCGACATTTTCCTTTACAAAAATGCCGCTGCAGCTTTGTTTAGGAGTAACGAAAAACAAGCCGGCAGGCGTGCGTTGGTGGTACGCCGTGACATCGCAACGAACAAGAGTTTCTCGATGATGTGAATCCTCTCCAATTCCGATGAGCTTTGGATATGTTGTCAAGACCACGATTCTGAACAACATTTAACCTTTACAGTTTTCGTCGGCCGGCTTTAGTTTACGAGATAATTGTAAAAACTTGTAATTGTAAATCGATCAATGTACTATCCTATTTCGATGAGCAATGGATACGTTGTCAACATTTCTCTTTAGATTTTTTGGCGGTCAGCTTTAGTTTACGAGATAATCCTGAAAAAAACTTTCCTTGTAAATTCACATGGGTGTTCATGATAGCGGGCACGGCTTGCTAATATCTCCGAAACTAAAGCCGACCGCTGACTATTTCAAAGGAAAAAAAACTTTTTAAAAAAAAATTAAACCGACTTCGAAAAAACGCACTAAAAAGTCTAAAAAAGTGTGAAATAAAAAAGAACTTTTTAAAAAGAAAAAACGCACTAAAAAGTATAAAATAATTTCCATTTAATTTATGTGAATACACACGAACTTAAATACAATACAATCTTTTCGGAGAGGCGGCGCAAATATATTATTTACATATAAATATATTAGTATTTAGAAGAATTTAAGGATTTTCGTAATTTCCAGTGTCGAAAATTTTCAATTTTGCGCCGCCTCCGAAAAGATTGTATTGTATTTAAGTTCGTGTGTATTCACTGTCACGTCGCTTTCTTAACTTTTCGTACAGATGGTCGAACGATGAATAGCGACACCGAGAATTTACAAGCGAGAAGCCGGGCCACGCTCGGCCGCGCGATGCGTGGTCCTCTCGGGACAAAATACGCTCACAGTCTCGTTATTCGAAAATCAAACTTGATGAAATTTCGGGCGCCAGACACCCTTAGGTGTCACACGAAAGAATCGTAATCTAAACACGAAAGAGGAACGCGGTTGGACCCGCGAGACTGTGACGTAGCAAACGAAACCTGAATAGCTATCGCGAAGGCGCAGGATTCTACGTCGGGAGAACACGAGACGTTCCCCGCGACGGGAAGGTTTTCACACAAGGAATCGACAACGTTTCGGCTAACTAGATGTTTATTTGACGAAATGACTGAGCTGCCGACGGTTCGGCAGCGATTACAAAAGTAGCCGGCGCGTATTATCGCGAATTATGGAAATCGCACGCGCTATGTCTCTCGTACTTTACAAATTCGCGAAGAATTCGGCAGCGATAAGAACTTCGCGACGCGAAAGGCCTCGAAGACCGTTTTCCGACCGAACTCAGATGGAATTCGCGGTTTCTCTCGGACTTGCGTCGATCGAACAGAATTTACGACCGCGAATCGAACACGCGACGGCTTCACACCGTGGAACGAGTGCAGGTTAATCAGAATTAACGGCGGCAGCGATTTTATCACGAATCCGCGACTTCGCGTTCAAACTGGCGTCGTACAACCGTCACAAGGCGGCCACGCGGCCCCCGCTATCCGACCGGATTCGTATCACCAAAGCGATATCCCTCACAATACGAGGGATTCGTATCACCAAAACGATATCCTTCACAATGTGAAGGATTCGTACTTTGACACAGATCGTGTCCACTAATATCGTCCGCCTTGGTTTGCCGTTAATTCTCGCGACGCGAATACCTAACCTCGCCGCGCTACCCGAGCCAACACGAAGTTCACGAATAATTAATATCGAAAGCCTGACCGGCGCTTACCACTTGTAATTCGGCAATAGATGAACGGCAGCGAATCTCTAGGTCCCTTGGTCTCAGCAGGCGCAAAATACAATAATTCTTAGCAATCCTTCAAAGAGATGACTGTTCGCTAACGATTCCAAAGACGCAGTGATCGTTCACGCGGTAGCTCGGGTACGCGGAAGCAGGGCGTCCCCCACTCTTTGATTCTACTTCCTTCGCGCAACGTCTCGACCTATCGTTAAGGCGGAATTTCGCGTTGACGAATCCCAGGCGACGGCGTCCTGGGCCTTGACGATCCCTCGTTATTTCCTTTCGGGATCCTGCCTTTCGCCTGCCTCGAGGTGCTTATCCTCGAGGCTCGTTGCCTCTGCGTTGAAAGTAGAATTTCCAGGTCCCGCCTGGGACCCGGATACGGTCCTGTAAACTTCCGTCGCGCAATTTGGCGCGACATTCAAAACATTAAAATGCACCTTTTTGGGTCTCACTCGTGCCCAGGGAGAGCGCTCGCAGCGGCCCTTATCGCGATGCTTGACCAAAGGGTGGCCCGGTCTTCCGTTAGGGAGGTTCGAGTGACGTAGGCAATCTTGCCACGTCACATCACATAAATTAAATGGAAATTATTTTATACTTTTTAGTGCGTTTTTTCTTTTTAAAAAGTTTTTTTTCATTTCACACTTTTTTATACTTTTTAGTACGTTTTTTCGAAGTCGATTTAATTTTTTTTTTAAAAGTTTTTTTTTTTATTTCAGACTTGTTTTTATCTCTGTCAGCCGTCACATTCCAAATCGTAATTTAGAAATATCTGAAAGCCGCAATCGATAACGGCAACGACGTCGCGTCGTTACTGTTCCTAATGTCTAACATTCAGCGGAGTTCACAACGGTATCACCACCCTACATTTTCGCAAATAAAATCGTAATTAATAAAAAAATGTAAAATTTTTTTTGCACGCGGGACCATCCCGGGAACATATTCTATAAGATGTAAAAGGTTTCGTTCCGATTGGTCCATCCATTTTGGCGTAATCGGTGAACATACATAGAAAAAAAGCGAAAAAAGGCACATACAGATCGAATTGAGTAACCTCCTCCTTTTTCGAAGTCGGTTAAAAAAGATATTTAAAACGTCCAGTTTTATAACATATTTCAAGGTCATTGAAATAGGTGAGGACCCAAATCATCTTTATCCGGCTTACAGCAATATTACCCGAACGAGAGAAAGAGCAGAAACTGATTGTATTAAAAACTCACTTATTCAGCCGTAAATCCATTTGCTGCTTCGAAATGTGTGTCACTGGGTCACTCGGCGACGAACTGCACAGATGTCTTCAGGTATACGACGGTACCGAAAGCTAAGGGATGTACGACCAGCTCGACGAACTGCCCAGCTGGTGGTAGATAGTTGGTATACTAAGGCCTAACTGATGCGCGGTCAAGTCGACGATCCAGAATTTCACTTTCACTTTCGAATCGATAAATAATTCGTATGTTTATTTCACACAGAAGCGTTGAAATTTTTCCTCACTCACGATCACTGTTCACATTTGTCAACACATAGTTATGCACTAATAACAATTGCCATATCGCTTGTAATGCTGCACAAATCACAACAATCAGGTAATGCGATCACTAAACTGCGGATTTCATGTATTTGTAGCAAAAATGAGTAGGTGCATTTTAAGACAGTAGAGAGATTAAAATAATTTAAAAATACTAATGTATTATTTTCAACTTGTTAAAATGATTACAGCAGTAAGAATCAAATATCTGTCTGGCTCCTGTCCCTTGTAATAGCAGCAGCCAATTTTCATTTTGCATATAGATTATTTTAAATATCACTATCAAAAACACAGCTAATAGCAACCGTTAGCGTTGAATTTATAAGTGTTTTAGAGGTGTTCTATCAATCGCGGCTCGAACGACACTGATTTCCCGTAAGATGTTCCTCAAGAATTAAGGAAGGGCATTATGCGTGTCGAAATTCGAAATGCACGCTGTAGCACGTTTACGAAAACGACGGGACGGTTAGACGAATATCAGGATACGATATTTGTTTCTGTGTGTTTCTTTGTGTGGAAGTGCGGAAAGGGAGGCACGTTTGATAGTGACAAATCAAACGTTATAAAAAAAACTCTCGTCGGCATCGCTTATTGTATGGGGACCGCCACATGGACGGAAAACCCTGAAGGTGCCACGAGTAAGGTTGTTATTGTCAACAGCCTATAGGCCCGGTAGACCGAGAGGGGGTTGTGATCACCTCCTCTGAAACCAGGTCCACGAGCACGGTAAGATCGTAAGGATCGAACCGGGGCCGTTAGCCAAGCGCGAGACCGGCGAGAGGGGGCTGAACCGCGAAAATTGCCCGACTACTAAGAGAGGAAGCAGTGGGGCGGAGTATAAATATTATGAGTTAACTGGGCGAAGAACCAGAAAAAGTATAATTGTATTCGAGAGCGTACTCTTATTCGAAGAATATTTGTATTTACTTTCGTTTATTTTCGATTTGAATCTCAAGTATTGTTGATGAGATAATAAAGGGGACAATCTGTTGCCAACGTGTAGGAAAAATGAGTAGGTACATTTTAAGACAGTAGAGAGATTAAAATAATTTAAAAACACCAATGTATTATTTTCAACTTGTTAAAATGATTACAGAGTGAGAATCAAATATCTGTCTGGCTCCTGTCCCTTGTAATAGCAGCAGCCAATTTTCATTTTGCATAAAGATTAGTTTAAATATCACTATCAAAAACACAGCTAATAGCAACCGTTGGCTTTGAATTTATAAGTCCTTGGAGATGTTCTATCAATCGCGGCTCGAACGACACTGATTTCCCGTAAGTTGTTCCTCAAGAATTAAGGAAGGGAATTATGCGTGTCGAAATTCGAAATGCACGCTGTAGCACGTTTACGAAAACGACGGGACGGTTAGACGAACATCAGGATACGATATTTGTTTCTTTTTTATGGATTTTAAAAATGCGATTTTACAACTGTTAGTAATGAAAACCGATTCGGATGATTAAATCTTATGTAGATAATTACAAAGCGTGGAGCTTCCACGAAGATTACCTCAATATAGTTTAGCGCTCCACGATTTTATTTATAGTGACTATAATGTCTAAAAAAATTATTATCTCCTTTTTAGTGCATTTTAATATAAGCGTGGTTTTGAGAAAGTTTTTAATATATTTTTTTATTTTCAACTTTTTAGTCTTTTTTAAATGGAACGCAAGATATAGTAATACTGGTATGAAATAGTAAGATATGGAATTGCGCAAGATTAATGACGGAATGACTCCGAGTGACGACGCGACGTCTCTTGATGGAGTCCGAAATTGTCCGAAATGGAACTGAATGAACGGAACACCACACTGACTGAGCTCCTTCGGTTCGAAATGGGTCAGTAGAGTGGGGATCGCTGAACGCAATGACGTACTACCGAGCGTCGCGCAAACAGTGGTCCCAAATCGCGAAAAACCGGCCAAAACCTCTAAACGTACTTTAATGCACTCAAAAATTCGTACTCGCGGGTTTTCGGGGTCGCTGATTACGAATATGAAGTTGAAATTTCAAAAAACAAAATGGCGGATTTAATATGGCGGTCATGTACATTAACAAATGGTTAGGTCTGCTTGGAAAATGATCTTTTTCGGATCTTTGCGGTCACTGATGACGAACATAAACTAGAAAATTTGAAAAACAAAAATGGCCGTTTAAAATTTAGACAACAATTCGCATTAAATGTGTTTTAAGTGGTTGATAGGTAAAAATGTATAAATGACAAACAAAATTGCACTTTGTACATCCAGAATTAGTATAATTATGTACATGAGATTTAATCATCCGAATCGGTTTTCACCACTAAAAGTTGTAAAATCGCATTTTTAAAATCCATAGAAAAGAAACAAATATCATATCCTGATATTCGTCTAACCGTCCCGTCGTTTTCGTAAACGTGCTACAGCGTGCATTTCGAATTTCGACACGCATAATTCCCTTCCTTAATTCTTGAGGAACAACTTACGGGAAATCAGTGTCGGTCCAGCCCCGATTGATAGAACATCTTCAAAGACTTATAAATTCAAAGCCAACGGTTGCTATTAGCTGTGTTTTTGATAGTGATATTTAAACTAATCTTTATGCAAAATGAAAATTGGCTGCTGCTATTACAAGGGACAGGAGCCAGACAGATATTTGATTCTCACTCTGTAATCATTTTAACAAGTTGAAAATAATACATTGGTGTTTTTAAATTATTTTAATCTCTCTACTGTCTTAAAATGTACCTACTCATTTTTCCTACACGTTGGCAGCAGACTGTCCCCTTTATTATCTCATTAACAATACTTGAGATTCAAATCGAAAATAAACGAAAGTAAATACAAATATTCTTCGAATAAGAGTACGCTCTCGAATACAATTATACTTTTTCTGGTTCTTCGCCCAGTTAACTCATAATATTTATACTCCGCCCCACTGCTTCCTCTCTTAGTAGTCGGGCAATTTTCGCGGTTCAGCCCCCTCTCGCCGGTCTCGCGCTTGGCTAACGGCCCCGGTTCGATCCTTACGATCTTACCGTGCTCGTGGACCTGGTTTCAGAGGAGGTGATCACAACCCCCTCTCGGTCTACCGGGCCTATAGGCTGTTGACAATAACAACCTTACTCGTGGCACTTTCAGGGTTTTCCGTCCATGTGGCGGTCCCCATACAATACGCGATGCCGACGAGAGTTTTTTTTATAACGTTTGATTTGTCACTATCAAACGTGCCTCCCTTTCCGCACTTCCACACATGACAACACACTATACATATACAGATTTATCACCATACCATTCTATATTCGAACGCAATTTACAACATCTCCGCATCGCACCACTGTTACACTATAAACTTAACTTTATCCACGTTATTAATTTATTACAATATTTGTTCGACATATACTGTCACGTCGTTTATCGTTTCTTACCGAAACGGTAGCGACAGCGGGTATTTACAAGCGATACCGCCGGGCCACGTTCGGCCGCGCGAAACGTGGTCCACCCGGGACAAAAATTGTACGCAGGCTCGTCGTCTCTCGAGATCGTTTATGTGAAGTTCGGGCGCCAGGCACGGAAGGTGCCACGCTAAATTCGCAAATGCGAACACTTCGAGAGACAATCGTACGAGCCTGCGACAATCGATATTACACGAAGATGATAAGCTATTGGTCGCAGGATTCTACGCGGGTCGAACACGAGGCATTCCCCGCGGCGGGAAGGTTTCTCACGCAATAAACACTCTCGTATGATCTTGGTTAACAAAATTTATTGTCCCGATGGTACAATAACGATGCCGGCAGCGACCGGCAGCGTTTCACGGTTAACCGACGCGTAACAGGTGATCGGCAACGACAACTTTTTGTACGCGCGCTTCGACCTTTTCTGGTCCTTCTCTTTACGCTACGAATCCGGCAGCAACGTGATTTTAATGTCGGCGCACACGATCTTCGCGTTCCACGCCCGGATTCGGATGGAATACGCGTTATAATAAGCTTCTCGTCGGCAGAACGAATCGCGGAAATACGGCGAGAGCACGTGGCGACGTCGCACCGTGGGACGACTCGAGGTTAGCGTGAATACGACAACGACGCGCGAATTTCGCCAAAAGAATGGTGGCTCGTCTCCGCTAACTCCGTCACCGCGCCTGTCGAGGTCCGAACAGCGCGGATCCCTCCAACCGACCTCTACTGAGACTAACACCCGCTAAATGTATTTTCTTCGCGCGCCCGTTGACCGACGGGTTCCTCCCGTTCGCGAATGGAATGTTATACTTCGCAAATACCGGCAGCTGCGAAACCACGTCGGTGCTTCGACGACGCGATCGCGAACACGACATACTACCGAGCCAACGCGTGGCAGAAGCTAACCTAGGGCAACGATCGTTGTACGCTCTCCTCGTCCCTCGATTCCGGCAGCTTCGCTTCGTAACTCTTACAAAATACTCAAGGATTACGCAATCGTACAAGTTCTACTCGACTATCTTTCGCTCAAGCCAACGAACAAGTGATCCTTCTCGGTGTGTCTTGGGAACGCGGAAGTGGAGCGTCCCCCCCTTACCGCTCTTGTCCCCCCGCACGCAGTTCGACCTATCGCGGATAGACTTTCGGACAGGGCCTAGCCCTGCGCGACGGTCCCTGGCGCTCGGCGATTCGATGGTCCTGCGGCAGCAGCGCGCGTGGATTGGCTGCCTCCCGCTGAGGTGATCGACGTGAGCCAATCCGGCAGCGATCCGGTTTCTCTCCGGATGAGGCGACGGCAAGGTAGCTGAGATTCCTTGCTTGGCATCGTCCGTCCTTGTCGGCGCCTCCAGGTTGATTTTCCTGTGCCAGGTCGATTCCTCTTTCCTCGCGGTGTTGTAATTATCGCCGGCGCCGGTCCTTTTACTTTTCTCGGCGGGAGAGGTGCTTCGGGTCCCCTTTCGGGGCCCGACTACGGTCCTGCAGATACGCGTCGCGCCAATTGGCGCGACGCTCAAAAATATTAGAACTCGCCCATGGGTCTCGTTCGCACCCAGGGCGAGCGTTCGCCACGGCGCCTCCCGCGTATTTGGCTGCCAGAGGGTGACCCGGTCTTCCGATAACCGGCATCGGGTGACGTTGGCAGAACTGCCACGTCACAATACACATACGTAATACGCGTCTTACATTTCACACAGATATTTCGCACGAAGGGAGGACATTGTAGTAGTAATTAAATTAAATTATTGATTCGCAACACATACAGTCTTAAACAAAATTGGACAATGGATTCTTAACACTACAAATGCATGAAATCCGCTGTCTAGTGATCGCATTACCTGATTGTTGTGATTTATGCAGCATTACAAGCGATATGGCAATTGTTATTAGTAAATAACTATGTGTTGACAAATGTGAACAGTGATCGTGAGTGAGGAAAAATTTCAAGGCATCTGTGTGAAATAAACATACGAATTATTTATCGATTCGAAAGTAAAACTGAAATTCTGGATCGTTTAGGCCTTAAGTCTTAGTTTGTAGTATGTACCTATCTACCACCAGCTGTGCAGTTCGTCGACCTGATCGTACGTCCCTTAGTTTTCGGTACTGTCGTATACCTGGAGACATCTGTGCAGTTCGTCGCCGAGTGACCCAGTGACACACATTTCGAAGCAGCAAATGGATTTACGGCTGAATAAGTGAGTTTTTAATACAATCAGTTTCTGCTTCTACTCTCGTTCGGGTAACGTTGCCGTAAGTCGGGTAAAAAGATCCACCCATATGAATTGACAAGTAAAGTTCTTCCGCGACCGTCAAAAACTGTAAAGGGAAATATTGTTCAGAATCATGGTCTTGACAACATATCCAAAGCTCATCCAAATCGGGTAGAAGATCGGGTACAATTACAAGTTAGTACAATTATCTCGTAAACTAAAGCCGGCCGACAAAAACTGTAAAGGTTGAATGTTGTTCAGAATCGTGGTCTTGACAACATATCCAAAGCTCATCGGAATTGGAGAGGATTCACATCATCGAGAAACTCTTGTTCGTTGCGATGTCACGGCGTACCACCAACGCTCGCCTGCCGGCGTGGCGGTCTAGGTCGCGCTCTGATTGGTCCGTGTTTTTCGTTAATAACTCCTAAACAAAGTCTCAGGAACGTCCCATTTCCGGGATGTGCAGGAATTTTGGGACACCCTGTATAATAATGTTGTTTGTAATGAAAATTCCATGAGCAGACAGTGCATTTTATTTTTGAATGTCTTCCGCACTAACATCCACAATGTCACATTTAATATGACTAAGCTAAAGAAACTGAATTAACTAAGCAATATTAAGGCAGGTATTTTATGTGAAAATAATGAAAATATTGTGTGTTGAAGGCACATATCACGTCAATAACGCTGTTCAACATTTATTTGAATTTATAACTTTGAGCGAACTTTTCTGATACTGAGAAGTTCTGGTATATTATTAGAGCAACACACCACAAGGCACACACCAATGTCAGTGTGTTTTGGATCAGTCGATGAAGCTGCAATGCTGGCGAACGTTGGGAAAATAATTTCGCTAGGAGACGACTTAAGGACGTAGTCTCTTTTTCCAGGATTGCAAGTGTGCTGAATGCGGGTTCTCATTTCTCTGTAATACAAAGATGGGGTTTTTCAGTAATCAGGAACGCTAGATAAAAGATCGATCTGGGCCCTCATCGCTATCGATCGCCCTCATAAGTCCTATTTTTACGTTTACGAGGCGTAATTTGCATTATTCGGAAGCATGTAGCTTTTGTAGCTTTATGAAAATAGCAACATGCGCAGCTGTATGCTTCCGAATAATACAAATTACGCCTCGTAAACGAAAAAATAGGACTTTTGAGGGCGATCGCGGCCTAGATCGATCTTTTATCTGGCGTTTTTGACTACTGAGAAACCCTATCTTTGTATTATCGCGAAATGACAACGCGCATTCCACACCCTTGCAATCCTGGAAAAACGAGCCTACCCTCTTAATCCCGAAAGTCTTGATGTCGGGCGTGAAAGCCTTAAATCTCTAATTAAGAATAAATATTTGGTAAAAGTTTACAATAGGGACTCAGCTTCTACGATCTTCACCTTGAAATATGTTACCAAGGTCAATATTTTGAACAAATGTTTGTTATACATATATCCTCGAGTGGCTCCTATTTTCGACTTTTTAATTTCTTTACGGCACCCCCCAAAGTTGTTTCGAATACTTAAAAAGAAATCTGTTCAAAGTGTGACCTTGATCGGATAACGGGATTAACGGACAAATGAGCCCCAAGGCTCTAAAACATTAAAATAATTAATTTAATGCTGATAAAATCGTTTTTTTTCAAATATCGCTTAAACAAGCTATTTACCCCGTCAAAAAATGTTAGTGTAACGTCGTACCGACGTGTTGCGTCGGTTTTGTTCGCACGAGCAAATTCTCGCTGTACATACATATATATACATATGGTATACGTATACTTCCTTCGTAAAATCCAAACCGAAATCGCGTTTAAATCCGTACACAGCGATATGTATATATATATATCTTACGCGTATTTATATATATATATATACATATCCCCGTGAGAGTGAACATAGGGAATCGGGAAAGAAGCGATAGTCACCGGTACAAGCGGACGCCAGCATGGCAACCGCGAGTACAGGTGTACGTACATCTAAACCGCCGTTTCGTTCGAACTGCGAAAAGTATACATCGACGACAACATATTCGTCCGTGCCTGGTACGATTTAGACAAAAGGACTTCGCGGTTCACCGAATCCCTATGGTCCGCGCTCTTATCATAAATAAGACGAAATCGCGCGAATCGCTCTCTTCCAGTTTCGGAATTCTACGAATTCAGTTCTCTCGCGTCTTCAATCGAATTCAGTTCGACTCAGTCTTTTCTCGCGTTTTCGGACTCTATTTCAGATCGTTCACGATATTCAGGTCGTATTGCTCCTTACCATTTACACTATTTCTTTATATATCATTTGGTTCTAAATTGTTATTCGAGTCTGCTCGTAGATTATTATTACGTATTTACAGATATTATTCTGGTTTATTGGTCGTACGAGGTTACTCGTAAACCGTCACCGTTATTTTGTTGTACGAGCTTACTCGCATTATCATTTCACATTTATAATTACTATTCTCGTGCTATCTTGTTTATGCGATTTGCTCGCTTTATTATTCACATTTCAATTGTTAATTTTGTGTTATTTGGCTTATACGAGCTTGCTCGCATTACTATTCATATTGCAATTGCTATTTTTGTTAATTTGGCGCTATTTTTGTTTGAACGAGCTTGCTCGCATTACTATTCGTATTGCAATTGCTATTTTTGTTAATTTGGCGCTATTTTTGTTTGAACGAGCTTGCTCGCATTACTATTCGTATTGCAATTGCTATTTTTGTTAATTTGGCGCTATTTTTGTTTGAACGAGCTTGCTCGCATTACTATACGTATTGATAACTATTATCTAGTGCTATTTTGTTGTACGAGCTTGCTCGCATTATAATTAAGGCTGATAATTCTTATTTTTGTGCCATTTTGCTTTGTATGAGCTCGCTCGTAACCTGCTTGTTACTATTCTGTGCTATATATCTCGTTCGAGCTCGCTAGCGAGCCGACATTGTATTTGGTTCACGAGTTCTGCTCGCAAGTCTTATTCTTGTACATATTCTGATTCATTATATTCTGTCTGTTTAAACCATCTATTTCGCAGCTTATTCAGCAATACCTCGCCCTCGCTATCTCCCATGCCCCGTCGCGCCGGTAGGAGCTACCAAATCGGTAAATTGGTGCGACAGCTACGCGCCGAAGGGAAAGCTACCGTTTACAATCCGTACTTGGGAATCGCTAAACAGCCCAGGATCATCCGCGACGTCCCCCTTGCTCGTCGAGTAAAAATAGTGGACCGTCGAGAGATCGCGATACCTCCGCGACGCGAAGAAGGAACCGCTGACCGCGCTGAAACGCCTCCGCGCCGCGAAGAAACGACCGTCGGACGGCCTGATTCCGCGCCTCCTCCCCCGTGGAGGTTGATACCGATCCGATTCCTCCCGAGTCTCCCTCCACTGGAGGAAATCAGTATCGAGGACCCGCGTTACGAACGTTACGTCGTCCGCAGAATACTCACCCTAAGGTGGTATTACTAAAGTTCGTCGATCAGTGACCGAGTGGAGTGATCGCGAGTGTGTGCGTGTGTGTGTGCGCGTCTCCGGGTTGTTCAATCCCGATCGGTCCGTCGATCGATTCCTCACATCCCTCACATTCCTCACATTCGTTCCTATAACCCCTAAAATTGGTGTATCAATCGTGTACGTCTGAGCCCAGAGGGTGCTCGGTACCGAGAGAACACTAATTTCCCTTCGGTCGAGAATCCTGTCACGAATCGAACAACCCACGCGCTCGGACGAGTCACACACAACACGCCCACATAGTGACACTCTGATCGCAGGGAGCTGTCACCGTCATCGCGCAGTTCGTCGCTCCGTCGCGACATCCCCGCCGGACGACGTCCATTCATTTCCCTCTTCGCCCCCTTTCAACAACGACGAACGCCGGTATCGGGTCCCTGATCAGACGTGGACGTTACGCGCCACGTGGATCTAAGATCGTCTTAAATAAATTGGTCGGTTACGTCCCCGCCCCGTCTGGGCGTCGTTTCGTCGGATCATATCCGACCCGGGACGTAACATTAGACAAAACCAGTAGATCTGGACAGACTGGGTCTTTTATAATATATTACTTCTTTTCGTACAACAAACGGACATCGAATAAGTTGAGAAAAATGTCACCAAAATCGAAAAGATTTTTCTGAAGGCATATTGCTGGATAAGATGGTCAAAAGTGCCCTTGAGTCGATCTATATCGACGATGGGTCATTCGATAGGCCATCAAGAAAAAACATACTGTGCAAAATTTCAATCCTGTATCTCGATGGGAGGGTAGTATTGGGTAAAATCAACGAAAAATCAGTTTTGTGCCTATTTTCCCTAGTTAATGATGTTTAGAAATACTGAAAAAAATCTGACACATGTCAACAACTCGAATACATACTCTGTAATTGGTTTCAGATTTCACATGAAAGTTCTTGAGTGACAACATTTATATTTTATATTATACTAGCAGCCCCCGGCACGGCTTCGCCCGTGCTAAGAGTGAGAAGAATTTAGATTTTTATCCTAAAATAATTTACACTAATGCCTACATTTAGCGTAAGGCGAGTGGATAAACAATATTTTTTGTTTTTTTATTTGGTGTATATATGTATAGACTTTTTGGGTTCCCTACTCTGGAGCAAGCAACATATAGTTGACCATGTGAAAAACATGGATTTTCTAAATTTAATCCGGCAACGCGCAGTGACTGCCCTTGAGCTTTGTTGATTGTCATTGCGAAAGCAAGACGCACAGGAAACTGTAGTCGTTTGAAAGTGAAGGGCAAATCAGTGGGGATCATTGGAATGCGTGGAATAAGCACATCTTCTCCTTTACATTTGCCGTTAATTATTGTTGCTTCAATCACATTCGGCATCAGTTTTTTCACTGAAAGTCTGGTTCCGTTGCACAACTTTGGCGTGTTGAGATTCCGAAGGAGCAGTATTGGTGAACCAACTTTCAACGCTAATATGTGTGGCGGCATTCCAGGAGGCTCCAATGAATTCAGAAATTCTATTGGATAATTAACAGCTTGATCCTCTTCTGTAACTGTATCGATTGATTTATATTTGGTAACCACACCAGGAATTTTCAATTGAATCTTGTTATTGATTCGATTGACGTCATCATTTTTTGGAGCTAAGATAGTTCTCTCGGATAGCCAATCCTGATTCCTGAAGTTGTTGACGATGTTCGGAAAAACCTTCATTTCAAGATCTTCAATTGATGATTGAAGTTGACAGAAGTTTGGTGGGAACGATATCTCCTGTGTTTCAGGAATAACCGCAAGTTTGCCATTGCCCATATCTAAAAGTTGCTTGACAAATGTTTGTGCAGAAACATCTTCAAGTAAATGCACACGCATATTGGTTGAAAGTGTAATTTTCTTCACATGTCTCCAAAGAGCCGAATTCTTCAGGCATGCATTCAGCTCGTCTGCTGGTGTTGATCTTGGAATGACGGGCAAAGTTTGACGGAAATCACCGGCGAGCAATATCAGAGCTCCGCCCATTTGACGTTGATCGCTTCGAAAATCTCGCAGAGTACGATCAAGTGCTTCAAGTCCTTTCTTATGGATCATGGTACATTCATCCCAAATAATGATTTTGCATTTTTTCAATACAGTTGCCATTCCAGATGTTTTTCCAATGTTGCAAAGAGGATCTGTAGCAAGATTTAGATTCAATGGCAGCTTGAAAGCCGAATGCGCCGTGCGTCCTCCATCAAGTAGTGTTGCTGCAATCCCCGATGATGCTACAGCCACAGCAATCTCATTCTGCATTCGAATTTCGGCGAGTATCAAATTGAGTAGAAATGTTTTTCCTGTGCCTCCTGGTGCATCAAGAAAAAGGAGTCCACCATTTCCGCCTCGTACATACTCCATAACTGTGTCGTACGCGAGTCGTTGATCATTTGTTAAGAGCCTTTTCTGACTCTCAACATAAACTTGTAGCGCATCGACATCATATTGTTTTTCTCGCAATACGTCTCTATCAACAACATCGTTTCTGTTACGTTCCGGTGTAAATAGCCCAAGCTGATTGAGAAGTTTGTTTTTAATCGACAAACACATATCCTCAAGCAATATTAGTGCTTCATTGAAAATGTTTTCCGAATATTGTACATCCAGGTCGGGGTTGTCTCTGCGTTCTCGGAGAAGTATGTCTTCGCTCATATTTTCTTTGTGTTTTTCCCATAGATCTTTCGGATCAGATGGCGCACAGGTTGTCAAGATTATGGCGAACAGAGTTCGTATTTGGTGAGCATGACGTGTTTCAGATGCTTCTGTCAATGTGTTGTCCCAATGTTGATCATTTTCAAGCAAACCAAGTTTGAAACATGCTTCTCTGTATGTTTGGCATACTTGACCATCGATGGTTTTGACTGCTTGAAACGATGTTGGTCCTTTGACCACGTGAAGCAGCATTCGCAAATAGTAGCATTCACTATTATTCGGATGAACAGTATATACTCGTCCCAATGTTCCAGAGAAAAATATGCCAGCCATTGAAGAATGCCTGGTGCCTCGTTTTCTACTGTAAAATTTCTTCGTCGATTGATTCCAAGTGTACTATTGCGGGACTTCATGATATAACAACGTTTTCGCGAATTCGTCAGTTGCACACAATTGGAAGAAAGCGGTCAACGTTGTGTTTGGTGGGTCTGCAGCTCTCTGGGCTGCATTCTCTTCCGTGAAGTAGACTCGTTGACCGTTTTCCAAGTGAACACCGAGATGTGTAACAGCAGGAAAGCGTTCGTGAACATCGAAACCAAGAATTCGCCGAACAGCTTCGTTGCCACCGATATAACGTCCCATTTGAAATTGTTCTACTTCGTTAACGGGAGTATTGGGATTAGCAAGTCCGAGAACTGCCATATCGCTGCCTTCATTCGCATATTCACATATGTAGTTAATCGATTTAACCGAATCGCAGGCTTCCGCGTTGATATGCGCGTCGAATGATTTGGAAGGAATAGGAGAATATAGGGCACGATCCACTGGTTATCAATTTCGAAATGAACGTTATCGATTTTGATAGTTGTCGCGTGTCCTCCGTCATCTGGTTTTCGTCGTCCGTACGGCGGATAACCATCGCCACCGGTCTGTGCTTCTTGTGTCATCCGACGTGGATACTTTTTAGCGCATTTTCCATCTTTCGTGCATGGCGAATGTGGGTTGCAGAGTCCGCGTGGTTCGTGAATCGTATGTTTTTTGACAATTTCAAATAATTCTGGATCTTCTTCTGGATCGGGCAGCTCGGCATCAATGATATCGTCGATTCGAGTTCGAGCGATTCTTTCGACCAACCGAATTAAGATGTGGGCATGTGGTAGACCTCTTTTCTGCCATTCAATCGAATACATCTAGCAGCGAGTTTCTCCGTATATATGATTCTTAGTGATGAGATCCATAAATCGTATTAATTTTTGTTTAAAAACTCTCGCTATGAGGTCATGCCGATGGGATGGTTGCTGGCCAAGTAGAAGTAAATCTTTTATTTCAGTCCAAGATGGATTGCATGTGAACGTGATAAAAAGATCTGGACGTCCGTATTTGCGAACATATGTTAGAGCATCCTGAGCATATTCTTGCATATGTCTTGGACTTCCAGTATACAAAGCTGGAAGTATAACCATTTGTCCAATGTTAGCAACTGTTTCATTATTCGCAATTGCATCTCGCAAATGAATGTAATCTTCAACTCGAAGCTTCGATTGATTGTAACGAATGTAATTGAGTCGTTCACTTTCGACTTTAGCGTACATATCGACGATGTATTGTTGGAAAAGTTGACGACACTTCAGGATATGGTTACATTGTTGGGATCGAATCATGATACGGTGTGCATAAAAATTCATACAACTGACTCTTTTCGTTGTCGCAGCACCTGTGATGGGATTAGTTTGATAAACTTCGAAATGATATCCGTCTTCTCCTCGCGGAAACAGTATTGGATATTGAAGAGCATCGGACGATCGGTGTGTTTCAGCAACACGTTGCTTGGTTTGATCTCGTCTGCTTATAACAATATCTCGGCGGGTGATCTCTGTTCCGACAATTACAGCTGCTACTTCAGGGGCCGTTGGAGCATTGAAACGTCTTTTATGCTCATTCAATGGCGTTTTGTCTGCCCTGATTATGACTTTTAAATCATCCGCCCTTACATCCTCCAATGCGGATTTGAAATCTCGGACCAAACAGTTATTTTCATGGAATAATGCTCGTAATTCAGCAATAATTCTCCGATCTGTTACTGCGCTAAATGTGCATCGTCGATCAACCTCTTCTTCCACATTGTCCATGAAATAAATTTGCAAAAACTGTGGATCTCCGTCGGTTACTGGAAGAAGTGAACCAATTTGATGATACACTTGTCCTTGGACTTTGAAGGTGGGCATGAAATTACTATATCTCACAATATTCGTTGCTCCAAACGATGTCATTTGAAAGCATGAGTTGTATTTACGAATATGCTGTAGAAAGTGTTTGGACTCCCGAGTAACTCCAGCCACATAAGTTAAAAGTGGTTCTGGTACCTCAACCAGTGGTGGCAAGTTGATTTTGCCATTGGAGCAACACATGCCAGGCGATTCTTTCTTAAACTTCAAAGCGTGACAATGAAAGCACAAATTAGTCATTGGTCCGATGGCAACATCGTGATGCATTCTGTAATCAAAGTTTTTATTGTAATTGAACGCCGCTTTCTTGAGATCGAATGTCGTTCTTGTTCGACTCTGCCGTAAGCGTTGACCTTCACGTCGTGCGACTCGCTCTAAAAATGTTTCAACAGCTCTTGATGTATAAGCTCGCAATCGCAGGTTTTCTACTCGTGCGACTCGCTCTTCAGATGTATCAGCAGCTCTTGATGTAGAAGCTCGCATTCGCAGGTTTTCTACTCGTGCGACTCGCTCTTCAGATGTTTCAGCAGCTCTACTGGTTGAGACATGCCGCGCATTTCTGGTTCTTCTTCCAATGTTTGATCTTTTGGGGGACATAATCATAAATTATTCTGTTTTGTCGTCAATATGATGGCGAGTTACAACAAAGTGGATAGCGTGAAAATATTCCTCGTGCTCAAATACCTATGTATACCAATTTACATAGGATAGGTTCAATGGTATACAGGGTGTCTCAAAATTAGGTCCGGAGCCGAAAATGGGAGGTTCCTGAGGTCATTTCAGGCGACATTTTCCTTTGAAAAAATGTCGTCCGCGGCTTCGTTAACGAGTTATTAACGAAAAACACGGACCAATCAGAGCGCGAGCTAGACACGTGCAGCCCGGCGCGCCGGCAGCCGAGTGTCGGTGGCACGCCGCGATGTCGCAACGAACAAAAGTTTCTCGATGATGTGAATCCTCGCCAATTTCGACAAGCTTTGGATATGTTGTCAATACCATGATTCTGAACAATATTTCCCTTTACAGTTTCTGTCGGATGGCTTTAGTTTACGATATTATTGTAAAAATTTGTAATTGTAAATCGATCGATGAACTATTTTCTATCCGATTTCGATAAGCTTTGGATATGTTGTCAATACCATGATTCTGAACAACATTTCCCTTTACGGTTTTTGTCGATCGGCTTTAGTTTACGATATTATTGTAAAAATTTATAATTGTAAATCGATCGATGTACATACTATCTCCTCGCCGATTTCGATGAGCTTTATTTCAAAGGAAAAAGATATTTAAAACACGAATTTATAACATATTTCAAAGTCATCGAAATCGGTGAGGACGCACATCATCGGCAGCTTTACCCGAACGATAGAAGAAGCACAAACTTATTGAATTAAAAACTCACTTATTCAACCGTAAATCCATTTGACTACCACATACAACCACCACACTTTCACATAATTGTTGAACTCGTAGCACACTTTTATAACTCGTATCGATTTCGAACGAAATTACTTACTCCGACGCGGAAAGAGTTCGATGCTCTTCGCGATGCCGCGCGAAACTGTGCTCTCCCAGCGTACAATGTATTCGATGAAGGCGTCGTTTAAAACAAATGAAATCGTTCCCAAGGAGATATTGATTTATCGAGAATCACATGATTCTCGAAAACACCGGTTCTTGACAAACGAACGATGCCATGGACGAGACATCTCGAGTATCCTTATGCACACACCGCTGGATCACGTATACGTACGCGAGGACTGCAGGGGTCCGGGATTAGACTTCCGATTTCTCAATAATGCAAAGACGGGGTTTTTTAGTAGTCAAAATCGCTAGACGAAAGATGAATCTAGGAAGCGATAATTCTCAAAAGTCCTACTTTTACGATTACGAGCAATGGTTTTGCAATATGCGGCTGCATGTTGGCCGTCGAAGAGGCTAGAACGCCGTACAGTGGGACCTTTCGTCCAAATCGGAGACAAAATCAAAGAACTTTCGATAGAAATGAGGTAGAGCGATGAAATTTTTTTAAAATTAAAGCTGAAACTTTGCAGAACACGGGAAAAATAGGGAGATTATGTTAAGAACGTTTTTTAACGTTGAGAAAATTCGTTAAACTTGCAGAATTTCGATAAAATTGTGGTTTTTCCAATACCACGCGCGGAAAAAATTTTTCTGAACATGCTGTACTTCATTTCCCGTAGATTTTTTCACGCTGATTTCAAATCTGGTCTCAAAATTTTTCTACGACCTCAGGATATTGCAAAATAGATTTCTTGAAATTCTACATGTTTAATGAATGTTCTCAAGGTTAAAAAACGTTCGTACCATAATCTCCCTATTTTTCCCGTGTTCTGCAAAGTTTCAGATTTAATTTTTTAAAAATTTCATCGCGCTACCTCATTTCTATCGAAAGTTCTTTGATTTTGTCTCCGATTTGGACGAAAGGTCAAACTGTACGGCGTTCTAGCCTCTTCGACGGCCAACATGCAGCCGCATATTGCAAAACCATTGCTCGTAATCGTAAAAATAGGACTTTTGAGAATTATCGCTTCCTAGATTCATCTTTCGTCTAGCGATTTTGACTACTAAAAAACCCCGTCTTTGCATTATTGAGAAATCAGAAGTCTAATCCCGGACCCCTGCAGTCCTCGCGTACGTATACGTGATCTAGCGGTGTGTGCATAAGGATACACGAGATATCTCGTCCATGGCATCGTTCGTTTGTCAAGAATCGGTGTTTTCGAGAATCATATGATTCTCGAAAAATCAATATCTCCTTGGGAACTATTTCATTTGTTTTAAACGACGCCTTCATCGAATACATTGTACGCTGGGAGAGCACAGTTTCGCGCGGCATCGCGAAGAGCATCGAACTCTTTCCGCGTCGGAGTAAGTAATTTCGTTCGAAATCGATACGAGTTATAAAAGTGTGCTACGAGTTCAACAATTATGTGAAAGTGTGGTGGTTGTATGTGGTAGTCAAATGGATTTACGGCTGAATAAGTGAGTTTTTAATTCAATAAGTTTGTGCTTCTTCTATCGTTCGGGTAAAGCTGCCGATGATATGGGTCCTCACCGATTTCGATGACTTTGAAATATGTTATAAATTCGATGTTTTAAATATCTTTTTCCTTTGAAATAAAGCTCATCGAAATTGGCGAGGAGATAGTATGTACATCGATCGATTTACAATTACAAATTTTTACAATAATATCGTAAACTAAAGCTGACCGACAAAAACCGTAAAGGGAAATGTTGTTCAGAATCATGGTATTGACAACATATCCAAAGCTTATCGAAATCGGATAGAAATAGTTCATCGATCGATTTACAATTACAAATTTTTACAATAATATCGTAAACTAAAGCCGACCGACAAAAACCGTAAAGGGAAATGTTGTTCAGAATCATGGTATTGACAACATATCCAAAGCTTATCGAAATCGGATAGAAAATAGTTCATCGATCGATTTACAATTACAAATTTTTACAATAATATCGTAAACTAAAGCCGATCGACAGAAACTGTAAAGGGAAATATTGTTCAAAATCATGGTATTGACAACATATCCAAAGCTTATCGAAATTGGCGAGGATTCACATCATCGAGAAACTTTTGTTCGTTGCGACATCGCGGCGTGCCACCGACACTCAGCTGCCGGCGCGCCGGGCTGCACGCGTCTAGCTCGCGCTCTGATTGGTCCGTGTTTTTCGTTAATAACTCGTTAACGAAGCCGCGGACGACATTTTTTCAAAGGAAAATGTCGCCTGAAATGACCTCAGGAACCTCCCATTTTCGGCTCCGGACCTAATTTTGAGACACCCTGTAGAAATTGATGTATTGCAGCGCCATCTACCGCGGCGAGTTACAACAAATTGAATAGCGTAAAAACCTTCTCCATGAAAAAGTACATATATGCGCCAAGTTTCATGTTGATCGGTCAAACAGTTTCGAAGTCTATTAATTATATATATACAAACATCCATTTTTATATATTAAGAAGATGGAGCAATATATTGATATAATCATCGTTGAGGAATTTTTTCAGATTTTATGGTTTGGTGCGCCGTAGTTAAAAAAAATAAAACCGATTTTTTCGGCGAAGAACTAAGCTAACCTTAAGATTGTTCCGTTCTATTTATTTTGTAAGTCTATTTGGCACTCATAAACCTTGAACAGTTTACCAGAAATAATAAGAAAATGATACCAACTTAATTAATATTTCTACAGCATCAACATTACATCTCGAAATATTAATCATGTACCCAACAGCTCAGTTGGGTCAATGCGTTAGGCGTTCGACTGTGATTCGCTCAGTGACCGTCGAACTGAACCATTCGATCGACCGACCTACCGTCGGACGGTGACAATGATACACAGTATGAAAAAGTGGGAAAAAGTGAACCGAAAGAGAATCGAAAGCGCGCGCGGGCAGAAAAATTCACGTGCACACACACACACACACACACACACACACACACACACACACACACACACACACACACACACACACACACACACAAGGACTATTTCCTGAAAAAAAAGAAAAACATCGAGAAGATACAGAAGTCTATTCCCTCCAAAGACAATGCCCCCCCCCCCCTCGCTGGCAAGGAAGAGGACATGGACCGCTCCAACCTAAATGAAACCATACAAAAAATAATAAAAAAAGTGAAAAACAGCACATTAAGTAACATAGATATGGAAACTCTATTATAAAAACTCAACCAAACGGTCGCAAAAAGGGAAATCAACACACCACCAACATCAACATTAAAAATAGCAAAAAACAACAGTGACTTACAAATAAAAACAAATGCAGCCAAACGAGCCCAAGAGGATACAGGCAGACTTATGCTCCTTAGACTAATACTTATACTTATTTAGACTTATACTCCTCCTCCAACAAAACGAGGACAGAGAGCAAGGATAGAGGAGTTACAAAATAGTTACCAGAAGTAAACTCTTTCAACTCGCCAAACGAGACGACGTTTTACGCCAGCAGAAGTCGGAAAAACCCCATCAAGTACCAAGGTACCTGCAAAGGACAACTTCAACCCAATCCGAGGACGATGTCAACGCATTGAACCATCTGAAAGGACTAAACCTTCACGACACCCAAGAAGCCTGTAACATTCGAACGTAGGGAGAATGTGCCAGCTCACTCGGCTGTCCAGGGTTTTTCTGAGCCACGAATGAACAACGCCGATACGGGTTAAACAGATCTCTTTATTAGGGACCGAGGTCCTTCATCACAGTATGTACGTCGGTCGGTGACGTGAATTATTATAATATAAAGCGCAAGTGTTAAACATAAAGTCGCGGACGCGAAGTGAACGAAACGCGATACGATGAGAACGTACAATGACACGAAATGATTGGAACGTAGGATGAACGCGAAGCAAGATGAACGCGGAGCGGATGATCGGAGCGGGAAATACACGGAACGCAAAGTGAACGCGGCGCAAGATGAACGCGAAGACAGTGAAACGCGGAGCGGATGATCGGAGCGCGAAGTAAACGCGACGCAAGATGAACGCGGAGACAGTGGAACGCGGAGCGGATGATCGGAGCTTGAAATAAACGGAACGCAAGATGAGCGCGAAGACAGTAAAACGCGGAGCGGATGATCGGAGCCCGAAGTAAACGCGACGCAAGATGAACGCGGAGACAGTGAAACGCGGAGCGGATGATCGGAGCGCGAAGTAAACGCAACGCAAGATGAACGCGGAGACAGTGAAACGCGGAGCGGATGATCGGAGCGTGAAATAAACGGAACGCAAGATGAACGCGACGCAAGATTAGCGCGAAGACAATGAAACGCGGAGCGCGAAATAATCGGAACGCAACTTAAAGCTAACGGCGCTAATTGTATGTGTTACGTCCTAAGATGGACGCCTTTTAATTGGAGGTACGAGTTAAAAGAATTTACTACAATAATGATTACGAGATATGAAGCAGTTTCGAACCTACCTGCATTCACCGGCTCTGGTTCGGGAAATTGAAGATTTTATGATACTTATGCGATTCTATTAAAATCTATTCGTAACGAGGAAATCGAAGTCAGGGGTTCGAAATGAATTTGGAGAAGCTGATGTTTAATAGAAGTTAAACGGAGTGTATTTAAACAATGAATTCAGAATACATTTGAGTTTTGAGTAATCGATACGAGAGTTAGTAATTGTTATAAATATTAGTATTTACCGTTACGCTGATTCGGCTTATGATAATTAATCCTCTAGGGTTCGGTTAGAGTTTGTTTTGGTAACACACACTTGTACAATCACGAACGTTATCGAATCGCGGCTATTTCACAAATATAGTTTGAGATTATAATAGTACGACTGGTACAATCACGAACGTTATCGAATCGCGGCTATTTCACGAATATTGTTTGAGATTATAATAGTGCGACTCGTTACTCGACTGCTGGTTTTATTACTACTGGCACGCTGGCGAGGTGTCGTCGTTTTTATATTTTCTTCTATCTTTTGTTCTACCCCAAATCCTTGTGGAGTTGGTTCGGTTTTCACTTGTCATCATAATCGTATTCTGCAGTTTTTATTCGTTGAATTATTCCTGTGTCTTTCTCTCTCTCAGCTGGATCCTCCGTTTCTCGCGTTCTTCCGGAGTGCTTTCGGTCTATGTGTCAGCTCTATTGCGTTCTTGGTCTCCTTGGTATTTAATTTTTGCTTGGGTGGTTTTCTTGTAATTTTTGCGCTGTAGGTGGCCTGCAGCTGCTTTTGTTATTTAACCTCGCTCGCGTATTATATTTCGGTTTATTCGCTTAGTATATGATTACAATATTTTATTTCTATTTCTTGCGCAACATTAGTTAAAGAAATTATTAAATGGAGTTAGGGAATATTTGTATTGTGGTTATTTATTATTTATTAATGACGGTTGGACCACCGGACGTGACACCTTCCCCTTTAGAAAGCAAATTTCCAAAGGAAATTTGTTTAAGCTGCTCCGCTACTTTGTTGAACTCGGATGTACCCGGTCTGTCGGCCCTGGATCGGGTGTCGCGAAGGTCGTCGCTCGACTCGTCAGCTGCTGGGGTCTTGTTTCTTCGTTCGTCAGCTCGGCGTATGAGCAGGTGCGTCAGCGAACTCCATGCGGCTCCGCACAAGGTGAGACCGCATCCGTATATCGAGTGTAGCTGATAACCGTGTATTATGGTGTCGAGTATCGTCTTGATAAATTTGAAGATGATAAACACAGCTAGCACTCCTGCGCTAAAAGATCCAAATGTGATGAATCCATTCCAGAATTTTCTGGCTGCGCTTTCTGCTATTTCATTTAGTGTTTCTTCGTTCATCATGCCCATAATGGAAATTGAATTTGCTGGTATGTTTTTTCCTGTCATGCTTCGTGCGACAGAATTTAACACAGCTGATTTCTCGGCAGGGAACATGATATGATCTCGTAAATCGTTGAGATCGTTTTGAGTGTAGATTCCGCTGGTAGCCAATTTGGATGGGTTGACGTACTTCCATTCGGGTTCCTTCATTGGTTGCAGTGTTTGGGGTGCGATGACCTCTATTGGTCTTGGTGATAACCTATGCCAATGTTGGTCAATCTCGTACATTACTGGTAGTACCTGACTACAATCTCTATGGGTTCCATGACTTGTGAGTATGTGGGTTATAGGTGTTAGGAATTTTGATTGGTTTCTGTGGCTAACTGGTAACTCAGAATAGCAGTCTTCGGTGCGTCGGATTTTCACATCCACCGCGACGCATTTTATTATGTGGATCACTTCTCCGGCCACTAGAGACATGTGTCCCGGTTGTTTTGTAACTATTTGTGCAAATTCATCGGGTTTTAAAGTGGCTATAGTCAGTGCATTGGTTAACACTTGTTTTTATAAATTGCACTTTTGCGTAATGATATTTCTATAAAGGTTGGTCATCTGGTTCTTAATGTGTCTTTCTATATAAACAAATTTTGAGTTTATATAGGTGAAAATATCAAGGTTTTCCACACGCATTGGCTTTTTCCTAATAAATGTGCTTTCTTTCGTTGTTTCTAAGATGAACAATTTCGGGTGTTCTGTTCGGAAGAGGGTGTATCCGCATATTGGCATCTCACCCAATTGAGTCAATGCAAACGTTATGTCTCCTGTGGTTAAAGCGAATACTGACGGGGATCTTTCTTGGTCCACGCTGTCTGTGATTTTTGATGCCAGTCCTTCATACAAGATGTCGTATTGCTCAAATTTGCAGGTGGATTGTGGGAATGACCTCCAGAAGGTGGATCCATCGTCGTTGTCTAGGCATGTTTCGTCTTGGAATGTGCACACGGTTCCTGATGTTAACATTATTTTGTTCGTCTCCAATTTCACTGGTACTGATGCTGTTTTTAGTGTTATTTTTGCGACAGCTTGTACGACTACATTGTCCCAAGATCCGTATGGATCTGAGAATTGTACTCCCTGACATTTACCGTTGACGTTCAATTCTCCTGCCAAAGTAAAGGTTCTTGTTTCCGTAGAGTTTATTCTTAAGCCGCTTAGTTGTATATTTCTTCCTATATACATTATACCGAACAGGTGCATTTTGTTGCACTGATCTTCGGTCACGGGTTCAATGAATTCGATTATTCCGTTTTGTACCGCTGATGTGTGAGAATACATACCACAGTAGTTAATTACTCTGTACATTTCGACCTTGCATTGTCTTATATCGACATAATTGAAATCGGACAGCTGGAGTAGTTGAATGTGGACTTCTTCTGTCTTCGTGGTGACGTGGTTGATGTCGCAGTCGTTGATGTTTTTTAGGGAAAGAGTGGTCACGTTTAGGTGGTGTCCATTACAATCGTATCCGATAATGGTGCGCGAGGGTTGTATGAACGTGAATATTAGGTAAAACCCTAACATTTTCTGTAACAGATTTTCTCGCTGCTTATTTGATTCAATACTTATATTGGTTTTTGCTAAGGTTAGTATTTTATATATTACTATACGTTAATGGTTCGTATATTCGTTGTTTGCGGGGCTAACGGAAGAATGTTATCATTAGTGTTTGAATACTAATAATAGCATTCTTTAATTAATTGGAGATAACGCAGTAAAATAGTCGGTTGGGTCGGTTGGGACAAGAATAAGATTGTTGTTTGGGGAATATGTATATATAGAATTTACTTGATTATGTGTATGTATATGAAAGATATAGATGTATAGATATAGATATATGGTTAAGGTATAATATGTGAATTAGAATGTACTTTGATGTTGTGGTGGTGGTTGCGGTGGTGTTCACCATCTTTGATCTACTTCATGGAGAACTCCCCTGTATATCCACCACCAATCTGTGTGGGTCAGTATAAAGTGTTCTTCTATACAGTCCGGGCACTTCCATGCTGGTTGCATTTCGGCAATTCTTATTTCACAGATTTTGCATTTTGTAGCTTTTCTCGCCGCTGCGGGGGCACATAGCACGTGGAGTCCTCTTTCCTCGTGTGCCCATACGTCCTCCTCCGACATGTCGTAATAGCAGTCTCGGCATGCCCTGGTTTCTCCGAGAGTATACACTGCTCCGTCCCAGAGCGCTCTTACGCACCGTAGGGACAATAGTTTTCGATATGTTTCGGGATGGTTTATGGGTAGTACCCCATCCATAGGTCCATAGTATTCTTCTACTATTTCCTCGTGGTTGTATTTGGCCTTTGGTATTGGCATTTTATTTATTGGAGCTGTATTTATTTATATAAATATTGTTAGTTGTGTTAGAATATTATATCTGTCTTCGTTAGTCATGTCTGTCTTGTTGTATGTCTACAGTCTCGTCTGCAATTTCCGTTGTGGTTCAGGTCGAATGTGGGCCATTTTTAATTTATTTATGTGTACAGTACGATGGTTATCATTAACTAAAATTTTTATGTTTTGGTTTGGTAAAATTTCTATAACTTTATGAGGTCCAGTATATTGATCGCTGAACTTTCCTTTGAATGGTTCTTTCAACAAATATACCAGATCTGCCACCTTAAAGTTTTGTGGGTTTATTTTTCGATCATAATAATATTTTGATTTGACTTTGGCGGCGTTTAGGTTCTTACGCGCAGATAATTGTAGTTCGTTGATTGTTGAATGTAAATCTCTGAGATATTCTGCGTAAGTAGGTTCCAGGTTTTCTTTTACCGGATTGCTACTTGTTGGCTCACGAGCAATTTTTCCAAATACTAGTTCATGTGGAGAGAATCTTGTTCCTTCATGTACCGATGTATTATATGAGAACATAGCCAAATCTAACCAATTGTCCCAATTTGTCGCATTATTCACATACTGTTTCAGATATTCCATTAATACATGGTGCGATCTTTCTATTGAAGCATTACTTTGTGGATGGTAGGCCGTGGTTTTATAATGTTTGATTTTGAATTTCTTTGCTACTTGTTTCATAAGATTCGAGGTAAAGTTGGTTCCCAAATCTGTTAATATTGCTTTTGGGGCTCCAAATCGGCAAATGAAATTTTTAATAAAGCCATCTGCAATATCTGCGGCTGTTATTCGATTTAGAGGTACTGCTACTGAGTATTTAGTTAACAGATCTTGCATGGTTAATATGTACTTATTTCCATTTTTTGTTTCTGGCAATGGTCCTACAGCGTCTATACCGACTTTATCAAAGGCCATTCCCGGTGTATCTGTTAATATCATTGGTTGCTTTGTTTTAATTCTCGTTAGTTTCTCTAATTGACATTCGTTGCAAGTGCGTATAAAATTTCGAATATCCTTTTTCATTCCTTCCCAGTAATATAATTGTCGAATCCGATGGTAGGTTTTTGTTATCCCTTTATGTCCACCGATGGCTGACATATGTTTTTCTTCGATTATGTTGGTTCTATCTTCCTCTGGTGGTATTGTTACTTGGCCAGTGCATATTGTTATTTTTGTAGGTCGATCTTGAAATGCCCTTTTTATTTGATTTATAATGTATTTCCAAGGTATATCTTCGATGTTGTTTGATTTCCTTATACTGAATGAGTCTAGATTCATTTCTTCGGTTACATCTAATAAAGATGCTATGGCGTTGACAATGTTTTCTGGTTCGATAGGTGTATATTTATCTTGTTTGATCGGTAATACGATAACGTAAAAATTTTCTGTATAATGGGGTTGTAGTCGAGCTCGTTCAAATGTTAGATCAATTGTGGTACGTAATAAATTGGCTTCTGCTAATTCTTCTGCTCCCTTATCGATTGGTTTGCCATTCATGTCCACGAATACTACTTTGTGCGTTTTGCCCATGTACAATGGTTCGCGAACTTCTCTGATTTCTGGGTATCTGTGTGGTGTTTGCGTTAAACTAGGCACTCCTGTACGAGTCTCTATTGATTTAGGAGTTGCGGGAGGAATAATATTTTCTTGGTTAGGTGTTTCTGTATTGAGTTGTAACGAGTTGTCGAGATTTGAAGAATTGCGGGGTACGCTAGTTCTGGGATCAGAACTTGATTGCGACGTTTGCGTATTGTCAGATGGAATCGTCTTCTTTTTCCGTACCGTATCTGGTAGAGGTAAATCTTCCGCTGAAGTAGATGGAAGTTTCCTCTTCTTGATCAATACGTATCGTGATTCTTCTGTTTCTAATTCATTTGGTTCGTTAAGCTTCCTTTTCTTCTGAGCTGATTCAGATAATAATTCTTCTATTTCTTCTGATGATGTTGAAAAAATTCGTTTCCTAGTAAAATTCTTGTGTTTGTGTAAAGGTAGACAGATTTCTGGAGGGTTCCGAGATAAGGCATCAGCGTTAGCATTGGTTTTGCCTTGTTTGTAATGAATTTTGTATTCATATTCCGATAATTTCAATTTCCATTTCCATAATCTAGAAGTTGGATCCTTGATGGAGTGTAGCCAAACTAAGGGTTTATGATCAGTAATTATATTGAATGTTCGGCCGTATAGGTATGGCCGAAAGTGTGATATGCAGTAAACAATTGCTAAACATTCTTTTTCTATTGTGGAATATTTTTGTTCGGCTGCATTTAATAATCGAGAAGCGTACGCTATGGGGAGATCCTTTCCAATTGAGCCTTGGCTTAGAATTCCTCCGATAGCATATGCAGATGCATCAGTGGTGAGATTAAATGTTTTTGAAAAATCTGGAAACTGTAATATGGGCTTTGTTATGAGGGCTTCACGTAGGGTTTTAAAAGATTCTTCCTGCATCTCTTTCCAATCAAAAGTGATATCTTTCTTTAATAAATCTGTCAATGGTTTAGCTGTTGCGGAGAAGTCCGGTATGAATCTTCGATAGTATCCAGCTGATCCCAAGAATTGTTTAATATGTTTCGCGGTTTTTGGTTTTGGAAAATTCTGTACTGCTTCTATTTTCTTTGGATCAGGTTTTAAACCATCTTCGCTAATTATATGTCCCAAGTAGGTTACTTCGTGTCGTAAAAACTCGCATTTGTCGGGTTGTAGTTTTAATCGTGCAGTGCGTAATCGATCCATTAGTTTGTAGCGGCCATGGGCACGTACCATAAAACATCTGGCGTGCAAATGGTCAGGACGGTTTGCGAGGCAAGCAGCAATAAAGCTATTTTTGAGAAAGCCGTTTTTAACGCGTACAATTTAGATGTCGTAGACAATGTATGTCCCGTTCGGTAGAATCTTTCGTTGACGGCCTCAATAGCAAATGCTGATATCGTAAACCCCGAGTTTCCGAAGGGTCGCGCCGACCGAGGTCCGAGGGGCCCATGCAAGGCCACGGTAAGTACCTCGCCGACCTGGAGGAAATACCGCTATATCATAAAAACCCTAACGGTCACTTTCTGCATCCCCGAAAAAGCGCGCCTCGGGCGCAAGGATGGTGGGAGTGTCCTAAACGAGAAAACTGCCTGATTGGAGGCAATTGTTATCAACTGCCCAATCAGTGCAGTTTAGTGTTTAGAATCCGCCTTTCGGAAAAAGGATAAAAAGGCGTACCGAAGACAGAGTCGGGGAGAAGCTACAGAGAGACTTGTAGAAGCAACGACTACGATTGAATAAAGAGACCTTCCCGCGAACTTGTTTCTATTCTCATTTCGAACACGACCATCCAAGCTTCTTCAAGTTTATTAAATTTAATTTCGTGCTCTCGTAAGGAACTAGAATATATTACTATGTCGTCTAGATACACGAATAGTTCGGATCCCTGAAGCCCTGCCAGAACACTGTTCATCAAACGTTGAAATGTGGCTGGAGCATTTTTCAAACCAAAAGGCATTCTTTTAAATTGAAAGTGGCCATACGGTGTTGAGAATGCTGTCTTATGAGCGTCCTCAGATGCCATTTTAATTTGGTGGAATCCGGAAGCTAAATCAAATATGGAAAAATATTTGGCACTTCCAAGTTGATCTAAAATTTCTGTAATATTAGGTAAAGGGTATGCATCACCAATTGTTTTCTCATTCAAATTACGATAATCGATTACGAGACGCCATCGTTTGTTTCCGCGAGAATCTTGCTTCTTTGGCACGATCCATACTGGCGAATTGTATGGTGATGTTGATGATTCGATCACGTCTGTTTCTAATAATTCCTGTACTTGTCTATTGATTTCTTCTTTATGAATTTGTGGAAAGCGATATTGTCGAGTATTTACTGGAATGTCGTCTGTGGTATAAATTCTGTGTTGTAGCACCCCAGTGCCTTCGAGGATTTCTCCAGGGATATTGAATCTATCCTGGTTTCGTTCTATCAGTTTTAAAATATTTTCATTTTCCTCTTCATTGAGGTGATCAAGTCTTAGTAGTTCCAAGATATCTTCGAGTCGATTGCGACACCTTGCTGTCGCTACTTGGCGGGTGGTGACTCTGCTGACTGACCGTTTTGTAGTTTCTTCGAACGGCTCCAGTTTCACCATAGGTACGTCGAGGACGTAGTCTTTCAATGTCGCGTTGGTTATTCTTATGTAGGCTCTCCCTTTATTGTTACTGACCACGGTTTCTCCAATAAATATTCCTTTCTCTTTAGGAATTTGAGGAATGTAACCCTGCTGTATTTCAGGATTGATTATATTTACTATTAGTGGAATTGATGTTCTCTTAGGAACGATTATTTGTTGTTCTTCGAAAAATGGTACATAAGTAGTTCCCTATTTTACATGTTTTTCGGAATAATCAACATTCGCTTGATGATCTCGTAAAAATTCGGATCCTAGGAGTCCGTTTTGATCTATCGATATTCGGTTGCTAACAACATGGAATAATACTGGATGACCTGCTATCCTGATTGATGCCGTCCCTAGGGTGGCCAGGACCTCGGTCGAGATTCCTCGAATATGAATAGCATTATTTGTAACGATGTCCGCAGTTTTTGGGACCATGATTTCTTTGATGAGGTTGACTTCCGAACCTGAGTCCACTAAAAGTGTCGTTATTCCTTGGAGGTCTGGTGAAGTGATCTTTATGGTGGGGGTATTTCTAGTTGAATCTAGTTGAATATTGATAACCCTTCTAAGTCGAATTCCTCTTCTTCCATCCTCGATTCCTTGATCCTTTTTACTTCCTTGGGGTGACTCGTTCCTGGAGAGTCGTTCTGTTGGATTGTCGTGGTTTCCATTGGTGTATGTGAAATCTTCGGTGAGGATGTATCGATTTTCATTATCGATTGGCGCTCCGTGGATTTTCCTCCCTGGGGCGCGCCACTGTTCCCTGGGGGAAATCTCCCGTTTCCCGACTTCTGTTGGGAATAAGGCACTATCTCTCCTGAGTCCACCTTGGCCTTGAATTTATAGCATTCTTTGATTACGTGTCCTGGTTTTTTACAATAATTACAAGTAACAGGTGGGTTACTTGTTCCGGCTTGATTACTGATTCCTGTTTCTCTATTAGGTCTTTGGTTACCGGTGTCATTCCTATCGTTATCGGTAGCGTTGTTACGCCAGCGTGATCCCGTGTTGTTATCGTGTCTTGGAGCCTGTTGATACCTGTTCGGAGTAAGTTGATACCGGTGTTGCGGCTGAAACTGATTTTTTCGGACTCTGAGAATAGGTTGGAATGTTCTCATCCGTTCTTCTTCCTGTTGCATTTGTTTGGAGATTTTGATTGCATTGGTGTATGCTTCTTCTAAATTCAGAACCCCTTCTAATCGTACTCTGACGCCGATATTGGAGGGTAATCCTCTCAAAAAGTCTTCTAATACGTCGGAGTCTATGAGGTTCGTTTCTGTTAATTCTCCGTATTGGCTACGTTCCTCGTCCATGATTGCTAATCTTAGATCCTTTGTACGACTAATATAATCTAACATACTTTCGTTAGGTTTTTGGAATATGTTCCCCAATTCTCTCTTATACTGATTTATGGTTTTCTGTTCCCCAAACATCATTTTAATTTTTGTCCCAAATTCCTCTACAGTTTCAATATTCGAGTCTTCGATAGCCATAAACGCGTGTCCTCTAAGTTTATTTGTAAGTAATTTTACCAAATGCGGTTCTTGATTTTCTGGGAGCATGGATCTAGCTCTTTCGCATGCTCGTAAAAATTGATATATTGAAGGTTTATGACCATCGAATACTGGTACGGTCTGTAACGCGTCTTTAATTCTAATCGGGTTTTCAGTCTGTGCCTGGTCGGACGGTATCTGTCTATTTCTCGGTGTCCGTTGTTCGGTCTTTGTCGGTTTACTTATTATCCCTAATGTATCCTGAATTTGTGTTATTTGTCCAGATAGTTCTCTGAATTTAGGACCCAGTTCTGTCACGAATTTATTATTTTCCTGAGCTAGTTTAATTTGTTCGATAGCTTCTCTTAATACTTGTGTCTGAATATCGACTTCGATTTGTTCGCCACCGCTAGCCATTGTTAAATTTAGTGGAAATATGATTCTGATAAGATGGAACAAAATCCTCAATTCCTGCCTCGTATCCCACCGCTGTCACCAAAAATTTATTGTTACATCCTAAGATGGACGCCTTTTAATTGGAGGTACGAGTTAAAAGAATTTACTACAATAATGATTACGAGATATGAAGCAGTTTCGAACCTACCTGCATTCACCGGCTCTGGTTCGGGAAATTGAAGATTTTATGATACTTATGCGATTCTATTAAAATCTATTCGTAACGAGGAAATCGAAGTCAGGGGTTCGAAATGAATTTGGAGAAGCTGATGTTTAATAGAAGTTAAACGGAGTGTATTTAAACAATGAATTCAGAATACATTTGAGTTTTGAGTAATTGATACGAGAGTTAGTAATTGTTATAAATATTAGTATTTACCGTTACGCTGATTCGGCTTATGATAATTAATCCTCTAGGGTTCGGTTAGAGTTTGTTTTGGTAACACACACTTGTACAATCACGAACGTTATCGAATCGCGGCTATTTCACAAATATAGTTTGAGATTATAATAGTACGACTGGTACAATCACGAACGTTATCGAATCGCGGCTATTTCACGAATATTGTTTGAGATTATAATAGTGCGACTCGTTACTCGACTGCTGGTTTTATTACTACTGGCACGCTGGCGAGGTGTCGTCGTTTTTATATTTTCTTCTATCTTTTGTTCTACCCCAAATCCTTGTGGAGTTGGTTCGGTTTTCACTTGTCATCATAATCGTATTCTGCAGTTTTTATTCGTTGAATTATTCCTGTGTCTTTCTCTCTCTCAGCTGGATCCTCCGTTTCTCGCGTTCTTCCGGAGTGCTTTCGGCCTATGTGTCAGCTCTATTGCGTTCTTGGTCTTCTTGGTATTTAATTTTTGCTTGGGTGGTTTTCTTGTAATTTTTGCGCTGTAGGTGGCCTGCAGCTGCTTTTGTTATTTAACCTCGCTCGCGTATTATATGTATTTCGGTTTATTCGCTTAGTATATGATTACAATATTTTATTTCTATTTCTTGCGCAACATTAGTTAAAGAAATTATTAAATAGAGTTAGGGAATATTTGTATTGTGGTTATTTATTATTTATTAATGACGGTTGGACCACCGGACGTGACATATGACGGCGAACAGTAGAGCGGATAGTACATGAGACAGTGTTACCCGACAATGCATCGGTATAAACGCGGGCGATAGTGACTCGACGGCTCCCTAACGATCTCGAGAACGACCTCGACGCAGCGTGGTTACCGCAGTGACCATTTTATGGCCTTATAATGCTTCGCATGGTGCAGGTAGTCAGGAACGAGATGCTCGCAGTTTGTGCCGCCTGAGCGTTTAGGGATTCCTCGTGTCGCGTGACACTTGAGGCGAAGAGTCCCGTGCCGTGTGACACTTGGGTCGAGGATGCCCGGTGGTGCGTGCCACTTCGGACGGCGGAGATTTATGTCTCTCGCAGGAAGGGTCTCCCCGTGTTGTATGACAGTTGGGGCCTTGGCGTGGTACGCAGGAAAAGGTTGGGACAGCTCGTCATACAGTCGTAGCATTCGAGAATCTTCTCTATTAGCCAGATCGTAGCTCGAACTGATTTAATCCGGCCTCCGCCGTCCTACTTATACGCCTGTCGCGATCTATTCACTCGCGAGAATCCGCGGCGTCGCGGTAGCCACCTCGCGGCCTCCGCGGGAGGTAGCGCTTCGCGGTTTCGCGTGTCGCGCTCGCGTATAGTGTATGAGGGAGATGTCTCGTGTCTTATCCAATCATTACAAGCCCCTAAGAAAATCAAGTCACTATTACAACAACACATCCAAGGAAACAATAAATAAAAATAAATTTTTAAAAAAACACGGACTAAAACGTATAAAATAATTTTTCCTAGTCCCATTCAGGTTCCTAACCCCATACAGATAGTCCTGACAATTTGTGATTGTGAATTTGTAATTGCTATGAAAATACTTGTAAGATTTAAAACGAAAAACGTGGGGCGCAATATAATATATATAAGACGTCTATCTATTGCACAGGATTTTCAAGATAAACTAGAAATTGTTTCCCTGTAAACAAAGTTTTTCTCTTTATTTATTATACTATATTACAACAATTATCTACACTATGTACACTCTTACCTGTAAACAAAGAAACGACATTTAAAGTTTATTCTATATCACTTCTTTATTCACACTTGTCTTACTCTTTTAATTTTATGAACACGTGTTCTGTTACGTAATCATCTATCTATCTATCTCTTTCTATTAGTCCTTCTCTCTAACAGTAAACACTCTATGCCTTACAACGTGCAAAGCGCGGTGAAATTTGAATTTAAGAAATATCATTTCTTTACATCTCCCCCACACAGGGTGAAAATCCTTAACAAAATTTTTTTGTATTTTACATGTTTTCCTCGTGTTCTTCAACATCTGTCTCCTCTTCTTCTGTTCTAATAGGTTGTAACTTGGTTATATGAAAAAAGGTTGATTCTGTTTTCTTTTTTCCAGTGTTGATTTTGTAGATGGAGTTTGATATTTTCTCTATTATTTCAAATGGGCCAATTTTTAGTCCATCTAATTTTTTTCTGTTTAGCCTGTTTCCGTTCTCTACATACACTTTGTCTCCAATTTTGAATTCATATTGCTTTCGGTTTTTATCGAATAATTTTTTATTATAGTTGTGTGATCTTATTGTGTTTTCTAACGCTGTTCTTTTGTCCTCAATCCAATTATCTTCCTTCTTCTTTATCTTCAATTCTTTTGGTAAGATGGTTACATCTGTGCCATCCAGCAAGTATTTTGGAGCGAAGTTCGTGACTGAGTGTTCTGTCTCATTATATTTTTCTACGCATTCTTTCGCTACCGTTGTCCAAGTCTTTTTTCCTTTCCTTTCGTTCATCTTACACCTTATTTTATTGACTAGCGTCTGATTCAACCTCTCGTTCAGACCGTTCGAGAATGGCGTGTTAACTGCCGTAAATATTAATTTTACATTATTCTTATCCAGGAACTCTTTAAATTCTCGAGAATTAATTCCCGGGTATTGATCTGTGAGAATCACTCCAATTTCGTCTGTTTGTAACACATTTTTCACTAATTTAATAAAATCACTCGCACACTGCGTTTTTGAGGTTACGACGAAGGCGTATCGTGTGAAGTGATCTACTAAAAGATGTAGATACTTTTTTGTTGATCTGGATCCTCCAAACCCACCAATTGTATCTATAGACATTATTTCAAATGGTTTTGTTGCTGGTCCTTGCTGTGACAGTGATCCATATTTCCCTTGGCCTCTTGATTTATTTTTCGTGCAGATTTCGCAGCTTTTACAAATGTTTGTTATATTTTTTGTTAAATTTTTCGCTGTATATATTGGACTTATTTTTCTCTGCAACTGTCTGATTCCTATGTGGCATAGATCTTCGTGCACTTGCTTTATAAGTTTTTTGCTGAATTCCTCTGATAAGATAATTTTTTCTCTTTTTTTTATCTTTCTACAATAAATTTCATTTTTTTTTATCAAATTTTGTTTTTTTTTAATTGTTTCATTTTCCTGTTGGTCTGTCATTATATCTTCTATTTTTATCAAATTAACTATCTTCATTAATTCTTCTCTGTTATCTTCTGATTCTAATACCGGGTTTCTGCTCAAACAGTCTGCTTCTAAATTTTCTTTACCTGGTATGTATTTTATTACAAAATCATATTGAGATAAATAATACGTTAGGTCTCCTAGCTCTTCATCTGTTCTAGCTTTTATATTCATATTCTCTAGAGGTTTGTGGTCCGAGTATATGGTGAACGGTTTCCCTATAAGCAAGTGTTGCCAGTATTTCACAGCTTCTTTTATTGCTAGACACTCCAAGTATATAGCCTTTTTCCTTTTTTGAACCTCGTTAAGTTTTTTTGAAAAGTATGCCACTGGCTTATCTTTATTATTTGGTTGCGTTTGTTTTAATATTGCTCCAATACCCTCCAAAGATGCATCTGTATAGATTTTTATTGGTAAATCTTTGTCAAATATCTCCAATACCGGTTGGGAGCATAAAAGCTGTTTTATTTGATCAAAAGATTTTTCGCATTTTTCTGTCCATACAAATTTCTCGTTTTTTCTTAATAGTTTATGTAATGGATCTAGTATTATTGCACTTTTTGGTATGTATTCATTATAAAAGTTGATTTTTCCTAGAAATTGTCTAATGTTTTTTTGTGTCTTTGGGGTTGGGAAATTTCTTATTGAAGTTAGATTATCTTTTAAAGGTCTTACTGAATTTTTCTGAATTACGTGGCCGAGATATTGTACTGAGTCTGAAGCGAATGTACATTTTTTAAATTTTAGTCTCAAACCCTCTTTTATTATTGCTTCTAACACCCGTTTTACGTGTATTATGTGTTCTTGAAAGGATGATGAATATATTAAAATATCATCAATGTAATTTACCGCAAATCCTGTGAGTCCATGTTTCCTTAAAACGTTGCTTAAGATTCGTTGAAAAATCGCTGGTGATGTTTTTAATCCATATGGTAAACAGGTCCATTGAAAGTGACCATCCTGTGTGACAAATCCAGTTTTTCTCCTATCCTCAATTCGTAGTGGTATTGACCAAAAGGCTGAGTTTATATCTAGTGTAGTAAAGTATTTGCAATTTCTTGTCTTTATTATCAGATCATCTATCAATGGAAATGGTTGGGCCTGTGGTACAATAATTTTGTTTAATTCTCTAAAGTCAATACATAGTCTTGATCTTTTATTTTCGTCTTTTTTAAATGCCAGTGTTACCGGGGCTGCAAAAGGGATGTAGGATTCTTCTATTAAATTTTTTTTTAGTAACATTGATATCTGTTCTTCTATTTCTTTCTTATCTTCTATTGTGCATCTGTATGGTCGTTTACTGCAGTATTTATCAACTAGTAAATCTATATGGGCTTCATAATCTGTAACCATTCCAATATCGTATTTATCTTTTGCAAAAATTGTTTTGTATTCTTTTATTATTTTCTCTATTTCGTTTTTCTTTTGGTTGTCCAAATGATCTATTGTAATCTTAAATTCTCCTTCTTGTATATGTTCGTTGAAGTTTATCGAATACATTTCTATCTTTTCATCTTTATTTTCTTTATTTATCGAGTTTTTCTCAATTTTATTATGTAATTCTTTTATATTTGTTTTGTTTTTCTGTTCTATCTCCAACTTTTCATTCTGGGTCAGGTTAAATTTTTTTATCATATCTAACCCTATTATGAAATCCTCGAAATCTTCATTTTCAACTATATAAACATCCATCTCGTCTTCAATTTCAAAAATCTTTATCTTAATAGTTATCAAACCATCCGTTTTCTTTACACCATTAACCGTCTTCATATATGCTTTATTTATATCTTCTTTTTTTTCTTTTACTTTGATCAGTCTCGAATTTATTAGAGAGATCTGTGAACCTGAATCATAAATACCATTTACCTCTAACTTGTCTTCTAATAATAGTTTGATCTTAATTAATGGTGTTATTAATCGTTTTTTTCCTCTGTGTTTAAATCCACTTCTATGATAGAGTTATTATTTACATTTCTAGTTTTTTCATGTTCGGTATTTTTTATTCTAAACCAGCATATTTCCTCCGGGTGATATCTAATTCCTTTATTTAAGTCTTTACAAGTTTTGCACGTCTTTTTTTCTTCAGGCTTTCTCTTAAACTCTAATTTACTATCTTTGGTTTTTATGGAGTTTCTTTTATATATCATACCTTCGTATTTTCTAATTTCGTTGAACAGATCTGTGCTATCGTTGAGTTCGTCTCTGTCTATTTTATTTAAGATAAATTCGGGTAGACCAGTTGAAATGAGGTCAATCAATGTTGTGGGGTCTATAGATTTGTTTATATCTAATATAAGTTTCTCTTTTCTCATTGCATAATCAATTAATGATCCTTCCTTATATCTGAATGCAAAAGCATATGTTACCATATTCCATCCTCTGTTTGCAAATGTTTCTAAGAATTTTCTTTTCCACTCTTCCCATTCAGAATTCATTGTTAACTTCGTGGCCATCGAGCTGTACCAATCCAAACAGGGTTTCTCTAAAAATAATCTTAGTATCTCTATCTTTGTTTCATCTTTTGTTATATTAAATCGTATACATTCTTTCTCAAAGTTTTCCATCCATTGCTTTGCATTTGAGTTCTTGCTTGTGAATTTTTCTATAATAAATTTCTCTGATATGTTTTTCAAATTTTGTTGACCTTCTTTTTTTTCTGTGGCTTCTATTAATTTTTCCAGGATTTGTTGTAGGTTTCCTTTTTCCCCTGCAGGTTGTTCTATAACTATTTCTTCTAAATATTGATCTGAAAATTGTATATTTCCCTCTTCATCTACATATGTCTTTTTTAGTTCTTCTCCTAATTTTATCCATATTTTTCTGGTCTGATGTCTTTTTTTTAAGCTATTTTTTATTTTTGCATAATTACTTGTCTTCATAATTTCCTTATGGTTGTTCATTGTTCTATACTCTTCTGGCATTGCAAAGCATTTTCCCTGCTCTGTAGTTATAGAGGTTATGGCTAGTACATTTGTTTTGCCATCACTCGATGCTATCACGGAAAATTCGAATTGGAGCCTGTCCATTTTCTTTTGTTTAACTAATAATGTCGTTTTATAAGACGTCTATCTATTGCACAGGATTTTCAAGATAAACTAGAAATTGTTTCCCTGTAAACAAAGTTTTTCTCTTTATTTATTATACTATATTACAACAATTATCTACACTATGTACACTCTTACCTGTAAACAAAGAAACGACATTTAAAGTTTATTCTATATCACTTCTTTATTCACACTTGTCTTACTCTTTTAATTTTATGAACACGTGTTCTGTTACGTAATCATCTATCTATCTATCTCTTTCTATTAGTCCTTCTCTCTAACAGTAAACACTCTATGCCTTACAACGTGCAAAGCGCGGTGAAATTTGAATTTAAGAAATATCATTTCTTTACATATATAGTAAGGAGTGTAGAGAGCAGCTGCGGTCGAGAAAACTCACACAACAGTTCATATCATTTGCAGTGCAATAAAATTATTAGTGACTTGGGTGAACTACTCATGCATCAATTATCTATTGCATGCGCCCCACGTTTTTCGTTTTAAATCTTACAAGTATTTTCATAGCTATTAAAAATTCACAATCACAAATTTTCAGGACTGTCTGTATGGGGTTAGGAACGTGTATGGGGCTAGGAAAAATTATTTTATACTTTTTAGTCCGTTTTTTAAACATATTTTTAAAAAAATTCATTTTTATTTAAATTATTGCTAATTATTTACTTTCAGGGCTTCCTCACCGATTTTGATGAAATTTAAATATGTTGTCAAACTCATCATTCTGAACAACTTTTTCCTATACGTGTTAGCGCCGCTCGATTTTAGTTTTCGAGATATTTGCGAAAAACTATCCCCAATAATCTATTGAATTTTCTGTATTCCTGCACGCGCTCTACGGCAACGTAAGCCTGTCGCGGCCCACCATTTGTTTACATTTTGGTTGTAAACACGCTGCGGAGATGAGAGAAAAAACAGGGTCTCACTCTGACCATACATATCTAGGGTGAACTTTCAGTTTTGAAAGACTACTACTACATTTTCGTATGCGTGTATATTTTACCCATCCAGTGCGAACCAGTAGCGATCAGTGTATACATCGGTACGTCAGTTGCAAGTCTTGCGAGTTTTTGAATTATTTCAATATGCATCTCCATGAATTTATAAATTTGACATACAATTTCGATTCCTTGTGGAACTTTTTGTGTGAGAAAAAAGTGGTTCGTAAAGATATTACATGTCCAAGATGCAAAAATGTGCTAGTACTATCGAACACTGCCGAAAATCGTTTATTTCATTGCACAAAACTTATTAAAGCGTTTGTTACCGCTTTCCAAAGTAGATTCGCTTACTGGTAACAAAAACAACCGAAAACCCTTGATCCCGCTCGTCGGGTATGGCGAAGCAACGCTAAAGAAAAAAAACAATTGATCGACGCGGCTCGGCGGTCCGCGTGTGCTGTCGCGGTGCCGTAACTAAAGTACTATCCTAACGCGAATGCTAAACCTAACTTAACTACTAACGACCTCCCCCGGCGCGGGGAGAGGGACCGCGGCGCGCGTGTCCCTTCCGGTCACCTGTTTTCTGGGTTCCGGCGCTTGCATCGGCGGAGGCGCCCGCTTCGGTCGAAAAAGAGCATCCAGCGAGAGCGCTGAGCGAGAGCTCGGACAAGAGTGTCCGAGTGACGCTTGGTACCCCCGTTTCGCTACCAACCGGTTCGGTACCTCCACGTAGCGGCCGGTGGGTAGCTGGTACCAGGTCGTGTGGCAAGGCGCATTCCTTCCGGCGTATGTGATCGGGGCGGTGTTCCTGGCGCCCTCTGCCACGGTGCCACTGGTTGCCCCGCGTTCTCTGGCTGCTCCTCGTCCGGGTAGGTTGCCGTCGCCACGATTGGCAGGATTGCCCTCTGCTGTTGTCTCCGGGTGGTCGTCTCCGCCGGGCCGCTGGTGATGGCGAGCGGCTGATTCGCCCGCGGTGCTCGTCGATCGTGGGCGGCGGTACCGTCATCACCCATGCAATGCTAGTGTTCGACCCTACCCATGGTCGTACGATCTCCATGGCACTGGTGCGTTGCAGTGGCTGCTGCAATCTGCACTGCGAGTCTGGAGCTGTTTGCCTGTGACAAAGATTAATAGAATTAATTATTTTCCGCGGAAGTCCACGTCGTTGTGGTAGTGGCGCCGCAGCAGGGTTGGTGCTCAAGGCTGCTCCCTCTGCGGCGTCCTCCTCCATACGCTCTCCGGTCTCCCCCGACGCCTCGTCAGTTCTCGCATCAGGCTTCAGATCTTGGATATGAAAGTGTCGTGCCCAGTTTCCCTTCGCATCGCGAAGGTCGACGATGACTGGTGACCAGGCTTGCCATATTCCGCGCGGTACCAGGCCCCTTACCGCTGCGCCCCTCGCCCATCTGCTGGGCTAAGCCCGCCTGACGCGTGGCGACGAGTGGGGCAAGCCAGGCGGGCTTAGCCCAGCAGATGGGCGAGGGGCGCAGCGGTAAGGGGCCTGGTACCGCGCGAAATATGACAAGCCTGCTGGTGACACGATGCGTCCGACCGTGTACGGTCCGTTGTACTTCGGCGCGAGCTTCGCGGCGATGCCCGCTTCCTTGTCGGACAGGGTATGCTCCTTTCTCCAGCCGCTGTCCCCGACTGCGGGCTACAATTCGCGGTGCCGCAGATTGTAGTAGTTCTCCTGTCGACCGAACGCTTGGGCCAAGTGCAGCTTGGCTAGTTCCTGGGCCTCACGGAGGTTCTTCCACCTCTGTGATGCTGGTTCGGTGTTGTATCCGGTTGCTGGTTGTCCGAGCGGTCGCAGCTCCCTCCCCTGGTTGAGGTACGCCGGACTGTATCCTGTTGCCTCGTGCCACGCAGTATTAATGGCGAACCGTGCCTCGTCCAGTTTTTCGTCCCACCACTCATGGTGTTTTCCGGTATATTGAGCGAGCATGGTCTTGACGACCTTGTTGGCCCTCTCGACAGGATTGCAATGGGGCGAGTACGGCGGCGTGCGTCGGTGCTGCGTGCCGGAGGCTCGGAGCAGTGCGGTGAAGGGTTCGCTAATAAATTGGCGTCCGTTGTCCGTGATGATGATTTGCGGAGCTCCATGCCGGAGGATGACGTCCTTCTGAATGGCAGCGGCGACGGCGGCACTGGTGGCTTTTCGAAGTGGCGTGAGTTCGACCCACTTCGAAAAACGATCGAGAGCAACAAGCAACCATATGTGCCCCCGACGTGAACGCGGTAGAGGCCCGACGAGGTCGATCGAAACCGTATGCCACGGTTGCGTTCCTGGGTTCGCATGTAGGTGTCCCGGTGGCTGCTGCGGTGGTGTCTTGTATTGCTGGCAGCTCGTGCAACAACGAACATATCGGACTACTTCTCTGAACATTCCAGGCCAATAGTATTTTTGTGCAAGACGGACGATCGTTTTTGCAATTCCGAGGTGCCCGGCGGCGGAATCGTCTTGGTATTGACGAAGGAGGGTTTCCCTTTCCCCCGCGGGTACACAGATCTTCCTAGCGTCGTTGGCCGTAGGTTCGTTGTAGTCGAGCTGGTGTAACAGGTGTCGATGCAGTTTACCCTCGCGTATTTGGTAATCAGGCACGGACGCGGGGTTCTGGCGGACTGCTTCGATCTTCTTCTGGTACCACGAGTCGGTGCGCTGTTTTGACTGGAGCAGATTTACATCTGGTACTGGTGTATTCCTGGAGAGCGCATCGGCGACGTAGTTCAATTTTCCTGGTCGATATTTAATATCGAAATCATACTGCTGCAGTTCGAGGGCCCATCTTGCGAGCCGTCCCGTCGGGTTGTCGATCTGCTGCAGCCAAAGGAGTGCCTGGTGGTCCGTGACGACGGTAAATTGGTACCCTTCTATGTATGTTTTCATCTTTCGAATACCCCATACTACGGCGAGGCACTCTTTTTCCGTCGCGCTGTAATTCCTCTCGGTTGCGCTGAGGGTGTGACTCGCATAGGCGATAACCCGTTCGTCGTTCTCCGTACCCTGTGTCAGGACGACTCCTAGTCCGTGGTCGCTGGCGTCCGTTTGAAGCGTAAAACGCTCCGAGAAATTTGGGCACGCCAATATTGGAGCGACGACTAGTTTCTCTTTCATCGTCTGGAACGCCGTTTCTTCGGCCTCAGTCCACTTCCATTTCGCGTTTTTCCGCGTGAGCCTGGTCAGTGGTTCCATCAATTCAGCGAAGTTGGGTACGAACCGGCGGTACCAAGACGCCATTCCATGGAATCGTCGTACGTCACGGATGTTTTTTGGCGTCGCAATTTTGGCGATCGCGTTCGTCTTTTCCGGGTTGGTGCGTATCCCTTGTTGATCGACCACATGACCCAAATATCGGAGGCTGTCGACGCAAAATCGACATTTGTCTGGATTCAGCCTGAGGCCGGCGGCTCGTAGGCGTTTGAAAACTTCACGCAGATGCTGCTGGTGAGCTTCAAAGGTTGGACTGACCGTAATGATGTCGTCCAAATAGGCAAATGCGTACGGCTCTAGTTCTGGGCCGATGATTTGGTCGAGCAGCCGCTGAAACGTTGCTGGTGCTGAATGTAGACCGAAAGGCAATACTGTGAATTGAAATAATCCTTTCCCGGGCACGGTGAATGCAGTAAGTGGTCGGCTACTGTCTTCCAGCGGAACCTGCCAGTATCCGTTCTTCAAGTCGAGCGTTGTCAGGAACTTGGCGCCGTGCAGTTTGTCGAGCGTCGCTTGTATATGCGGTAACGGATAAGCGTCTTTTTCCGACTTTTCATTCAGTTTCCTGAAGTCGACGCAGAACCGTGGTTTTCCGTCCTTTTTGCTTCACCACGACAACGGGCGAGCTCCAGGGGCTGCTGGAGGGCTCGATCACTCCGTCTCGTAGCATCGCCTCTACTTCGGTGTCGATGACGGCCTGCATCGCTGGATTCCGGGGACGATACCGTTGCTTTATCGGTGTCTCGTCTTTTAATTTGATCCGGTGCTGTACGAGGTTAGTACGGCCAGGCACGGTTTTGAACAGCTCCATTTCGGCGGCGATGAAGTCGTCCAGCCGCTCGCGGTCACCGGTACTGGGTGTGCATAAACCTGTCTGTTCTGGTGTCCCTGGCTCTTGTTGTTTCTCGGCGAGATACGCTACTGGCCATGAGGCGATGTCGGCCGGCGGCTGTAACTGGATCCCCAGGGCGGCGATTGTTTGTATGCCCAACAGCACCTGTGGTCCCATCTTTGGCAGTATGGTGAATTCGTGTTCACATTCGTATCCCATGGTGATGAACGGGAGTCGTAAAATGCCGTTGGGGCGCGTATTCGATCCGTCGGCCAGACCGACAAGGCCGATCGATGTTCTTGTGGCGATACCTTGTTCCCGGGCCCATTCTTGTACTTCCTCATTGACGCAAGACAATTGTGCTCCCGTGTCGAGGAGTGCCTCTACCTGCCGGCCAAGAATCAATATTGTCAGCAGCGGCCGGGGTGTATACTTTATTGCAGGGGCCGGTGGTCGCCCGGTTGCGATGGGCCCCTTGATCCGTTTCCCGATCTATTTCCCGCGAATTGGTTTCCTGGTGGATGACACTCACGGGTAAGAACCCCGTCACGCCCGCACCGTGCACAGAACCGACGATACACATTTCGACACTCAAAGCGGTTATGGCCGCGTGGTTTGCATCGCCAACAATGCGTAGTCGGACTGTATCCATCGCTCGCTGGGTTTGCCTGTTCCATCCTGTATGATTCCCCAGGACGCGTGTCCCGTGTGTCCTGGCCGTCCTCGCGTGTGGCTGCTACCTCTGGGGCGCGGTGTTCCGGACCTGCTTGGTATGCGGTGCCCCGGACTGATTGATTCTGCAATTTGTTCTTCCGCTCCAGCGCTCTTTCAATGCGTTGCACTTGGCACAACAGATCGTCCAAATCTTTGACATGCGCTGGGTTGATTACGACCGTATGCTCAGGTAGCATATTCTCGTATACCGTTTCCAGGTAGTCGGTGGTGGGTATTTGTGCCCGTCTTATCAAGGTGATGAGGGCATTCATGTACTTATGAAACGGCTCCCCATGTTTTTGCACTCGTTCTCGGGCCTCCCGTTCCCGTTGTAACTGCGTCTGGTTCGCGGCGAAGTGCGCTATGAACTTCTCCGTGAATTGCACCCACGTGTCGATTTCGTGTTTGGTGTTTCGGTACCATAGCTGCGCGTCCCCGCGTACGAGTTCTGTGACTCCTCCGAGAAATTCCTCGTCGGAGATGCAGTATGTCTCCTGTAATTCCGCGAGGCGTTCTACGAACGTAAACGGGTCCTTTCCATCCGTCGTACACCCCCACTTTCGCATCCGGTCCATGTTTTTCCCGGGGTCATCCGGAGAAGTGACGGTGATACTGTTCGGCGCGGGTGGCCCGCCGGCCGCTGGCTTCGCGTCGTTCATGTTGAACAGATCTTCCGTCTGTGCACTTATACAGTCGGCCCAACGCTGTCGAAATTCTTCAGGTGTCCCGGTGATCGGTAGGCGTTGACGTCGAAGTTCTGCGATGATCCGTTCCTTGGTGACTCGTAGAGAGCCCTGCGGCATGCCCTGGTGGATTCGCTCGGTTTTCAATTCGTTTCACTGGCTTTGGATCAAACCGCGCGGTCGCAGTAACGCTGCGTGTCCCGAGATGGCGCGCTCTCTCACCACGGTCAGTCGGCACTGCCGCGGTCGGTCGACACTAGATATCGCGGAACTGTCACAACCTGCCCGGTTCACTGTTCACCCTGATCGAACGCGAGATGTCGCGCACGATGCATCATTTCCGTTCGGCGAGGTGTTCGCACGTTAACCTCGAACTTGCGACGTGGCCGTTATTCCGACGCGTTTATTTTCGCACCAAGTCCCTGTTCGGGCGCCATGTAACGGTTCTGCTTCCGACGAGAAATGATCGTCGCGGCGTCGTATCCTCTCGTGCTGGATAACTCGTCGAGCCGGGTTCGTCTACCGACGAGAGAATCGGCTGAAGCTGAAAATGGACGAGGTGCGCGGGACGTGAAATAACGACGACGTGTATGTGTATTTTACGGGCCTCACTACTCGTACGTTCGCGGTACTGGATATCCTTCGGACTAGAATGCTGGTACGCGGAGTTGGCGGCGACTTTCAATCACGACGCGTGTTCGTGGCTCTGGAAACCGGGTACTTTCGTGTACGACTATAGTTCCGGGTGCGTGAATCTAGTGACGGCGTTCTCTCATGGCGACGCGACGCGTGCCCGTGGACCTGGTGCGTTACGGCGATTCGGTTCAGGTGGGAACGGAAAGGAAACCCTGCCACGAGTCGGGAAATTCTCCGTGGCGATTCTACGATAAACGAAGAGGTGGCTGCCCCTTCATTTAAGCGTCTCCGGTAGCTGTCGGAGTTCTCAGGATGCTGCCTGTTCCGGCCACCCGTCATAGAGCCGATCCGCCGAACCGGCGTCTCGACAAGCGTCGGTTACCGTCGTCTCAGCGTCCCTACCACGCAGAATGAACAGGTGATTTCGGGCATGAGACGACGGTAACGGTCGGACGACATCGATGTATACAGTCGGTTTTGGTACCACGGCATACGTGTACACAACAATAACGCGCTATACAACCCCACAGTTACGCAACTGAACCGTCGATCTTGAACTCGGGATTTCCACAGTGCTACTCGTCATCCACCGTTTCTTGTCGATTCAGTTATTCGCCACATATATTTATACCGTGTCATACATTTACGTTAATATATGCTTCATCGTGAGTTTACTACAGTGTTCATTTCTTCCACCCACTAGCGATCCTAGTTCATCGGTCCGATCTCAGACACTGCCCAAGAGGTTTGTTCAGGATGCTGCCTGAACGGCAGAGAGGGATGCTGCCCTCTCTGTTTGGCGTGTATGCTGTCACACCGGTGGGAATCAGGTTAGATGGGAAACTGGAGTTCTGGATAGGAAGGTGTTCCTGGGATGCTGCCCAGGCTGGAAAAGAGACCCGTGCCTCGTTTGCATCGCGTTTTATAGGCATCGGGTGGTGGTGGAGGGAATGGTGCGGGGAAGCGGATGTGTGACGTCGAGTTTCCGTATCCGTTAAAGATGTCCGAACCTCGACGTCCGGTTCCCGCCAAGTGCGCTTCTAAGCCCGGGATTGTTCAGTGAAGCTGATAGAGGAGGGGAAGCAGAGCCCGGCGGGTGTGCTCGCGGTTCGCGGACGACGCGTTCGGTAATCCTCGGCGCCGGTCGTCGGTGTTCGGCGCGCGTCCAGCAGTAACAGGCCTGCACCGTTCAGGTCTGTTACAACATACAGGGTGTCCCAAGACCCCTTCGACTCCGGGAAATGGGAGGTTCCTTAGGTCATTTGAAGCAACATTTTCCTTTGCACCAATGTCAGCCGGGGCTTTGTTTAGGAGTTATTAACGAAAAACACGGACCAATCAGAGCGCGACCTAGACGCGCGATGGCACGTTCAGCCCGGCGCGCCGGGAGACGAGCGCGGTGTAACGCCGCGATGCCGCAACGAACAAGAGTTTCTCGAGATTATGTGAATCTTCCCCGATTTGGATGAGCTTTGGATATGTTGTCAAGACCATGATTCTGAACAACATTTCCCTTTACAGTTTTTGTCGGCCGGCTTTAGTTTACGCGATAAATGTAAAAACTTGTAATTGTAAATCGATCGATTGTACTATCTTCTACCCGATTTGGATGAGCTTTGGATATGTTGTCAAGACCATGATTCTGAACAACATTTCCCTTTACAGTTTTTGACGGTCGCGGAAGAACTTTACTTGTCAATTCATATGGGTGGATCTTTTTACCCGACTTACGGCAACGTTACCCGAACGAGAGAAGAAGCAGAAACTGATTGAATTGAAAACTCACTTATTCAGCCGTAAATCCAGTTGCTGCTTCGAAATGTGTGTCACTGGGTCACTCGGTGACGAACTGCACAGATGTCTTCAGGTATACGACAGTACCGAAAGCTAAGGGACGTACGGTCAGGTGAACGAACTGCACAGGTGGTGGTAGATAGCAGGTATACGACAGCCCGAGGGATGTGCGATCAAATCAACGAGATCCGGACTTTTCACTTTCACTTTCACACAGATGCCATGAAATTTTTCCACACTTCCAGGGCGCGCTCTGATTGGTCCGTGTTTTTCGTTAATAACTCCTAAACAAAGCCGCAGTTGACATTGGTGCAAAGGAAAATGTCTCTTAGAATGGTCTCAGGAACCTCCCATTTCAAGGAACGACACTTGTTCTGGGACACCCTGTATATTATAACTATATATATGCATATATAGACTTCTACGTTTTGTGAACAACTTTTCCCTATACATGTTACCGCCGCTCGATTTTGGTTTTCGAGATATTCGCAAAAACTATCTGTTAGAGATTGGATATGCGAATCTGAGATCGATCGTGAGTGGGAGAGGAGAACGCTAGAGTTTGGTTAACACACTGTTTAATGAAAACATATGTACAGAATAGAACGACGCGAATGAGGTATGACGATACGAGAACGAGACGATGGTTAACGGCTAGACGAAAGCGGTGATACGGACGGTGTACATGTAGACGCGGTTGCCGTTAAAGAGAGCGGCGCGATCGCAGATTTTGGTGTACCCTTATTGCAAGGGTAGCGTCGAGTACCAGCGGAGCAATGATGGGGTCTACCTGCGGTGTAACGAGAGGAATAGGTACACCCCGGAGGTACTCCAAACGAACGGTACAACTTTGAGACAATAACGAAAACGAGTGTAATGAGACGCAGACGTGACCGAAGTGATCCGATCCGCTGCCGAATTCACGCGTTCCGCGGACGCAAAGTAGGGGGCGCTTCGACGACGTGACGTCACCCGATCGCAGCTACGCGAAGTCGGTAAAACGAATCGAATGCGTATCGGTTTGCCGGAACACTATCGCTAATACAGTATTTTTCGTATTCCTGCACGCTCCGCGGCAACGTAAGCCTGTCCCGGCGCGGCGTTTGATTACTTTTTGTTTCTAAACACACTGTGGAGATGAAAGACAAAACAGGGTCTCACTCTGGTCACACATATACAGGGTGAGCTTTCAATTTTGAAAGACTACGTGGTCGGGCCGGCCTAACGGCCGCACAGTGGGCTTGATTAAAGAAACACGGACATTTTGCGAAAAAATCAACTTTCTAATTTTGATATTTCTTCAATTATATATATAATTGATTCAATAATATATAAAATTAATGTAGCGGACATAGTGCGTGGGAAAGAGGGATTTTCTGGAAGCGGAAATTCCATCTTTCCCAAGAGCACACTCTAGGCGGTTGGGTCGAGGGGATGGTCATTAAAGTGACGATTGCCAGAACCCCGGTCCGACCGTTGCAATGTCCTTGGCGTTGACGGTTCTGGGAACACATTGTCTTGGCGGAGGAAACTCTCTCCATTGCTTTTGAGCAATGGAGGATTCCTCCCCCCGTTTTAACGGTTTTTAGAACGTCACCAGTCCGCCCCCAAAAAGGTCTTTTACCAGTGGGACAGAAAGCTGATAGACGTCGACGAAGTCACTTCGTACAGCGCACGGTTCAGGAGAAGTAGACTCCCTGTGTTACGCGCATATACATATATATCGTTAGCGTTTTCTCAATAAATACATTCAATAGAATCTCACGTATACACCTTTATTACACGGCATTCCTAAATTAATCAAATATAACAGCAGTTCCAGTTGTGATACACGCATGAAGTTAGACAGTTTAGGAATATCGATTTTCCCTACATAATTTGGCTGTTCATTCTTAAAGTTTCCTGATAACTGTGATCAACTTCTTGCCCTGAATTTTTTTCTGCATCAAAATGCACACTTTATTGATAAGAAATCATACTTTTCATTGACAATTATGATATATAACACATTTTTAAAAAATACTGAGCAAAATGAAAATAATCGTTGAAAATTTGTATCTTTGACATGCGCGATCTTTCAGGTCTCAGGAGGGCCTGGAAAACCTGAAAAGTTCTCTCATTTATAATGGAACATAACATAGGTACTCCGGAACACTTTCCGAGACCGAAATAATTCCGTGAACTTTTAGCTTCGATAACTTCTTAACGAATAAGTTTAGGGCATAAGTATTGTTAGTATTTCTTTATTTACTAGAGCGTGGCATGCTCTGCCCGTACTTAACTGCCAAAACTATAGATTTCGCATATAAAACGCGGTTCGGTACGCGCGCGGCACGGAACGTGGTTCGCGGTAAAACGGGCACGTCTGTCTCTGTTCGACGCCACAAGAAGAAGACCGCCGCAAACAGAAGCGAACCAACATGAGGAGACCACTCGCCACGAGGCGGCGCGGCACCTCCACGAAACACACATACGCAATGACCCACGGATTAGCGCCAAATTTCAACAAGTATGTTAGTACTTTTATGTAGAGCACAACAAACTGCATCGATTGGTGCAGTCAAAAATGTAGCTTTCCATTTTTAAAAAAAGTGCAGTTGCATTTTTCTGATGCACCGATACACAAAAGTGCATAAAATTAGTTGCGTAGTATGTGTCACGCGGCACAATCGAGGAAAGAAGAAAACTAACGTATAGTCATCGAACTAACACTGGTGCTTTACCGCGATTGAAATAAAAGGAAGATTAACTCGTGAAAAGATATATCTTACGACTCTTAAAAGGTGAGGTGAAGCGAAATGACATGTGTTCGTGTTCGTCATCGGGTGTTTTCGCGCGGATCTGTGGGTTCGCGTATGTTTCGGATCACTGCCCGCCAAGTTAATCTTGAGCAACTAGTTCAAATTGTATAATGATCGCAAAAGACAATTATTGATTCGCATGAATTGATATCGCATGAATACGTTAATGGAAGCGTTTCGTCCCGGACCTGCTAGTGGACTCGTCAGTAAGGCTGATCTAGCAGGTCCTGCCTTATACGCGCGCAGATGATGGTATGAGGATTCGCGTTTGTGATTGAACGCACGCGAGGGATCTCGATTGATTTGATCCGGTTCGCGAGGGATTTCGACCGACGCGATCCCGGTTTGTCGGGTGTCCTGATCACTGGACGACGAACTACCGTGATGCTAACTTTGCACATGTAATGAACGATTGACAAGACAACGGCTCGTGCGTAGTACTTGTCTACCCAAGGACTGGAGAATGTCACGGCGTTAGAGCGTGAAAACTCAACTGAGCGACTTCGTCTTCCAGTCCTAGCGCGATGCTCGTTGGGTTCTCGAACATGAAATAAGATGCACTGATTGGTTCCTGCAGAAAGTTGCATTTCCCAATAAGTACACACTTTGACTTCTAGGACCTCCTTACCGTAGCTCTGAATGAGGCCCTGGGAAGGAGGAGTGGGGCGAGATCTTACTCGGTCGACGACGCGACGGTTCCAGGTAATTCGACACCCTGCGTAACGGTCGCGGACGGTCCTTCGGAGGGACTAAATTTATGACACGTTGTAATTTCGAGGGTGTATAAAAACTGAACGTTAAACAGATGCCTGGACTGGTCGCCGAATGACCCTAGTTTATTTAATCCTTGAGGAGGATATTTAGACACGTTCGCATCATAAATCCTGTTCGAAGGAAACCTACGAATTCTATTCCTGTGCGACGGAACATCGGGCATATATAATGGGTTTATCGGCGCATAGTGGGGGGTATCGATTGGGTCTCAGGTGAATTGTCTATTGAATGGTTTTCTGATCAGCATGTCGTGGGGATATCGATTGGGATATTCATTGAGGTGTCGGTTGAGGTATTGATTATGTTTCGGATGTTTTATACGAATCGCATATGGTTACATATGCACCGTCTGATGCCATTCAACTTTTTCTTATAACATTTTCCTCTATTCCCGACCGTTTAGGAAGTACAATCTGTTCCAGTTGCGTGGGACACCCTGTATATCAATTATGTATATTTTATTTTTAGAACTTCATATACAGTAAGGAGCATAACTGATTCCACATACTTTAAATCAGAATAACTTTTATATGAATGTGTGGACCAAACGACTTCAATTTCTCTGTAAGGCTAGAAGAATTAGTTTAGTAAATGACGTCTAATAAATAAGTGTTGAAAAAATGCATTTGGTCGGAATTGTGAAAAACAATACTAAACATTGATTTTTGCAACTTTTTAGCTGGCCCAATAACGAAAATTTAAAAAATGTGTTTTGTCAACTGGTATAAATTATATACGATCTGAAAATTTCATTGAAATTAGTTCATTGGTTTACGAATTATAAACCATCAAAAGTGGTAAAAATTGCAATTTTTCAAGATTTTCGGCCTTGACAAATTTTTCTCAATAATGTAAAACTTAATCACTTTATCTATTTGCATTAAATAGCGAAAATATTAAATATATTATAGAATAAATAATTGATAAAACTGTTTTAAATGAATAAAAACGGTTAAACAAATGTGAAATATATTAAATTAAAAATCACTGAAAAGGAATTATTTTTTTATATATTCAGTTCAAATTTTATTGCAATATCTTCAGTGGTTTAAGAGTTATTCAAAAATGTCGCGTGCTTCTTCAATCGAGCCCACCGTGGGCCGGCCCTCTCCGCCCCCCTCCACCTAATCCTAACTAATTCTGATCGCATGATTTTCATTACTGGTTCAAATTCCGTATGACGGCTATATAGAATGCAAAACTTATGCGATCAGAATTTGTTAGGTTTAGGTGGTGGGGTGGGGGTGGAGAGGGCCGGCCGTTAGGCCCGACCGTTAGAACCGAGTTACACTTGGTTCGTCGACAACCCATTTCACCGACACTGTTTTCATAGACACGATTTGACAGACAGTAACTTTCGTCGACACTATGTTTCCATTGACACGGCCAAATCGTCGTCAAATGTCTTGATCGACACGGTTTGACCGACACTATGTTTTCATCGACACGGTCAAATCGTAGACATATGTTTTCATCGACAGTCCGCGTTTAACGACAGATTTGAGTTCATTATTCATATCGCTTTAATTTCATTACTTGATATTTGTGTAATTATTGTACAATTCTTTTATGTTTTGTAGTCTATATATGTACATTCGTAGTATTTGTTCTGTTTATTCACATTTTTTACACGTATTTACACAATTATGTTTGAGATTAAATGAAATATTATGATTCTTTATTCATTTGTGTATACCTATTAATAAAGTTTGTTTATTTAAAGAAATTCTGATTAATAAAGTAGCAATAAAACTATGATCTGAATAACAATGTTTTGTAATTCTCTTTATTATTTATTATACAAGCAACTAAATGCGTCTACAACGTAATAATGATAATAACGATTAATCTATTAATATTGATTAATTTGTCAGCGGAAATTAATGAACTGAAACTTATCGCTAAAGACGCACTGTCGATGAAAATATATGTCTACGATTTGACCGTATTGATGAAGACATTTGTCGACGAAAGTTACTGTCGGTCAAATCGTGTCGGTGAAATGGGTTGTCGACAAACTAACAGTAACCCGGCCCAACCACGCATACGAAAATGTAGAAGTAAGTAGTCTTTCAAAATTGAAAACTCACCCTATACAGGGTGTCTCAAAATTCCCTCCGGGCCCGGAAATGGGAGGTTCCTGAGATCATTTCAAGCGACATTTTCCTTTAAAAAAATGTCGTCCGAAAATTGTTCGGCGTCGACCGATGGTCGGAGGCGCCTGACGCTGGAACCGCTCAGAAATGAGCGCGCGAGGAAGGCAATGAGGGAATCGTACGAATGAGGGAGAGAGAGATGTTCCCATTGAAGGTTCCAATTGCAATTTATTGTCACTTTTCGGATGCAAACTAATACATTGGTCGATGGATCGAGTTACGGAGATCTTGATCGTGCGAAACTCTGCCCTTTTTCAGCGCGACGGAAATCTTGAGCTTCCCTTTAACGAGGGCCGCCGCGAACGGAAGATCTTCAGCGCGTAGGTGGGCAATCTTGCCGCGGGGCAGACGCACGAATCGCGATAAGAGAATCAGAGCGCGAGCTAGACGCGTGCAGCCCGGCGCACAGTGGTCCGGATCGAAGAAGTTGGTGTCATTTTGTTATAACTTTTGAACTATTAGAGATATCGCAAGATTTTACGCAAGCGAAACGCGTCGCGAAGTAACATTGACAGCTTTGAACGTTAATAACTTGCAAGGTAGGACGAGGTAGGACAAGATTTTTGCACGATTATATACGGGAAAGAATACTGAAAATGATCCAATTTGTTATAAACCGTGAATTTTTGAGACCCTGTAGATATTCCTTGTCAAATGTAAAAAATTTGGCCAATTTTTTTATTTCATTGAGTATTAACTTTTAACATATTGTGAACAATAACTTTTAGTGTCGATGTTAATTTTGTATCACAAAAGAGTGCTCTTCATCGTAAACAAAAAAAAATAAGAAATATTAAGTGATGTGAACAGGGCACCTCGAAGAAGAGAAGCAATTTTCTTAGTTAGTGAAAAGTACTGTCTCTAAATGTCTACGCTTTAAGTATTCGTCCTAATTACAATTCTTGGTAAACCGAATTAATTTTTTCATTTTCAAGGTTGATAGACATTTAGGAAGCAATACAAATTTGTTAGAAATCGATATGAGAAAGTTTACTTTTTAGCTAAATGACACCAACTTCGATCCGGACCACTGTGCGGCGCGCCGCGCCGGCAGCCGAGTGTCAGTGGCACGCTACTATGTCGCAACGAGCAAAAGTTTCTCGATGATGTGAATCCTCGCCAATTTCGATAAGCTTGGGATATGTTGTCAAGATCATGATTCTGAACAACATTTCTCTTTACGGTTTTTGTCGATCGGCTTTAGTTTACGAGATAATTGTAAGAACGTGTAATTGTAAATCGATCTCCTCGCCGATTTCGATGAGCTTTATTTCATAGGAAAAAGATATTTAAAACATCGAATTTATAACATATTTCAAAGTCATCGAAATCGGTGAGGACCCATATCATCGGCAACTTTACCCGAACGAGAGAAGAAGCTCATTGCTCCGGTGAAACACAAAACACGAAACACCACACTTTCACACAATTTCACACAATTGATGAACACGTAGCACACTTTTCTAATTCGTATCGATAGCGAACGAAATTATATACTCCGACGCGGAAAGAGTTCCATGCTCTTCGCAATTCCGCGCGAAACCGTGCTCTGCCAGCGTACAATGTATTCAGTGAAGGCGTCGTTTAAAACAAATGAAATCGTTTCCAAGGAAATATTGATTTTTCGAGAATCATATGGCATTGATTTTTCGAGGATCATATGATTCTCGACTTCGAAAAAACGCACTAAAAACTATGAAATAATTTCCATTTAATTTATGTGAATACACACGAACTTAAATACAATAAAATCTTTTCGAAGGCGGCGCAAAATTGAAAATTTTCGACACTGGAAATTACGAAAATCCTTAAATTCTTCTACATGCTTTCACATATTAATGCTTCTCTTCCAACCTACTGATTTCCAAATCCACCAGATTCCAATGAAATCATAATCGGCAACATGTAATTTCGAAAATTTCCAATTTTGCGCCGTCTCCAATCGACAGTTGGAGCGCCTGTACCAACTCGCGACTAGGTCGCGCTCTGATTGGTCCGTGTTTTTCGTAAATGACTCCAAAACAAAGCCGCGGATAACATTTTTGCAAAGGAAAATGTCGCTTCAAATGGTCTCAGGAACCTCCCATTTCCGAGATATTCAGGAATTTTGGGTCACCCTGTATATATGACCAGAGTGAGACCCTGTTTTGTCTCTCATCTCCGCAGCGTGTTTAGAAGCAAAATGTAAACAAACGCCGCGCCGGGACAGGCTTACGTTGCCGCAGAGCGTGCAGGAATACGAAAAATTCAATACAGTATTAGCGATAGTTTTTTGCGAATATCTCGAAAACTAAAATCGAGCGGTGGTAACATGTTTAGGAAAAAGTTGTTTAGAAGGATGACCTTGACAACATATTTCAAGATGATGAACTATGATCATATTCAAGAAAACAAGACACGTTTCCGAATCCCAGCATTTTAAGAAATCCCGAACACTCCTGAATATCCAGGCATTCCTGAATATTTTTGGGAATACCCGAACATTTTCGGGATTCCCGGACATTTTCAGGATTCCCGGACATTTTCGGGAATTCCCGTACCGTCTCGCACACCTCTAGTATTCATACAGTTCTCATTACATATTTCATTTCGAAATTTCGGCAGTTAATCATTAATCAATTATCCGATTGATGATTAATAATCGTTAATCAAAATTAACGACTAAAGTAGAAATTTAATCGTTAACCGCAATTAACGATTAATAAGTATTTAATCGTTAACCACAATTTTAACGACTAAACGAGGAGATTAATTGTTAATTGCGATTAACGGTTGAAGTAGAAATTTAGTCGTCAATCGTTGATTAAATTTTTGCCCAACTCTGCCCACACGATACAATCTTACCGCAAGGACTGTATCAATTAAATTATACTAGTTACCAGGCCTACTAACAATCCTAGCAACTCACTGATTTCGCATTGGGTCGTCCACAAAAACTATACTATCCTAGTGGCTCCCCAATTGCGCTTTGGGTTCGTCCACATCCTAACAGCTATCTGGTTTCACATCAGGCTTGTCTGTGCTCTCATCCAACCTCCCAGTGGCTCCCCAATTTCGCATTGGTTTGTCCGCGTTGTTCTACAACAGGGATGGGCATTTTTGCCTCAATTGACGCAAGACTGCCCATACCACAGCGCCCGCTGCCTCCCACCAGCATCCACCGTTACCACGGAGAAAGAACGCACTTCGCCCGTAGCGAGCAGCGCGCATGCCTCGCGAAGGCTTCGCGCATCGCGGCCGCTAGGAAGCGAGGAGCGCCGCGCCGTGTGCGCAGGTCTCGCGTTCTCAGGGCCGCAAGGAGGTATCGTGCGCCGTAGTTGCGCGCCTTTAAATGCACATGAAAGACGAAAAGGAAAACAGATTCTATTTCTTATATCCCCACCCCATTTCTCCTGTAGCTATTGCTTTGGACAGACGCATAGTATCGTGCTTTTTTTATTTAAAAGAGCTTTTGTGTATAGCAATTGGTTTGTAAAGTCTCACATTTTTATAATTTTTTATTTAGTATTTAGTTGCATTGCTTTTTACAATGCCTAAAGTAGCTGTTGGTAAATACATTTTTTCAAAATTAGATGTCGAGCTTGATCTTTTGTTTGTTAGACAAGCAGACAACAATGCAAAATGCATAATTTGTAAATCTGTTTTAAAAGACAAGAAAGGTAGTAATCTTTCTCGTCATTATTTTACAAAACATGATGACGAATATGAGTTATTCTAAAGTAGAGAGAAGACAGTTACTAGAGGCATTTAAAAGTCAAAACGATGAGTCAACCGAGAGTTTCGACTCCGAGAGCAAAATTGCGTCTTACCGAGTTGTTTGGGAAATCGGTCGCGCGAAGAAATCTTTTTCTGATGGGGAATTTGTAAAAAATTGTGCTATTGAAATGGCCAAATCTTTTGGCAATGATGCAGCCGTTGCACAATTTAAAACTGTTCCTCTTTCTCGCCGCACGGTATCCAGACGTTTCTTAGAGATTGATAATTATTTAAAAAACAAGCTCCTTTCTTTAATCCAAACTTGTGTGTATTTTTCGCTTTGTTTGGATGAAAGCACGGATGTAACCGATGTTTCTCAATTAGCAATTTTTGTGCGTATGGTGCAGTTTGATTTTTCAGTGCATGAAGAGCTACTTGCATTAGTACCTTTCCATAGCACCACTAAAGGGTTATTTATATTTAATGCTTTAAAAATACAAGTGGAAAATTACACTAATTTTAGTAAATGTAGTTGTATTGTTACTGATGGAGCACCATCAATGCGGGACAAAATAAAGGATTCGTTGGGTTTTTGAGAAAGAATGACATTAATTGCGATATTTTCCATAATACATCAGGAGGTATTATGCACAAAATGTATAAAAGCTTCAGAAGCAATGAAATTTGTGACTAAAGTAATCAATCTTCTCAGAGCCGGTAACCGCTCTTTGACTCATCGTAAGCTAAAATTGTTTTTAGAGAATGAAGGTGCCGCGTATTCTGATTTGCAAATGTATACGGATGTTCGTTGGTTGAGCGCCGCTACAGCGTTACAAAGATTATTTGCACTTCGCAAATAATTAGTTGCATTTTTAAAATCGGGAAGCGGTAGCGTCTCATTTGAAATTATTGAGCAATTAGAGAATGAAGAATTTCTGTGTGCATTAGCATTTCTTACAGACATGACGTGCCACCTTAATTCACTAAATATGCTTTTGCAAGGGAAAGGGAAGAATACTGCTAATTTGTATTGGCATATAAATAGCTTCCGTTCGTACAGCAATTTGAAAAAGAAGATCTGACTCATTTTTCTTCGTGTCAAGAAATTAAGGATGAATTTCTGTTCATTTCGAGAGAATATATTAGATATTTTGAATGAGTTCAACAGTAGACTTTTAGATTTTCAAAATTTAGAGAAGAAGATATTATTATTTACGAATCCATTAGCAGTTCTAATTGAAGACCACGATCTTCAATTTGAATTGTGTGATTTACAATCAGGTCCCCTGTTTTCTTTAAAGGAAGAAACACAGGAAGACTTTTTCAAATTGTTGCAACCTGCCCAATACCCAAAATTGCGAAATTTTCGGTTTGAAAATGCTTTCATTGTTTGCATCGACTTACATTTGCGAAACCAGTTTTTCCGCGATGAAAAAAATTAAATCGAATATTCGTAATAGATTGACAGATACTTCTTTGGAAAGTGCGTTCCGTGTAGCGATCTCTCAATTGGGGCTTGACGTTTCTGAATTAATTCGATACGAGCAATGAAAACATTTAATATTCGCTTGCTTTATTTTGCTTATTAACTTCCCGATTCATAGGGAAATTACTGTAATGACCCTGAAAATCGAAAATCGATTTTTTAGCAGATCTTCACGTTTCATGGTCATTGGAGTCATTATAGACTATTTTCAGCAAAATGTTCGTATGGTGTGTGTGTGTGTGTGTGCGTACGTATGTCCGTGCGTATGGTATCATATTTTTCGTTAACGTTTTCAGGAAAAGTAACAACGCGATCAGAATGATGAATGATGCAATCGATGTGCCCCGCTGTAACTTAGAGCTGATTAGATTTTGGTCCATTTTAGTCCAGTAGTTTTTTAGTTTTTTTCAAAAGAAGTTGATTCAACAGTGGAATTTATACGAGAGGACGGAAATTTTCCACCGAAGTAAGAAACGTAATTGTATATATTTTATAAAGAGGCTCGACACGGAATTCATAAAGATTCGACACGACGTGTTATTTCGTTGATCGCACGCAGGGGACTGTCTCTTTTTATTTTTAAACAAAATCACAACGTAAACATTAACAAAACATTAACACAATCAATAAAAACATATATAACACTTGCAATCAATAAAAACATATATAACACTTGCAATCAATTAAAACATATATGTCGCGGCAGAAACATTTTGGCGCGACCCGTGCGCCCCGGCGTTAACACGTTTCATCGTCGCGTGTCGGCTGTCGAGTATTCTGACCGTTTGACTCTGCGGAGACACTGATCTCGATCGTTCGAGCGCTAAACAAAATCTGCCGGCCGGTCTCGGGCCATCGAGGGCCTTGCCTCACATTTTCCCCACTCCGCAGAGTCACTCCGTCCACGTGCACGCATTCTAAAAGGGAGCCGATTTTGTTTGTCGCAGCCGCTCAAACGTTTCGGCTGCGCGTAAGAGAAACCGATCCCGACTCTTGCGGCCGATCAAACGTCTCGGCCGCGCTACAATGTAAATGCACGCGCGAGCACTCAGCAGCCGACTCCTGCAACTTCCAACGGCCAATCCTTAACCTATGCTTATTCTAAAAACGCGTTTAAATTTACGACATATATAACATGCACACTTACATCATTAACATGCACACTTACATCATTAACATGCACACTTACATCATTCTTACAATTCGGCCGTCCTGACGACAAATCGTCCCGATTTACCGAAATATAAACAACAAATATACAGGGTGTCCCAAAATTCGTGAAAATCCCGAAAGGGGGTGGTTCCTGAGACCATTTCAAGCGATATTTTCCTTTGCAAAAATGTTATCCGCGGCTTTATTTAGGAGTTATTAACGAAAAACACGGACCAATCAGAGCGCGATCTAGACGCGAGTTACCACAGTCGGCCAATAGACAGTTGGCGCGCCGGGCAGACTGTGGCAACTCGCGTCTAGATCGCGCTCTGATTGGTCCGTGTTTTTCGTTAATAACTCCTAAACAAAGCCGCGGATAACATTTTTGCAAATGAAAATGTCGCTTGAAATGGTCTCAGGAACCACCCCCTTTCGGGATTTTCACGAATTTTGGGACACCTTGTATACCGATGACAAATATATGTCGATTTACAGCTTACAACTCTCGGCCGTCCTGACGACAAATCGTCTCGATTTACCGAAATCCTGCGTCTTGAAATCAGTGTAAAGTAGAACAAATCTAAACATGAACATAACACTCAAAACTAAAAATATAAAATTAAACACCTAAATCTACGGTGACGGTCGCCACGGTCGCATGTTGGCGGCTTCCCATATTCCACGGTAGGGTATTTGCGACAACTGGAACCCCTCTACATCTTTGATTACGTATCGATTGTTTCGGAATACACGATCGATCTCGTACGGTCCTTTAAACCGCGGAATCATTTTTGGTGACACTCCTGGGGTGCAATCGTAATTCTTGATGAACACCTTATCTCCAACCCTATATTTATTCGGAACCTTATGTCTTTTATCGAAAGTGCGTTTTTGTGACTCCTGATTCTTCCGAATCTGTTCACTAGCTTCTTTTCGGAGGCTGTTCAAATCACGGGAAACACTAATCTTTCCACTGATTTCTAACATATCACGCAACCCATCTATGACCTCACCACGCTGTTGCATCCCAAACAGTAACATACTCGGACTCTTGTTGGTAGACTTACAAAAAGTATTATTGCACGCAAATTCAACCTCTCGCAATACATTGTGCCATACCACACCACGCTCACTCATCAATTTAGCGATCATCGGCAAAATTGTGCGGTTATATATAAAAGGTGCATCCCCTTTCGGTATACAGTGCAAGGTACCTTCCAACTTTCCGTAGTTTGGCGTGTACGCGATACATTTCAAACAGCCACGAATGTGTTTCTCGATCTTGGATCTCATATCCAGAAACCAATAAGTATCTGCAATGTTCCGCGCGGTTTTCTCAATTCCGACGTGTCCCATCTCGTTGTGGTACTTATACATAACGCTCGATTCCAAATTGCTCGGCACGAAAAACAAAATTTTACCCTGATACTTCCGATATACTAGACCGTTCCTCATTTCGTACAATTTACTTTCCGTGGTTTCTAACTCTGTACGGATTTTCTCGATATCTTTATCATTATGTTGGCATAGCGCTTTATTCCTAGTAAATATGTTCGGAAACGGCGGAGGGCAGAAACGATTGTTCGCGTTTCTAACTCGAAACTATGATAGCGCGGTTCAATCTCGGTTGTTCGTTTAGAAAAGTAAAATACTGGATGCAGCTTCTTGTCGGCTTTCCTTTGCAACAGGATAGCACCAAACCCCGACGCGCTCGCGTCACAATGCAACTCAGTCTCGTCTCGCGGAGAATATATACTTAATATCGGCGCGTTTAACAATCGATTCTTAAGCATCACGAACGCTTGTTTTTCTTTTTCGCCTAACTGAAACTTCGCATCCTTTCTCGTCAAATCGTACAAAGGCTTCGCGAGGATAGAAAAGCCCTCAATAAATTTCCGAAAATATGAACAGAGGCCTAAAAATCCCTGCACCTCTCGAACATTTCGCGGGATAATTCCTTCGTTCGTTACAGTATAACCTAAATAATCGAGTTTTGTTTGGAGAAATCTGCATTTATCTAACCGTAAATTCAAAAGATTCGCTGTAAGTAGTTTAAATACTTTTCCGAGGACTTCCATATGATGTTCTATCGTCTCTGTCGCGATAAGAAAATCATCCAAATAAACAGATATTTCGCCCTCATTGATTAGTTCTTTAAAGATTTCCGTGACGTAGCGTTGGAATTTAAGTGGCGCACCTTTTAACCCGAATGGCATCCTCGTGTATTCGTATTGCCCGAAAGGCGTTACGAACGATGTAAATTTAACCGACGCTTCGTCCATCTTAACATGGAAAAATCCATCTTTTAAATCGAGTGTCGTGAAATATTTTTTTCCCTCCAGTAGATCTAATTGATCTTCGATCAATGGCAGAGGAAAGTTATCGCGAACCGTGATTTTATTCAATGTGCGGAAATCTACGCACATTCTAATTTCTCCGTTCTTTTTCTTCGTCAGAACGATAGGAGATGCGTACTCGGATGTGCTCTCCCTAATTATACAACTTTCTAATAATCCGTCGAGGATACAACGTAATTTATTTTTCTCATCATACGATAATCTACGAGGTGAAAATGAAAAAGGTTTGTCGTTCGTAAGCGTTAATTTCATCGTGTTTTCTACGTTTGGCTCTGCAGGTCTCTGTGCGTTAATGTACGTCTTATTAAACAACTCGCGTGCTCGTGTCTTAATCTCAGCCGAAAGGCTCTCGTCGAAATGCATGTCGTCGGCACTAATGCACGCGTTAACCTGATCTACCTCAATGTTCATAATGTCGGCTATATCGTTGCATTCTACCGTTTCTTCTCTACTCAACGATAACTTGGCAATTTTCATGAAGTCGCGTCCTAAAACTAATGGGTTTTTCATCGTTTCATCCGGTACAATTCTCAACGTAACATAATATTTTACTGCGTCATAAATAATCGTAGCTCGCATCTTTCCTAACACGTTCAAGTCACTACCATTAATTCCATGAAACCTATCTGAATCGCGATCGGTCATAAAACACATTCTCGGAATGTAACCCTCTTCAACAAAACTAATCGGGCTCCCTGAATCAATTAGTGCGTTTACTTTTGTACTGAAACTACCGCTCTCGCTACTTATCTGTAATTCTACCGCACGCCGAAAGTCATCGTCTTCTTTCCGCCCACGGGTAATGTAGTTGACTTCGCCCCTCGTTGTCTGTGTGCTGCATTGATTTGCTCAATGACCCATCTTTCCACACGTGAAACAGGAACCCCTTTCTCTTGCTGGCTTCGTACAATCAGCTGAGAAGTGACCCGGCTCGTTGCAATTAAAACATCTCCGCCCGGTGCTCGCTGATCCTTGTCCTTCCCTCGGCGATGGCCTTCTCGATCCTTGTCCTTCCCTCGGCAATGGCCTTCCTGATCCGACAGCTGAAGGGCCTGTTGTTTGGTGGCGTATGGGTGGTCTACCGGATCCATCCAACGGTGCGACTTTACCCGACAGCAAAACTCCTTCCGATAGTCGCGGTCTTCCCGCCGGCAACTTGACGTTTGTGAAAGCCGTCAGTATTTCATCCACGGACTTATAACACTGCACCTTAGCTTGTATTTGCAATTCCCTATTCGGTATACCGTCAACGACGTAGCTAAGTAATTCTGTTTCCGAAACAGGCACTCGGTTTGCAAGGATTGTCTTATCATGCACGTAATCGGCGAAAGATTCTTCCACGGCCCATTTCCTCGTTTCAAGCTCGCGTCTCAAACATAAAGGATCTAGTCGTTGCCCGTACAGTCTCTTCAACTCTTTCAAAAGCTCATCGGTGCCTAATTCCACACAGTCCATTCTAGAATGATACCACTTCAATGCGCGACCCGTCAATCAGCTACACACTAGAGCTTTCGCTTGGTGGTTGTCCAACTCGTACGTCGACAGGAGCCCTCTTACCTGTTTCTCCCACCGGTCAAAGTCCTTACTATTCCCACCAAATTCACCCACTATTTCTTTCAACTCTTGCCACTTCTTCACTCTCGTCCGTCCAGATGCGCTTGCTTCTGATCTTGGCGTCTCCCATAACAACGCCAATTCTCTTCCAAACAGTTCGTTCTCTCGTACAACAACGTCTCGTTCTCTCCTTAGAACGTCTAATTCGCGTAAAGTTATCTGGTCCACCAGCCCTCTCGTATCGGGTCGGTGGCGAGTCTCGTCGCTCGTCCCCGCAACCGGTTCTTCCGTACACCCATCATCTGTCATAGCTAATTCTTCCACTGTGACACCAGCACCCAATAAACGTTTTATCAGTTCGGCCTTTGTACCAGTTGATTGCAAATTCTTGGCTTTCAGCTTCTCTTTCAGTTCCGGTACCGTAAGAGAACAACTCATTTTAAAGCGACACGGTATGAAATTTCACACAAACGTCCGTCACGTAACTTCACGTAAAACCGACTTGAAATTGAAATTGCGAAACGGCTGTCTCAATCCCACTTCTGAAAATTATAAAGAGGCTCGACACGGAATTCAGGCTCGATACGGAATTCATAAAGATTCGACACGACGTGTTATTTCGTTGATCGCTCGCAGGGGACTGTCTCTTTTTATTTTTAAACAAAATCACAACGTAAACATTAACAAAACATTAACGCAATCAATAAAAACATATATAACACTTGCAATCAATAAAAACATATATAACACTTGCAATCAATTAAAACATATATAACATGCACACTTACATCATTAACATGCACACTTACATCATTCTTACAATTTTATTTTTTTTTTAATATTTTTTAGATTTTTTTATTTTTTATTTTATTTTATTTTTTTTTAATTATGCAACTAATGCTAATGTTACCGCTTACAATAATCGAAAAATATCCCAATGCAAAAGTGTGTTAATCATTTCTACTGCCGAGTATACATTTTGGAAGAATATCGATGAAAGTACAAAAAAATATATATTACAATCTTTTTGAAAAAACAATCAGTTCAAAATGAATTATTAACTGAGATTAAATTGAAAGTTAATATAAAATATATTATAATTAATAACATTGATATTGAAGACGGATTGGTTAATGGAGCATGCGGAAAATTAAAATGTATTACTTTTCAAGAAAATACTAAAATTCCGTCTATATTGTGGGTAGATTTTCAATTGCCCAGAGTAGGAGTGAAAGTAAGAACTCGTTATCGTGATTATATGAAAAATGCAAATATTGATCAAAGTTTAACACCAATAATAAAAATATCGAATCAAGTAAATATGTCGAGTGAGGAAAAATATCAAATCACACGTTATTGGTTTTGTGGAAAGCAGGATCTGGTATTTTAAATAAAAAACGCGTTAGTAAAATTTACTATTGCACAACGGTTCTCTCTGCCTTCTCAAAAGCGACTGACTAAACGACTGCAGAGAGGGTGTCTCTGCCGACTGCAACCGAAAAGAAAGAAAGAGCAGGTCTGTTGGGCTGAAGGCCCTTAGCTTTATCTGCTTTCCAATAGCACATGGCTTTTGGGAGTTTTATTACCGATGGCCTTGGGTCTAAGAGGCCTGGAGTAGGAAATAAACTCGGTATCTACCTTAACACATAACTGAACCGATGTGATGCAGTATTAATTTTTGCTCTTATATCAATACTCCCACTCAAAAATGAAATATTTGTAATAAAAGGATGAGAGAACTTTGTCTTGCAATTCTGTTTATTAATTATTAATATTTTGGGTAGTTACAAAAAAATGATCCAACATTCGTTGCAAAGGATTGGGGAAAACCCAGTATAAAAACCCAATCAGATCACTGCTTATCTTATATTTTAAGTATCACTTAATGAATATAATTATTTCTAATATTATAATATCTATATTTTTTTTTTTTTAAATTTACTTTGGTTCCTCTAAACCAATGTGTCTCTGGATGTAATTAAACTTGATCGCTGGTATTGGCTTCGTGAAACTATCCGCCAATTGTTCACCTGTGGGAATATATTTAAGTATTACTTCCTTTTGTTCCATTTTTTCTCGCGAAAAATGATATTTTACATCTATATGTTTTGAGCGCTTATGGTCTGTCGGATTATTAGCTATCGCTATACAACCATTATTGTCTTCAAAAATTGTTATTGGTTTGTTTAAATTAATGTTTATGCTTGATAATAACGATTTTAGCCAGCAGGCTTCTTTAATGCCTTCATACAAAGCCATATATTCGGCTTCCGTTGAGGAAGTTGCAACCGAATTCTGCCTTTTTGTATTCCAGCAAATCGTATTTTGATCAAACATTTTAATTATATACCCTGTTGTGCTTTTACGGTCAAGCTCATTTCCTGCCCAATCAGAGTCTACATATCCGACTAGTATGTCTTTATAATCATTTCTTCTATAAACTAAGCGGTGTTTTAATGATCCTTTAACATATCTTAGCACTCTCTTTAGACTTTGCCATAATTCTTTATTATTCTTAGTCTGGTATCTACTGAGTAAGTTAACAGCTAAACATAAATCAGGCCGTGTACACAACATAGCATACATTAAGCAGCCAATAACATTTCTGCACGGTGCTTCATGATACTCGTCTGAATTTAAGGCGTTGTAATCTATTTTTTCAGGCATCGGAGTGCTTACACTCTTACATTCATCCATACTGAATTTTTTTTAAACATTTCGCAAATAGACCTGTTGGTCTAAAGTAATTATACCCTCCTTTCTTTCTATATTTATTCCTAAAAATAACCTTACTTCGTTCATATCCGTCATTAGAAATTTGTTTTTCAAGTAATTTTTAAAACTTTTCATTGCGTGTTCATCGGAAGTTGCTATCAAAAGATCATCTACATACAAAATCACATATATATTTTTGCAAATGTGATCTTTGTTAAGAAAATATAAGCAGCGATCAACTGAGGAGTTTTGGAAACCGTGCTCTTTAAGTATTACGTCAAAACGTTCGTACCAGCATCGCGCCGACTGTTTTAAACCGTATAGAGCTTTATTTAGTTTACATACATGACCCTCTTTTGTATCAATGCCTTCCGGGACACGCATGTAAATCTCCTCTTTTAATTCGCCATTTAAAAAAGCCGTCTTAACATCCATTTGATGAATTAATAAATTATTTTGATTGGCAAGGGAAATTAGCATCCGAAAAGTCGTTATCCGCGCAACTGGCGCGAAAGTTTCATTGTAGTCAAGTAGATATTGTTGACTAAAACCTTTGGCGACTAATCTTGCTTTGTATTTGCATGGATTTCCTTTCTCATCCATTTTAATATTAAAAACCCATTTGCAATCCACAATATTTTTATTGTTTGGACAGGGAACTATATCCCATGTGTTATTATAAGCAAGGGAGTCGATTTCTTCCTTCATCGCTTTCTCCCACTGAATTCGATCACCACGGTCCTTTATCTCATTATATGATTTGGGAACTTCGAGAGTTGCTGACAGTACATTGGCATGATAATCACGCTGTTCGTTATAATTTACATAAGTTTTATTTCTAATTCTTGCACTTCGTCGCAACTCGTTTTCTCCAGAATCAACTTGAGTGTTTGCATTTGAGTCATTTATTTTATCAGACTCATTTTGACTCTCGCTGATTTTTGATTCTTCATCAGCTTTTGATTTATCTAATTGAATACTTCCTTCTTCAAAATTATCTATGCGTACAGAAGGTCTCGAGATTTTAAAGTTAACCTCATCAAAAACGACATCACGTGCTACTATGAATTTACTTGTATGCACGTTTAATATTTTATATCCGTTTTTTACATAACCAACGAATATGCCTTTAAACGATTTTTTTTCGAATTTACTTTGCCTGTTTTTATCATGAATATAAACGGTGCTGCCAAAGATTCTTAACCAATTTAATTTTGGTTTTTTATTATGCCAAAGTTCAAAAGGAGTTTTGTTCTCCGCAATGGCTCTGCTTGGGGAAATGTTAATTAAGTAGGCTGCTGTTAAAACAGCCTCTCCCCATAACTCTTTGTTTAATTCAGCACCGTGAATCATTGCGCGAGCTTTTTCTAACAATGTTCTATTCATTCGCTCTGCTACAGAATTCTGCTGTGGTGTATACGGAACAGTCAAATGATATTGGATCCCTTTCTGTACGCAAAAGACTTTGAATTTATTTGATAGGTATTCTGTCCCATTATCACAGTTTAAATAAGCGATTTTTAAATTGAAATGTGATTCGCTTTTAGCTTGAAAAACTGTAAACACTTCAGACTTGGAAGTGATGAGATAAATGGCCGTATAATGTGTGAATTCGTCTATAAATGTCACGAAATAATTTTTATTATCAATTGTCGAAGGCCTAATCGGTCCACATACATCGGAATAGACAATGAACAAGGGTCTTGTAACGTCACTTCTGTCTCTCTCTTTCGAGAAAGGCAGACGTGCTTGTTTTCCAAAAACACAAGCTTCGCATAAATCTTGTGTGGGATTTATTGATTCTATTAGTTTTTTATCATCTATTAAATTATTTCGTTTCATTTTGATAAATTTTGAACTTTCAATGTGCCCTAAACGTTCATGCCATAATTTGTATGCATTTGAAGCCACAGCATTATTTGCATATGTTTTATTATCCATATTTTTATCAACTGTGAATATTACGCATATTAGATTTTGAATTGACTTACCAGTAAGGATGGTTTTGTCACCTCTTTTTATTAAGATGCCTCCAGTTTCGCCAAATATAACACTCATTCCGGCTTCCTGGATTCGGCGTACCGATAACAGATTATACGATACCTCGGGTGCGTATAAAACGTTCTCCAAGACACCAGATACTCCTAAATTTGTTGTTACTTGTATTGAGCCGATCTTCGTTGCAATAATTTCTTCTCCTTTTTTTGCGACTGATATCTTGATGGGTTTCTCCAAGGTGGATAGCTTCGTGAAAACATCACTTTGTTTTACCAGATGATCCGTAGCGCATGAATCAAGTATGAAGTTTATCTTCGTGGAATCACCCGATTTTTTTCTGTTGAGGGCTTGAACTCCTGTCATGAATGCAAAACTTCTATTTTCGTCTTGCATTTGTACTGTTTGAATAGTACGCTGGCGATCTTCTTGTGTGAAGGATCTCTTGTAATAGAAACAATCCTTCTTTTCGTGATTTCGCCGACCACAATGATCACATTTTTGATTTAGGTTTTTATAAAACCTTTTATTTTTAAAGGCGTGGTTTTGTTGGTTATTATTTGGCCTTTTATTGAAATTAACTCTGAATCCTTTCTTTTTCTTTATTTTGTCATTATTACTTCTTGTTTCACTTTGTAACACTTTCGTGCTTGTTTCACTCTTTTCACCTCGTAATTTAATTTCATAGTCTAATAGTTTTATTTTCACGAGCGCGAGGTTTAACCTGTCATCTGATTGTGTCTGAATTGCAGTGACAACAGTATCGTATGAGTTTGGCAAAGTTAACAGTAATCTTGCAACTTTGCTCATCTCTTTCATCTTCTCACTTGCAGCTTCCAATTCAACGATCATTTCATCGAAGAGTATAAAATGTTTTACAAGCGGCATATCTTCTTTAAATTTAAATCCTAATAACTTTTTCTCGATAGCCAGTTCAGTCGCTAAACTCTTTCTCGAATATATGGCGTCTAATTTTTCAATTATATCTATGGCTGTATCTTTCTCCGTTGTAAAACCTAACATAGAGTCTGTTAAATATTCGATTATTTTTCCTTTCGCTATTCTTTCACATTGCATCCACTCGTCATCTGGTTTTGACGGACGTCTTTGTTCTAAAACCTTTAGTGCATTCTCCTCGGCTATCAATGCGCGAATTCTGTACTTCCATATGCTATATTTTGCCCCGTCAAAAGGCGTGATATTTCTTTTTGTCTTCTGCGCGTCTTCACTCATTTTTCTGACTGTCACTTAACACTTTCACTTTAACTATAACTGAATTTTATTCAGATTTAACTATCACGTTTTATTTCCTACTATTCGTTTTCCTTTTTACGAACTCTAATTTACTTTTGCAATAAACTATATTTTTGTGCCTGGGCCCATAACCTATTGGTTTTGTGGGAAGCAGGATCTGGTATTTTAAATAAAAAACGCGTTAGTAAAATTTACTATTGCACAACGGTTCTCTCTGCCTTCTCAAAAGCGACTGACTAAACGACTGCAGAGAGGGTGTCTCTGCCGACTGCAACCGAAAAGAAAGAAAGAGCAGGTCTGTTGGGCTGAAGGCCCTTAGCTTTATCTGCTTTCCAATAGCACATGGCTTTTGGGAGTTTTATTACCGATGGCCTTGGGTCTAAGAGGCCTGGAGTAGGAAATAAACTCGGTATCTACCTTAACACATAACTGAACCGATGTGATGCAGTATTAATTTTTGCTCTTATATCAATACACGTAGTCAATTTCCAGTGGTTCCTGCTGAAGCGATTACGATTCATAAAAGTCAGGGACAAACATACGAGAAAGTATGTTTGGATTTTCAAAAATCAGAAAGGCGAACTTTACAAATGTTGTATGTAGTACTGAGCAGAGTTTCAAAATTGAGCGCGGTTTATATATTTTGGGACAATTTAAATTAACAGTATCGAAGAAAACCAAGATCAATACTGCAAACCCGGATAATGAGGAGTTGTATCGTTTGCGAAAAGCTAATTAAGACGATTTATTTTGCAACATTAGTATGCTATAACAAGGAACCAAGCGAGCAACGAGCATACGATGTTGGTTTAATGCGACGCCATATAGCAAACATTTTGATAAGTAGAAAACTATTGAATTTCCCTGAAAACGTATAATCTTCTTAAAACGTACACTTAATAATGATAATAATATACTGCAACTAACGAATCGGGAAGTTCTTTGTGTGGCTCGTGGAGAGTCACACACCAAATAAAAAAAAACATTAATAGCTATAGGTACTACTAGCCCTGCGTACCACTAACCCTTTCGCAAGAGCAGTCTTATCCGCGAGCTCGCAAAGCGAGCGAGCAAAAACAACCCTACTCGCGAGCGAGCGAAGCGAGCGAGCAACAATAACCCTCTAGTTTTACCCCTTTTCACTTTAAAAGCCATACCTGGAGCTAGATATGTCCGATTTGGTCGTTCTTGGTACCAAATGAAAGATATTGAAATGATGAGCAAATATGTATAGTGGGATCTTTAATTGGTTAAGCGGTTCAAAAGATATTGATGAAAATAGTCCAGATTTTAAAAAAAATTAAATTTTTAAGCTTATTCTGTGGCAATAGAAACCGACAAAAAACGTCCGCTTTCTCTTTATATACGTAAAGCAAAAACTAACACCAACCAGAAGTAAATCGGCCGAAAAATGATACAGTTATTAGCGATTGAGTGAATAAATCCAAATCCCACATTTTCTGAATATATTCATTTTTCGAGAAGTGACCATATGCCGGCAATGGTTTCTTTTGTTCTCACGTTGATGCCACTGCTACAGCGAAAACTTAAATTTCGTTTTGAATAAAACAACACAATTTTGATTGCAAAAAACAAACGAAAGAACCCAACTCTCTTTATTCTTTAGAATATTTTAGTAATAGTTTTGGCTCTTGCTCTGTCTTCGGTTGGTTTTGCGATCCGTTTCTCTCGCGAGGAACGATATGTAAAACCCTTGATAGCATCGCTCAATGGTCTTAATTTATTGGTGAAATCTCCCACCGTGTACTCTCCTAAATGTACATGAAATCAATTTCATTTTGTAAACTAGTGTAATTAGTAGCCCAATAAAATTTCTGTCCTCGACAATGATTACTAATACTAATAGCCAAAAATTATTTCCATCATCGATAACGGTTCCATATGACCAAAAAGAATTGTTGTCCGTTATAATGGATATTTATCAGTCAATGATAATGTCTATCATCGATAATGATTGTTTGTAAATAGAACATATGCAAATTTAATATTTTCAATTAACTAGATTTCCCGAATAACTTTTGTGAAATCCAACGATTACTGCATTCCTTGTGATAAAATATGAACTCTTTACAAATGATTTTTTTTATCAAATTAAAAAGAGACAATCATCGCAAAATTGGCAGTATTTTTATGTTATGCGAGTAAAATTTCTTTTATAAATATTTAAAACTTTAAATAACTAACTATAGTATAACTAAAATTGTCATGAATTGACAAATATACGAAATCAACGAACCAATTCTATTGTTTGCGATCTTCATTTTAGTCGTTTAGTCGTTTTCCGTTCGAACACCACATCGAGCGGCCGGCAAAACATTCTCGCCGAGAATGTCCCTTTTGCCGAGACGTTGCACGTCGTGTCGGTACTGAACGGTGCCGGTCTAGTGCGCGCACTTCCATTGAAACTATACAGAAGAAAGTCAAATGTCGGCGCTGGCAAATACCGTGTGCGCACTTTTTCCCGTCCCGATACGTAGCCGCTCTAGCCCGTCTACCTGCCGCGCCAGTACGGCCTATTGTCCGCATCCCCATTGAAATACAGAGGAGAGACCCAAAACGGCCTAGCGGTCGTTTCAGGTAGCCGCCGTGTCGGTATAGTCTGCAAAGACCTTTAAACACCACAACCCTCGACCCGTAACGCAACGGCGCACAGTGGTCCGGATCGAAGAAGTTGATGTCATTTTGTTATAACTTTTGAACTATTAGAGATATCGTAATGAAATTTTCACCAAAAATATTTAAAAAATAGTAATTCTTACCTAGAGATAATTAAATATTTTTTGCATTTGTTAAACAATAATTTTTAATAACTTTTCATTGATATTTTTTATTAAAAAATGAATTGTTCAAATATAGTTTTTCAACCTTTTTTTACTTGTTATGAACAATAATTTTTAGTGTTGGTCTTAATCTTGAACACATAAAAGAATGCTTTCCTGTGTAAAAAAAAGAAATATTTTAAATACATATTGCGACTAAAATAGTACTAACATTATATTCAGTCAATATTACCACAAATAAAAAAGTAAGCTAATAAAATAAACATACCATAATTTGTCTTTCGTGATGATGTATGATGATCGATTGAATTAGTTAATTAATTCTACTGCCTCAGGATTCAGTATTTTAGGATTTCTTTTACATGTTATTCTTAATTGTGATATGTACGGGTCAGATGTTAACAATAATTTCAATCTAAATAGAAGTGACTGTCGAAGTCAATTTATACAGGGTGTCCCACCCGATTTCGACATCTTGATTTTCTCGCTATTGTTACTCGTAGCAAAAAATGTTTCAGCAGAGGCTCGAACGGTATCGAGTGGAGCATATTTTGACGCTATATGAGTTTTTTCGTGAGTGGACGCGTAAAGGTCATATAAAGGTCAACTTTGTTTTTTTAAATGGAATGTGATATTTTTTAATACATCAATCGATGCAGCTGGACATTCGTTATAAAAAAGTACTAACCTATGTATGTCGAAAAGTTAGTAGTTCAGGAGATATTTCAATTTAAATAACTCTAAAATACCATTACTGTCGTACTAACAATAAGACGTTACACAAGTAAGTAAACACTAACGTCTTATTGTTAGTAATGCTATTTTAGAGTTATTTAAATTGAAATATCTCCTGATATTTAGTCTCCTGATGGTTAGTACTTTTTTATAACGAATGTCCAGCTGCATCGATTGATGTATTAAAAAATAGCTCATTCCATTAAAAAAAACAAAGTTGACCTTTATATGATCTTTACGCGTCCACTCACGAAAAAACTCATAACATCAAAATATGCTCCACTCGATACCGTTCGAGCCTCTGGTGAAACATTTTTTGCTACGAGTAACAATAGCGAGAAAAACAAGATGTCGAAATCGGGTGGGACACCCTGTATATGTATATATATACTCTATTTATCTCTTATAATGTGTTATTGCAGAAACGTTCATATTTGGGACATTTGATCAGTCATACGAGCCTGTTTTACGCAAGCGAAACGCGTCGCGAAGTAACATTGACAGCTTTGAACGTTGATAACTTGCAAGGTAGGACGAGGTAGGACAAGATTTTTGCACGATTATATACGGGAAAGAATACTGAAAATGATCCAATTTGTTATAAACCGTGACTTTTTATGACCCTGTAGATATTCCTTGTCAAATGTAAAAAATGTGGCCAATTTTTTTATTTCATTGAGTATTAACTTTTAACATATTGTGAACAATAACTTTTAGTGTCGATGTTAATTTTGTATCACAAAAGAGTGCTCTTCATTGTAAACAAAAAAAAAAGAAATATTAAGTGATGTGAACAGGGCACCTCGAAGAAGAGAAGCAATTTTCTTAGTGAAAAGTACTGTCTCTAAATGTCTACGTTTTAAGTATTCGTCCTAATTACAATTCTTGGTAAACCGAATTAATTTTTTCATTTTCAAGGTTGATAGACATTTAGGAAGCAATACAAATTTGTTAGAAATTGATATGAGAAAGTTGACTTTTTAGCTAAATGGCACCAACTTCTTCGATCCGGACCACTGTGCGGCGAGACACGTCAACGAGCCCACGAGGCTGGCAGAATCTCCTCACACGATCTCACGTATGACTCTTTCGCTTCTACTCGCGACGACTAGCTGTCCACCAAACCCAAACGCTCTTTACTGTAGCGCAGCCAAAAACGTTCTGCCCCTCGTGGTCACGTTCAACAAGACCCCAGCCCATCCCTTCCAGGGACCCTATTTCGCATCTCTCCTTGCGCCGCGCACGATGAGGGATGCAGGTAAACGGGAAACGTTTTATTACCTTTTCGCTGGGCAATTACTAAGGTACGGTTGTAACCGTATTAATGTTACTTCCTAAATTATTACTGATTGAGTTTAATAGAATTTATTTTCATCAATAATTAATGATAATAATTGACTAAGACAAGATATAATTAGTTCGTGCCTCCAGGCACTGGAAGCGGAGAGGTTTGGATTATCTGATAAATAAGTTGAGAACCAGTTAGGAGGTAAAAGAAGGGTATATTGTACCAAGCTTTGTATACAGGTTTTTCTATATAGAGATCATCCGTCAGGATTATTGACTCTCGGCGTCAACACGCTGGTATGTTTCACACTCGTTCGCCGACAATTAATATACTCGGTGTTGTAGATCAATACCGTGAGATGACCCTACTTCTCCGAAATACAAAAGTTCTCAGAGGAACCGTTCCATATAATTTATAATGAAAATGTACAAACCGTGACGAATACGGTTTCGCTCGCGAATCAAAAGAAACTTGCACACGGGCAAGATAATATATTTTTAACCGAAAACTCCTACTACAAATACGGTCGCCAAACGCGATACTTCAAATTATAGCCACGCTCCCAGTACACCCACGAGACGCTACGTCTGGAATCGTTTCAACAATCGTTATTGATCTGGATTTAGATGTTAAAGGTACATGGACTGCTTGATTCGATCGTTATAATACGAGCGTACCCTGCCGACTTCTCGGAGAGGTATCGCCCCTGATCACACGCACAATACTTGTTAGCTTTACCTCACCAAAAGAATACACCCTTTCTGCACCAAGCGGTGAGCCCGTTTGTACTCCGGTTCAGTGTCTAGTCACTCGTATTGTGCTAATCAATTCTACAATTTATAATCCGGACAACAAATGACCGTCGAAACACATAGATACTCTGCCGATTGCTCGGAGAAGTATGCTGTATGCCAACACGTACAAAGCGCCTCTTTACTATGCAACACCAAAAGAGTGAATCCTTCTGCGCTATTAAACGAGCCTGATTCCACTCCGGTTCTGGAATAGTAAATCAACACAGTACATAATCACTTTTGTTATTTGAACGTATAAACCCCGACAGATGACGACCGTCGTATCACATACGTACTCTGCCGATTTCTCGGAGAAGTACGTATATGCCGACACGTACAAAACTCCTTTTACTAGGCTTCACCGAAAGAGTGAATTCGTCGGCGCTATTAAGCGAGCCTGATCCCACTCCGGTTCTAGAATCGCAAATAAGAGTAGTACTAAATCCTTCTGTCGTTCAATTATGATTTTAATGATAATCACACGACTCTATCTATCGACAGTTCCTATTAGATTGCCGTCTTCTCGTACGTTACCTTTACACTTGACTCTACGCCGACACGATCGTTACACACGATAATAGTTATTAATCTCGGCTGTGCCACAGTACGGTTTGTACTTGTGACTCCTCGGTTTGAGGCGCGTACAAGACGAAGGCAATCTAGGCGGTTTGACTAGAAATGCGAAGTCGGTCTGACTTCTCGAACGAGTACCGGTTTTCGCCGGATCTATTAGAGTCGCGTGTTACTAGACCCGCTTCCAGACGTAGAGTGACCAATTTGCTTCGCGCATCGACCTCCTTCGATCTGTATCGAGTGGGGATAGGTGCGCGCGCATCCTAATTCGCGATGATGATCTGCGGTCCTTTACTTTGACAAGGATCGCAGATCTTGTCGCGACTCGCTGTGGGGGGGATTCGCTATAGTCCCTCGCGCTCTCATTCGATATGTAACTGATACGGTTACACGGTCAAGCATCTGACTGGCAGCCGTTCGACCGTAAACGCATAACCGAAATCTCCAAACCGTTATTTTTAAAACTAAACTTAGTCCTACACGGACGTATAATTCCAAGAGATAACATAATTGTCTTTTACAATAAGCAAGCGTTACGCGTCTCTGTCAACGGGTTGCGTCGCTTCCGTCATGTCCCGACACGGCCTTCCTGAATGTCACGCGTCCTCGTGTGCAGTTACAATGAGTTTATAAGTCTGTAATAGAAATATCATCTATGTTTCCCGTTCGTCCATCCTGACAAAATATTGATTGTGCCCTGAGAGATTGACGTGCTCTCCATATGTACTCTGTGTTGAAGCATTACACATGTGTGGTCGATGCCACGTGAACAGTCTTAGCCAATTCTCAACAAAACATATTGAAATACATTCGGTATCATGAAATAGACAGTTCGTCCAAGCGGTTCTGACACACAGTGAGCTCAAGACAACAATGCCAAATACTGTGTCCACCATTGGACACAGCAAAACAAAGCCAACCATGTGGCAACCGACCAACCATGTGGTCACACATCTCACAGTCATCAACATGACCAAACACGTCCATCGCCTGCCGTTACATCGCCCCGCCTTCTTTACCAGCTAAACTGGGTTTGGGAATAATGGCTTACGACTAATAAGCACGACGCATGGAGTTTCACAGTCACCACGTGACTCTTGATCAACCATGTGATCACACATCTCACAGTCATCAACATGACCAAACACATCCATCGCCTGCCGTTACATCGCCCCGCCTCCTTTACCAGCTAAACTGGGTTTGGGAATAATGGCTTACGACTAATAAGCACGACGCATGGATTTTCACATGTTTCTTTCCTCATTGTTGTCATTGCCGGCACCGGCACGTTCTGTCAATTCCGTATCGCTACAATTACTACGTATATCAAGCTCTATGGGAACAGAACTATCAGGCATCAATCTCAATCGCTCATGAGCATATTTAAGTACTCTATTGCCATTTATAGACTTCAGACGGTATCTGTCATTAGGCAAAACTTCTACTATCTTATACGGACCGCGGAATTTAGTATTCAATTTCGTCTGATTCCGTTCGTGATTTTCTATAAGAACGCAGTTTCCTACCGAAAATCTAATAATTTCTGCTTTATTACTATCGAATCGTGTCTTGTCTTTCGCGGCGTTTCGGTCGATCGCTTATTACAAACACATATTCCTTTACGTTATTCTTGCCGCTAAGTTTTCCAGTAGCATCGACATGAATCGTATGCCACGGTACGTTTACCTTTGGGATGCGATGCAACTCGGCTTGCGTTTTACCTGAGTGAGGCTTTGCTAATTTGCAAGTGATACTGTTTCGGTTTCAACTTTATTTGGAAATGCCGGGGCGCCGGGATCGCCCAGATTTGAGCGCGCGGAGGACAGAGAACGTGAAGGAGAGAAAATACGAAGACACTCGCGAGAATAGTCTGGTTCGATTGAGTATAACTTTATTGGCGCGAGAATACAGAACTCGGATGGTCGTTGAGCGTGATGTGTCGCGAGGTATGAATCCTCCGACGCAGGAGGATCCTTAAATAGCCATCGCTTTGGCCGATGTGGTGTCACGCGATTGGCGTGGATCGCTTACCGAATCGATTGTTTCGGGATTCAAAGCAAGGTGATTTACGGTCGATGCGAGACGTTACGAACGCGACTTCGAAACAATAACAGCGGGCTTTACGCACCGCTGAATCGATGGAAAACCAAATGTCGCACGGTGTTTATCCGTGTCTCGCATCGACCGGTAAACTCCTTACTTTGAATCCCGAACAGATACAGTTTTCGACAAATTTACTAACGTACTTAGACATATTAGGAAACCAGTAATGTTGATAAGCCATCTCTAATGTTTTGTTCCAACCAAGATGCATAATGAACTCGTGAATATTATTAATTACGGACCATCTAAAATGTACAGGGACTATGGGCAAATATTGACTGCGTTTCTCACGTTGTATTTTTCTATGCAAAACTCCCGATTTTAACAAATATGTCCTAGCAGTATCAGAATCCATTTCATTGTTTTCTAATTGAAAAATAATTTCGTTCAGTCCGTCATCTCGGCGTTGCTCAGCCTGTAACCGATTCTCCGATATTTCGGCTAAATTAACCCGTTTCTGTTCAACTAGTTTATGACTGTCATTGGTCGGTAATAGGTTCCGCGAGAAGAAATCCGCGTGGCTCAGGCGCTTTCCTTCTCGGTATATGATGTCAAAATCATATGCCTGAAGGGACGCCCACCATCTGTGTACCCGGGGAGTAAGATCAATTTTTGTACGCGAGGCTTTAAGCGAGTTGCAGTCAGTTACAACTAGAAATTGTCTTCCTTGAAAGAAGTGTCGGAAATGCTTTATGGCATTAACTACGGCCAACGTCTCCAGCTCATATGTGTGATATCGCGATTCGGCGTCAGAGGTTCTCTTACTATAATACGCGATTTTAGGAATGCACATTTATTTAAATTGAGTGAGAATCCCGCTAATTTTAATTTCTCTAGTACTATTCCTAACCTCTCTAGGGACTGCTGTATAGAGTCGGCCGGAATCATAACGTCGTCCAGGTAGCATACTGCAAATGTGTTTCCGAGTTCAGAAAGGGCTCGGTTTATGGCCCTTTGAAATACTGAAGGAGCATTGAGAAGGAGTATTGACCATCCGGGGTAACAAATGCAGTTTTCTCTATCGAGTCTTTATGAATAGGGATTTGGTGGAAACCCGACGCCATATCTAATGTCGTAAGATACTGTGCTCCGCTTAACCGTTGGATTTGGTCGCTTATGAGCGGTAAGGGGTACCTATCGGGGACTGTATTACTGTTCAGCTCTCAATAATCAACGCATAAACGGTCGAAACCATATTTCTTGTTTACGAGAATTATGGGACTGGCAAACGGAGAACAGCTGGGCCTAATGATCCCAGCCGACAAGAGCTCACTGATTTTGTCCCTTACGGTTTGCCTCTCGTTGGGACTAAGTCGGTATGGTCGTCGTTGCACAGTACGATTAGGGTATATTAACTTTATTAGTAGTTCTCCCGAATTTATCCTACCCGTAGGCGTACCGATGACAAACGATTCGGAAAATCCATTCAACAAATTGATCAGTGCTTCCTTATCGGGACCGATTATATCCGTGTCAATACTGTTAAAGTTATCAATCTTCTTGCCGACTCCACAAATCTTTATCATCTTGTCCCGTTTTAGAATAAAGTTATTCGCCGAAATTTCAACGGAATGCCCTTGCGCTATTAAATCGCGACCAATCAAAATACTACTGTTCAAATGTTCACCCGGTACAACATAGAAAAGAATTTCGACGCTGTGATCGAGTATGATTACTTGAGACAGTATCTGTACGCTACTCATCACAGTGGCGTTGCCCAGACTAATTAAGATTGTTAGATTTTCAAATCGCTTACCGGAAAATTTATTCGCTACTGATTCTTTTATCAAAGAGCGTTCCGCACCCGTATAGAAACAAAAATCTTAGCATCCTCCTTTTTGCACTGAGGAGCAATATGGCCGTCCTCTCCGCACTTAAAACAAGTAACCGGCTTTTGCGGTGGTCCGCGTTTGCCTCCGCTCGTACCAGGCTTGGGTCCTAGCATCCGTGTCGCTCCTTGGCGTCGATGACAGTCCGTAGCCTTATGTCCTTCCTTGCCACATGAAAAACATGTGACGCCACTCCTCGTCTTCTTGATTTCCGTTGCCTTTGGATCTTTTCCGTCGGCGGTAGCTGACCGTTTACGGAAACCGAAGGCCATTAGCTCCTTCTCGTGGTTTTCTCCCGTTGATCCTCATCGTTGCACCGGCAGGGGTTCCGAAGGTGTTTTTTATATATTTCTTTTTATAACGAATTTATAACGAAAATTATAACGAAAGCTACATCGATTGATGATATGTGAGAAGGCTTGTGGAGCATTTGCAATTTATTTTGCAACATTACTCTGCTATAACAAGGAACCAAGCGAGCAACGAGCATACGATATTGGTTTAATGCAACGCCATATAGCAAACATTTTGCTATTGAATTTCCCTGAAAACGTATAATCTTCTTAAAACGTACACTTAATAATGAAAATAATATACTGCAACTAACGAATCGGGAAGTTCTTTGTGTGGCTCTAGGAGAGTCACACACCAAATAAAAAACATTAATAGCTGTAGGCCCTACTAGTCATGCGTACCACTAACCCTCTCGTAAGAGCAGTCCTACCCGCGAGCTCGCGAAGCGAGCGAGCAAAAACAACCCTACTCGCGAGCGAGCGAAGCGAGCGAGCAATAATAACCCTCTAGTTACCAATTTATTTAACAATGCCATACAATATTGAAAGTCAATTCTCTAGGGAATAATTTTTGATGAAACACTTTCATTCCAAACTATCAATTTGTGTTATTATTAAAGGAATCGAACTGTACAGGTTGTTCCATAAAAATTATTATTCTATCACTCGTCTAAAACTGTTAAAAACACAAAATATTTTTCAGGTATTGACGTTAAATTTTGAACAATTATCAGTGAACGCTATAGTTACAGCGTTATCGTACAGCTTCCCGTTGCTTCTATACTTTCTACGATACGTTGGTTTTGTGGTAAACTTCCCAATAGTAAGTTGAGAAATCACGTTACTCTCGTCTTTATTGCATCGAATGAAAAAACATTAATGGAATTATGTATGTATGTATGTATGTATATCTTTATTGTTTCCCCTTAAGGTTACAATTCTTCTATCATTCCTCTATTACATTCACTCATTCTTTCTTTCTTACAAATTTTTTCTTATTCTTCTAACTTATTAACTAACTTATATCTATCTTAACCTATACGCTATCGCTATAGAGAGAGAGAGAGAGCAAGAGTCATAATATATTCCACATACATATACACATATATATATATATACACACACACATATATATATATATATATATACATGCATATACATACATATATATATACTACACATTCTTTCTCATATAATATAATATGCACATATAAAACATATAATGTATAATATTTTATTCATTCTTGTTTTCGGCCTTCCTTTTCCGTCCGTACCTCTCCCATTCCCCTCCTTTCATTGACATTCTCTCTCCAATCTTCCACCTTCCTCATCCACTCTTCCCCATTTCCCTCGTCATCCAACACCTCACACATTCTCTCCTGCCATCCATTCTCCTCGTTCACTCTCATGCACACTTCCCACACATGGTCCCACGTCTCTTTTTCCCATCCACACACTCTACACACTCTCAGCTCATCCTCCAACCAGTATCTATCCCCACCTCATTTCATTTCCTAATCTGAATTTTGCCACCCTTTGCCATCTGCTCTCCCCCCATCCCTTTTTCAAATAACCCGGTAACTCCTCTCCCTTTACCATCCCATACCATTTATTAGATCTTGAGTTTGCTATTCTTTCCCATCTTTCCTCTTTTTGCCTTTTCTTTTCCCTTTTTATAATTTCCTCGCTTATCTTTTCTTTTCTCTCCTCTAACCACTTGTTCATCTCCTCCGTATCCCACCCCCTTTCTTCAAAGAAATCCCCTCGCTCCTTTTCCCATCCATCCCTTATCCCTCCCTTTCTGTCTCTTCTCCTAAGCTCTCCCCAACATATCCTTGCCAACTCCCCCCCTTTTCCCTCCGCTAGCTTTTTCTCGTAACCCCACGCCCTCAATCCCGCCCTTCCTCTTAACAGTTCCCTTTGCAGCTCCTCCCTTACCATGTATCCCGGTGTTGTCCTCCCCACCCCTAATACCCATTTTAGGTACCTCTCCTGTAACTTTTCGATGCCTTCCCTCTCTTTCCACCCCCATATTTCTACCCCGTAATTAATTACCGCCCATACTAATTTATCAAATAACCAAATTCTCCTACCCCAGTCCTTTCCAAATCTTCTTTTTCCTATTCCCCATACTTGTTCCATTATCGCTGCCCCTTTCCTTATCCTGTCCTCCACATGTGCCTTTTGCCCACCATCCCTAGATAATGTGTACCCTAGGTACCTATATTCCCCTACCTCCTCAATCGCTTTGCCCTTCCACCTCCATGTCACTTTTTTCCATCTCCCCCCACCCTTTCTACATCTCATCACCTTCGATTTCTCCGCATTCAGTTGCAACTTTTTCCCATCTAAATATCTTTCTAATGTTCTTATCATCCCCCTCATCCCTTCCTCATCCTCTGCCAACATGGCTATATCATCTGCGTATGCCAACGTGTATACCTTTCTATCCCCTAACCTTACTCGCCCCCATCTTCCCTTTTCTAGTTCCTCATCTATGTCTGCCATCAATAAGGTAAACAACAGTGGGCTCAGCGGACACCCTTGTCTGACCCCCCTTTCCGTCCAAAAACTTTCCCCTTCCTCCTCCCCCACTCTCACTTTATTTTTCGTTTCTCTTAACATTTCCTGGCATCTCCCCACCAGCCCTTCTCTCACCCCCCTTTTTCTCATCGCCCTTACTAAGGTCTCCCTATCCACGGAGTCAAACGCCGCTTTCAGATCTATAAATAATATTGCTAGCCTCCCTTTTTCCCGCTTCACCTGCCTGTTTATCAGATAATTTAAAACATATATGTTGTCTATACAACCTAACCCCTTCTTGAAACCTGTCTGACTTGCAGGCAGCATCCTTTTTTCCTCCACCTCTTCCCTCAATCTTTCTGCCAGTACCGCTGCATAAATCTTGTATGCCGTTTGCGTGAGAGTCACTCCTCTATAATTCTTTACTTCCCTACTGTCTCCCTTCTTGGCTATTGGTACTACAATACCCTCTGTCCAGTCCTCCGGCCATCCCTCCCCCTTCCAAACCTTATTACATATATTCCATATCCCCTCCTCTAACTCTTTCCCTCCATGCCTCCACACTTAATTTGGAATCCCGTCCCCCCCGGCTGCTTTCCCTTCCTTTAATCCCTTTATTACCCTGGCTACCTCCCACTTTTTAATTTCCTCCTCTTCATCCTTCCCTCTTCTATCGACTCCCCCTATTCTCACCCTCCATGATACTCCTCCTAATACATTTTTAAAGTGATTGTCCCATTCGTCCATCTTTATTCCTTCCTCTATTCTCTTTTCCCTTCTCTTTTCCCTATTCACTACTTTCCATACCTGTCTCTCTGTTCTTATATTCTCTACCTCTCTCTCCCATTTTTCCCTCTCTATTCTCTTCTTCTCCTCGCACAACATTCTATATGCCCTCTTCCTTTCTTTATATTTCTTACCCTCCCCCCTTCTTTTTCCATTCCCTCAATTCCTCCCTCACCTTCCTTTTTTCTTCTATGCATTCCTCATCCCACCATCCTCTTCTCCTACCTTTTTCTTTTTTCCCCATGGCCCCCACTGTCTCTTTTATTTTTTCCCTTAGTCCTTTCCATTCTTCTTCTACTCCCCCCTCCCCCTGCCCTCTCTCCCCAAATCTTTCTCTGAATTCTTTCCCCTCTTCTTCTGTCCAGTACCCCCTTATTTTCCCACTCCCTCCCCAATCTTTCCTCTTCTTCCCCCCTCTTTTCCCTTTCATCCACACTATCAGTGGTAGATGATCTGAGTCCACCCTTTCCTCTATCTCCAACCTTTCTACCCCTTCTCTTGTTCCCTCATTCCCTAACACATAATCTATTACTGAATTCCCTCTCGCCCCTACATAAGTCCACTCCCCCTCTTCATCCCCTTTCACATTCCCATTCAAAATCCCCCATCCTCTCTCTCCTATATACCTGCATAGATTCTTTCCTTCCCCGTTTACCTTCTCATCTTTAGACTTCCTACTCCCCCTCCCCTCTTTCTCCTCTTCCTCCTCTCCTACTTCCCCCCCTTCCCTTCCCGTCCTCGCATTAAAATCCCCCCCTATAATCACCTTTTCGCCTGTTTCCCTCCCCTCCATCCAATCACTTAATTGCTCTAGCTTCTTTTCCAAGTCTCCATTTACATAAACTCCTATCACCTCCCACCATTCTTCTTCTAACTTCACCTTAACTGTCATCAACCCCTCTCTTATTCCCCCTTCTTCTCTTTCTATTTCTATCTCTTTTCTCACTCCCATTAACATACCCCCTTTTGCTCTCCCCCTTTTTTCTACTCTCTTCGCCCATTGTGTTTCCATATATATCCTCTTGGCAACCTATTCTTTATCTGTTTCCACCCCTTTTCTTCTACCCATGTTTCCATTAATACAATTACATCCCATTCCTCCAAATCTTTCCAGAATTCTGCATCCTTATTCCCCATCCCTGCCACATTCCAAAACACTAACTTGTACCCTGTGCTTTTTCTCTTTCCCCCTCCCCTCTCTCCCTCCCATTTCCCTTCCCCCCTTCCCCGTTTCCCTGCTTTTCAAACCAATCTTCCTCTATTTCATTCCATCTCTTCATCCTTCCATTCACCCACATTTTCATGTATCCCACCTGTACGTTCTTTCCTTTCACTCTCTCCTTCTGCGCTTCCCTTTCTATATTCCACCTGGCCCTCCTTTCTTCCTCCGTTAGGTCGTCATCTAACCATTCTTTCCTACCTTTCAAAATTCCCTTTCTTTGCATTACTTTCCTTTTTTGTTCCATATCTACCATTTTGACCCTTACCATCCCACTCCCATCCTTGCCTACCTTCCCTAACTTCCCTATCTCTTTTATTCCCTCATCTTTGACTCCCATTGATTCCCATACCTTTTTTACTTCTTCTTTCAAATCTTTTCCTTCTATCTGTATCCTTCTAATTATTATATTATTCCTCTTCTCCTCTCTTTCTCTCCTATCTTGCATGATTTCTATTCTCCTAATTCTCCTCCTATTGTCTTCTCCTAATCCTCCTCCTATCCCTCTTTCGCTATCTTTATTTCCCTCTTCTTTTTTCCCCCTCGTCATTTCTTCTATTCTCCCCTCTACTTTTTCTACCCTTCCCTCTATGCTTCCTATCCATTCCTTTATCTTTTCCCTATTTGCCTCTTCCTCCCTTCTCTCCTCCCTCCACTTCTCCCTTTCCCTTCTCCATTCCTCTATCAACCTTTTCCCTTCCTCTCTCGCCCCCTTCACCTCTTCCCTCAATCTCCTCACCTCCCCCATTAACCCTCTTAACATTTCCTCTATTCCCTTAAATGCCCCTTCCTCTTCCCTTTTGTCCTCTTGTGGTGACCTTTTTGTCGTATCACTCCTTTTGAAAACCGCTTTCTCATCCTCCCCCTTACCTTCTACTTCCCCTATCCCCCTTTTCCTCCCCACGCTGTCTATACTTTCACTGCTAAACCACCGCTCTATGTTAGCGTCCTTCCTAATCTTCCCTATTCTACCTTTCTCTTCTTTATCTACCTCCCTCACCTCCCCCTTGTCTCCCCCTCTTCTCTCATTCATTTTCTTCTATGGTTCTTTCTTTTTCTCCTCCTATTCCTTTTCAAACTTCCCGCTTCCTATTCTATCTGTCCCCTAGTATCTCTATCTCCCTCTAGGTAGCGCCACCTTCACTCCTGTTCTCTTTTCCCGCGCCCACCTGTCAACTGCCACGCGAACCTAACCTCTTACCCCCACTCACTTTTCCCTTCCCTACTACTCTTTCTCCGACTCCCTCACCCTTGGCCCTTTCTCTCCCGCCTATCCCTACACCCTACTCACCCCTCCCCACACTTTTCTCCACTCACACTCTTTTCACTCCACTCTTACACACGGAAATCTCGCTCAATCAATTATGCTCATCAACCTCTCATACGACCGGAAACGGAAGTCCCACATTAATGGAATTATTATATCCACTTAGTCCAACTTTCGTTACTATAACGTTGTTTTTCATGTACCTTTAGATAAAAGCTGTGTTTGAAAGTTTTGGAAAAGATTGCAGAGCAATAAAAAATCCTGTCGAAATGGATATATTAATGAAACACGTGGCGCGGGCCAGACGAACAATCAATGCATATCTAGGTAAAAATATGCGATACAGAGGTGTATCTATGATTTCTACAAAATACCACATACAGCACTGTCGAAAAAGAGATTTCACGGAATTATATGAAAAAAAAGAAAATTCTTATAAATATAATACTATATACATATGTAGTACTTTCGTACTTGTAAATGTCCAATTGATATCACAAATAGCACGCAATCATCGACATTTTTTTTTACTTTGCAAACTCTACAGTTCTTTGTGTGATTCTGTCTTGTTGCAGAAATACATTTTTTCAGAAATCGATTAACTAAATCATTTTCTGTAATATCAACACTAAAAACCACCATTTCGAATTCTAGTCGTGTCGTATGGAATAGCGGTCTACATAATTCTGACAATTCTGATTCCTACTTTATTGCAATCAAAACTTCAACTACATTATCTACGCATGTACGGATTCTTTTACAAGGAGGGAGGCCAGCAGATTAATTTGGTTTGCATTCACCTCGTATTGGTTAGCGTGATGGGTCTCATCTCGATAGCAGCAACGGAGTCAAGCCTCGCTATTTATTCCGCCTATTTCTGTGGACTGTTTGAAATCGCCAGGTATCTTTGAAACAATTTTTGAAACGTACCCATGATACTAACAGAAGGAATCGTTGCAACACTGTGTACTCATACTCGTGTTAGGCCTCCTCCAGACCGAAGAGAACTGTTCGCGAGCAGCTCCCGAACAACTAGCACTAAAATATGTGAAGAGCTTGCTAGTGGATCACAAGCAGTTTCGAACTTCGAATCATTTTCATATTTCTTTCAATTTCTTTAACATCTCATTGCATTGCTATTGCTATATTGCACCATGCATCTACTTTTTTGTTTTTAGTTTGTCCAACTCGTATTTCGTATTTCGGATTCCACAAGCGCCGGCCCTACTTAGTAGCGACATCGCGAGCGACAGCAATTGGCGGGCGTGAAACCGAAAGAGTGAGGGACGCCTCACTTCCGCATCCTCGAGCCACCGAAAATCACGGGCACTGCTGCGTAGGCTTTCGTAAGATCTAGTCGAATTACTACCGAACCTTGTAAACACGTGTGCGTCATGCGAATGGTTAATACTTGGTGCCGTAGTTAATCTACGACAATCTCGCCGCTGCCGGTGGTGAGTGCCAATCAGGTTTACCGTCGAATATTCGAGGATATTATTTGTGATCTATTATTTGTGGCTCGAGCAGCGTTTTGTGAATAAACTCGGTTGTACGCGGATCGTCCTTCGGACGTTTCGGACGTTTCGGACGGTGTTTCGTGTGCGTCGTAGTGACGACAGCCCGTTTGAATTCCTTAGGCGAGTTCCCAGTGAGAGGCGAAAAGCGAGAGATCCGTACGTTCTGCACGTGTTCGCGTATTGTATTCGACGCTGCCACGCACAGTCATATTTTGTTAATTTGTCAAATTTATCGTGACCTCCGCGCCGGCCTAAATCTCGGACGGCTGCCGACGCGAGTTATTTTCATTATTTCGAGAAACGCGTATTCCATTGGGAACCGGTATTGTATGATCGCTGTTCGCCTGCCCGATCAACCGGCGTAATACCGATTCCGACGCGGCCATCTTGGACACAGCGAATCCGCGCACGTGTCGGCCTTCCGCCGAACATGTAATTTTCTACCTCTTTACACCATTTTTATAATATTTTGTTGCTATTCCGTTTATACTCTGTTATCTTTGTTTTTCTTCTGTTCATATTTTCCGCTGCTGGGTATTCACTCGACAGCGTGTACAGTATTATTGGTCGAGAATCACACTAATATTAAATTATTTAGTCTCAGTTAAACGAGTGAAATTCTTTCCGAGGTCCATTCCCGCCGTGGGGAACGTCCTGTCCGATAGAATCCTGCGTCCATCCTGAGTTATTCTATCTTTTGCGGCCGTGCTCTCCTAGGCTTCCTTTGTTCGCGTGATTTCGTGTGACATCCTCCGATGTCTGGCGCCCGAAATATCAATCTTAGATCTTTTGCGTGTGTCGAAGCCTAGGAGAACACTGATTATCACGGGTGGACTGTGTCCAGCACGGCAGGACCCAGCCCGGGTGTCTCGCCTATAAAAACCCGAAGCTGCTTGTTTTCCGCCTCTCTATTGGAGACCCGGAAAGCAAACCGCGTGATACGTCATAAACGAAAGGCTAATGTTCGGTATAGGGTGACCACAAATTTTTACTTTTTTTATATAATACCGTAGATTTTTTTACGAGAAAACGCCACAACCCAAGTTTCAGTACTATGGATCTAAAACTTACGTGTGTTTGAAGTTCAGCGATTTTCACCGTTTTTAATAGGTAAGGACGCACAGTGTGCACAATATCGCCCGTAACGCGGACAAAATATGAAATTGTTGTTTGATTTTCACGAAACTTGGTATACTAAGATTTTTTGTGCTGCTGATTTAGAATCTAATACCAGATTAATGTGTTTAACTTAACCGTTTATTAATTTTCATTAATAAAATAATGAAGTTTTGTATTCTGTATTAAAATTTTAACATATTATCACATGGATATTCTTTTCCGGTTGTATAGAGAGAAGGCACGTTCTGTGTGAGTGGTCAATAAAGAGGAGAATTTGAGAAAGTGAAAGGAAGAAAAAGTGGAGAAAGAGGCTCCGTGGCTGGAGGGAGCGTAGAAGAGTAGGTGGAGATAAGAAAGGAAGAGAAGAAGGTGAAAAGAGGAGTGGAGAGTGAAAAGAAGAAGAAAGTGAGGTTAGAAGCACAGTGAGTGAGAAGGTGAGGAAAAGCAAAAAGACAAGAGGTAACAGAAGCAGTGGAAAGAGCGCCAGCGTGCAGGAAAAGAAGGTAGCTAGAAGGCAGAAGAAAGGAAAGCAGGTAAAGAAGGTAAAGAAGGCAGACGAGCAGATAAGGAAACGAAATGAACAAAAAGTTAAGCGATGAAGAGCGAAGGGAAGCGACAAGAAAATTAATGAAGATAAGAGAGAAGGAAAGGACAAGATGCAACAGCTTATCGAAAATAGATGGCTTAGGAAAGTGGTTAGATAAGAAGAGAAAAGAGAGAGAGAATGAAGAAAAGGAAGAAAAGAAAAAGATCCGTTTAGAAAGAGCCGAAAGACAGGAAGATCGCCGGAGAAAGAGAAGGTAGAGGCCGGCAAAGAAAGGATAGAGGTACAAGGCGACATTACGGAGGTAATAAGGGAGGAAATAAAGGGGGCATTAAAAGGAACGGTAAATATGATGAATGAAATGCTAGAAGGATGGAAAGAGATGAAGGGAATGTTGAGTGAGATGAAAGAAATGAAAGAAGACTGGGAGAAAGAAAGAGAGAGAGACAAAAAAGCATGGAGAGAGATAGAAGAGAGAGTAAAAAAGATAGAGCTGGAAGGGAAGATAGAAGACAGAGTAGATAAAAGAGTAGAGGAGTTAGAAAAGAAGAAAAGCAGGGTACAAGACGAAAGTGGAAACGGAGAAATGGAAAGAAGACTGAAAGAAGTAGAGATGAAATGGGGAAAAAAGAAAGAGAGATAAGGAGAAGGAACATAATCATAAAAGGTCTAGAGATAAAAGATGGAGGAGATGGACAAGAAGAAGTGAAGAAGATATTAGAAGTGATAGGTGAAAATTTTGAAGTAGAAAAAGTAAAGAAAGGGAGTAGGAAAAGGAGAATGGGCATGGTGAAACTCGCGACAGAAGAGCAAAAAAGAAGAGTAATGACTGAAAAGAAGAGGTTAGCACGAAGAAAAGAAAGGATAGAAGATGACCTTACTTGGGAAGAGAGAATCGTACAATGGAGGATAAAGAAGATAATGGAGAAAGAAAGAGGGGAAGGGAAAATGGTAAAGATGGGATACATGAAACTATGGATAGATGGGAAGATGTGGAAGTGGGATGAGAGGGAGAAAGTACTGAAAAACGGGGAGGGAAACGAGTGAGGAGAAAAAGTGAAGGAGGGAGTGACGTAATGGAAGGGGGGATAGGGGAGAGAGAAACACCAGAAGAGAAGAAGACAAAAGAAGAAGAAAGAAGACAAAAATTGGATTCTGGAATATGGCAGGAATATTAGGAAAGGACGAAGGATTCTGGAAAGACTTAGAGCAATGGGACGCAATGGTGCTAGTGGAGACGTGGGTGGAAGAAAAGATGTGGGCAAAGATCGAAAGAAGATTGCCAAGAGGATATACATGGAAAAAGCAATGGGCAGTCAGAGACAAAAAAGCAGGAAGAGCCAGCGGAGGAATGATATTAGGAGCAAGAAAAGAAATTATGTGCAAAAAGAAGGAAAGAGGAGAAACAGAAGAAATAGAAGGGATAATAGGAGGAGAAGTAAGGATTGAAGAGGAAGAGTGGAAGATAATAGGAGTGTACATAAATAAAGACATTGACAGAAAAATGATAGCTTTGAGGGACTGGTGGGATAAAGGGAGAGAGGATAACATAATAGTTGGATGCGATTTTAACGCAAGAAGAAGAAGAATGTAGGGAATCAAGGGACACGAAAATAAATAGTGAAGGGAGAAACCTGATAAGAACGCTAGGAGAGATGGGGTTAGAAATAATGAACGGAGGGATAAAAGGGGATGAAAGAGGAGAGTATACATTCGTAGGGCAGAGGGGAAGAACGGTAATAGATTATGTGATAGGAGACGAAAGAACGAGGGAAGGTATAGAAAGAATGGTGATAGAAGAGAGGGTAGATTCAGACCATCTGCCAATAGTAATAACAATGAAGAAAGGAAGGAAAGGAGCGGACGGAGAGGAAAGAGAAAAGCAAAAGAAGGGCGTCCCAAAAGTGGAATGGAGGAGAGAAGTAAAAGAAAAATTCAGAATTAGATCAGAAGGAATAGAAGTAACAGGGGAAAGTATAGGGGAAAGACTAGAGGAGTTAGAAAGGAAGTGCAACGAAATTAAGAAAGAAATAAGAAGCGAGGAGGGCAAGAAAGAGAAGAAAAGGAAAGGATAGTAGGACAAAGAGTGCAGAGAGAGAAAGAAAGAATTAAGAAAGGTACTAAGGAGATGGAAAAGAGAGGAAGAAGAAGGAGAGGTATATAGAAGAATGAAGAGCGGATACAAGAAACTATGTGAAGCGAAAAAGGAGCAAGAAAGAGAGAAGATATTGCTGGAAGCAGGGAAAGCGAACACAGAAGGAAGAGTATGGGATTTTTTAAGGAGAATGAGAGGAGGGAAGGGAAAAGAAACGGAGGGCGAAATAGAAAAAGAAGAATGGAAGGATTACTTTATGGGATTGCTAGGAGGAGTGGAAACAAAAGTGGTAGAAGGTGGCAAAAGGAAGAAGAGAGAAAGGGAGAGGAAGAGATAAAAATGGAGGAGATAGAGAGAGTAAACAGAAAACTAAAAGAGGAGGAAAAGCAGCAGGAGAGGACGGGATAGAAAACGAGGTATGGAAATATGGAGGAGAGAGTGTGAAGAAGGAAGCATGGAAAATATGCAATGAGATATGGAACGGAGGAGGATGGCCGGAGGAATGGAAAACGGGAATAATAATACCTATATATATATATATAAAGAAGAAAGGAGATGGAAAGAAAGTGGACTGTTACAGAGGGGTGACGTTGTTAAACACGCTGTACAAGATATACACGGTGATATTAGAGGAGAGACTGAAAAAAGAGGCAGAAATGAAAAAAATGGTGCCGGAGAATCAGACGGGATTCAGGAAAGAGAAGGGGACAGTAGACAATATATATGTATTAAATTACGTGATAAACAGGGAGCACGCAAAAAAGAAAGGAAAAATGATAGGTTGTTTTATAGACTTAAAGGCAGCGTTCGACAGTGTGAACAGAGGAAAGCTATGGGAAGCATTAGAGGAAAGAGGAGTCAGCGAAGGACGAAGGGAAAGAATAAAGGAAGTGTATCGAGAAACGACAGCCAGGGTAAGAGTAGGAGGAGAGACGGGAGAGAAGTTCTGGGTAGGAAGAGGAGTAAGGCAAGGGTGCCCGCTAAGCGCGAAACTTTTTATACTGTGCATGGCGGACCAAGAGGAGAGGATGAAGAAGAGAGGCAAAGGGGGGTGGAGATAAGAGGAAAAAAGATATAATATATACACGCTGCAGTATGCAGATGACCTGGTGCTGCTAGCAAAGGACGAGAGCGGAATGAAACTAATGATAGAAGAATTTAGGAGCTACATAAGAGAGAAAGGGCTGGAAGTAAATAGAGAAAAGACGAAAGTGGTGAGATTCGAGAGACGAAGGCAGGAAAAAAGACATGGAGATGGGGAGACGGAGAAGTGGAAGAGGTAGAGGAAATAAAATATCTGGGATACATATTTAAGAAGAACGGAGGACAGGAAAGACAAATAGATGAAAGAACGAGAAAGGGAGGGGGAGTAATGCGGAGTGTGTGGGGAATAGGAAAGAGATACTTCAAAGACAATTACAAGAGAAGGATGTGGTTCTTCGATGCATTGGTATGGCCAGTAATAGCATATGGAGTAGAAATATGGGGACGCGAGGAATGGAAGAGAGTAGAGGCTATGCAAGAAAGATATGCTAGATGGGTGCTAGGAGTAGAGTGGGTGACGCCAGGATATATGGTGAGAGAAGAAACAAAAAGAGAGAAATTGAGAGCGAGGGGGGCGGGGAAAGCATGGAAATTCGAAGAGAGACTAAGAGGAGGGAGAGGAAGCGAATGGGCAAGACAATGTCTGCAAGAGATGGAAGAGAGAGTCAGAAAGGGACTGAAACTGTCCAAATGGGAAGAAGGAAGAAGGAAATACATAGATGAGAGAGGAAATAGAAAAATACTAGGAAAGGAAGATAAGGATAGGAGAGAGGAGGAATGGGAAAAGATAGTAAGAAGAGAGAAGGGGATAGAGGAAGAGGAGAACTGGAAAAGTGTGAGAGAATCAAGATACAATATATGGTACAAAGAAATAAGAGTGAAGGGCACGCCAGAATATCTAGAGAAAGGAAATAAAGAAGAGAAATGGAGGAGAATTGCTAGATACAGATTGGGAAATGAAATGAGAGGGGGGAAGTATTGGGAGGAAGAAGAGGAAAGATGGTGTAGAACAGGCATGCACAGCTCTTTGCTCTCAGAGCAGCTCCCGTGCTCCCAAGTTGCTCCTCGTACGCTCTCAGAGCAGATCGGACGTATGGAAGGGGAACCCACTAAGCGTGACTTGTAAACAGAGCACGAGAGAAGACGAGTGGGAGGGGCGTGGGGAAGTGGAGAGCGCGCCGGAGTGGTCAGACTACAACAACGTAGACGCCGCCCCCACTCTCATACGCTCTTCTTCTCGTCTTCTCTCGTGCTCCGTTTACAATTGGTGGGTTCCCCTTCCATACGACCGAGCAAGGTCACTGCTCCGACCCCTGCTCGGAGCAAGGTCGATTGCTCCTGCTCCCAAATCGTCCACCTGTGCATGCCTGGTGTAGAAGATGCGGTTACGAAGAGGAGACGTGGGAGCACGTACTGGAGAGATGTAGAGGAGAAGAGAGCAAGGATGCGGGGTTGCAAGAGAAAGTGAAGGAAATATTAGCTGAGGGCGGGAGGGGAGAAGAATGGATGAAGAGATTGGATAGGGATAGAAGAGAAATCCAGAAAGGAAGAAGTAAAGAATAAAGAGAGGAAAAGAAAAGAAAAGTACATGGACGAAAAAAGAAGAATGAGAAGGAGAAAAGAGAGACAGTGTGGGAGAGAAGGGGAGAGAGAGTGTGAATGTGCGAGTGAAAGAAAGGAAAAACTGAGTGCGCACGTATACAGATAATAAGAAATGTAAATAAATTAATTGTAGAGGGATCGGGTTCTCTCCCTGTAACCCGAAAGGGAACAGGAATAAATACATACATACAACATATTATCACATAATACAAGAAAATTAAAGAACAAGTGATAGGATATTAATAAATTCAAACAGTAATTAGAATAGTACACTAAATATAGCTAAGTGAGGCATGAAACGTTTCGATTCGGGTTTGAACCAGGTAACGTTTCCGATTCGGATTTGAATCAGTTAAAAATGCCAAGTGATATTCTATTGGAGGAAAACAAAGGTGGTGTGTTTCGTCCTGGACCCGCTAGAGGACTCATCAGTAAGGCTATCTAGCGGGGCCTGCCTTAGACACAAATGTCTTGAGGAAAGTTATTAATATAGTAATTGGTGACAGTTCAGTAACTTGTGAGAAAGTTTTCGTTTCGACCATTTGTCCATGAGATCTAATGGCTGAAGAAATTAAATTTCCGTTGATCAAACAGAGTAGTCAAACTATATCTATTAATGAGTCTAAGGTCATTTTAAGGTCATAGTGTACCACATCATTGAACTCGACTTGACATCAGCTACAAAATACTGTGAAGTTAAAAATATATGGTGTTATTTAAAGATCATCGATGACCTTCAAAAGACCTTGAAAACGAGTACAATCGGAACATTTTTTTATATCACCATATTTGCCCCCTTTAACAGTACAACTTTCCTCTCTAACATTTTCTTCTATCTCAAATCCTAACGGAGCTATGTAGCCTGTTTGTCGTGAACCAGCCGGTATAATACAGGATGTTCATTTGAAAACATTCCAGCCGAATATTTCGAAAAGTATGAAAGATATTTAAAAAAAGTGTAAAACACGTGTCCAAGGATTTCGAGAGGGGAAGAGGGGGTTTTTATTTGGGTGGCGTTTTCAAGGTCATTTGAAGGTCAACTTTGTTTTCTCAAATGGAAACCTATGTTTTTTATTATGGGATCTTATTGTACGTAAAAAGACCAGCAATTTTCGTAGGATACTTTTTTTTATCCGCGCACTAGTTTCGGAGATATTTAAAGATAAGTAGGGCGAGTTATACTTAGGGTGCGTTCCGTTGCACGCATCAGAGGCATAGATCGCATTCAATGTGATGCGCGCATTGACATCGTTCCGTTTCGTTAATGCGCATGATGCGCGCTTGGAAACGGAACGCTTTTCCATACATTTGATGCGAATAAAAAATGGCTGCTTATACAGGGTGTCTCAAAATTCCTGAGATCATTTCAAGCGACATTTTCCTTTGAAAAAATGTCGTCCGCGGCTTCGTTAACGAGTTATTAACGAAAAACACGGACCAGTCAGAGCGCGAGCTAGACGCGTGCAGCCCGGCGCGCCGGTAGCCGAGTGTCGGTGGCACGCCGCGATGTCGCAACGAACAAAAGTTTCTCGATGATGTGAATCCTCGCTAATTTCGATAAGCTTTGGATATGTTGTCAATACCATGATTCTGAACAACATTTCCCTTTACAGTTTCTGTCGATCGGCTTTGGTTTATGATATTATTGTAAAAATTTGTAATTGTAAATCGATCGATGTACTATTTCCTATCCGATTTCGATAAGCTTTGGATATGTTGTCAATACCATGATTCTGAACAACATTTCCCTTTACAGTTTTTGTCGGTCGGCTTTAGTTTACGATATTATTGTAAAAATTTGTAATTGTAAATCGATCGATGTACATACTATCTCCTCGCCGATTTCGATGAGCTTTATTTCAAAGGAAAAAGATATTTAAAACATCGAATTTATAACATATTTCAAAGTCATCGAAATCGGTGAGGACCCACATCATCGGCAACTTTACCCGTACGATAGAAGAATCACAAACTTATTGAATTAAAAACTCACTTATTCAGCCGTAAATCCATTTGACTACCACATACAACCACCACACTTTTACATAATTGTTGAACTGGTAGCACACTTTTATAACTCGTATCGATATCGAATGAAATTACTTACTCCGACGCGGAAGGAGTTCGATGCTCTTCGCGATGCCGCGCGAAACTGTGCTCTCCCAGCGTACAATGTATTCGATGAAGGCGTTGTTTAAAACAAATGAAATCGTTCCCAAGGAGATATTGATTTTTCGAGAATCATATGGCATTGATTTTTCGAGAATCATATGATTCTCGAAACCACCGATTCGAAGATTATGTAAAAGTGTGGTGGTTGTATGTGGTAGTCAAATGGATTTACGGCTGAATAAGTGAGTTTTTAATTCAATAAGTTTGTGCTTCTTCTATCGTTCGGGTAAAGTTGCCGATGATGTGGGTCCTCACCGATTTCGAGGACTTTGAAATATGTTATAAATTCGATGTTTTAAATATCTTTTTCCTTTGAAATGGAGCTCATCGAAATCGGCGAGGAGATAGTATGTACATCGATCGATTTACAATTACAAATTTTTACAATAATATCGTAAACTAAAGCCGACCGACAAAAACCGTAAAGGGAAATGTTGTTCAGAATCATGGTCTTGACAACATATCCAAATATTATCGATATCGGATAGGAAATAGTACATCGATCGATTTACAATTACAAATTTTTACAATAATATCGTAAACTAAAGCCGATCGACAGAAACTGTAAAGGGAAATGTTGTTCAGAATCATGGTATTGACAACATATCCAAAGCTTATCGAAATTGGCGAGGATTCACATCATCGCTAAACTTTTGTTCGTTACGACATCGCGGCGTGCCACCGACACTCGGCTGCCGGCACGCCGGGCTGCACGCGTCTAGCTCGCGCTCTGATTGGTCCGTGTTTTTCGTTAATAACTCGTTAACGAAGCCGCGGACGACATTTTTTCAAAGGAAAATGTCGCTTGATATGATCTCAGGAATCTCCCATTTTCGGCTCCGGACCTAATTTTGAGACACCCTGTATATTGATTGTACATATTTTATACCTTGAGTAGCCCTCACAGCACTTTCCTTGTCAAGCAACAAGGTCAATACTTGCTTGCTTTCTTCACAAATTGTGCTTTGTTCCACAATGTGCTTTATCTGCATCTGCTTTTTTCAAATCTACCGCTAATGCATCGGCTACGCATCAAACGCATCACTTCTGAGTTCTTGTAGCTGCTGCACGGTTGATGCGGGATAAGTGGTGGGTATCTGGGGAATTCTGTGTGCTCTGATGCGCGCATTGAATGAAACGGAACGGTTCTCTATGCAGTCTATGCGCATTATGCGTGCAACGGAACGCACCCTTATACTGCGAGAAAGATTGTAATTTCTTTATAACCATAACAAATTTTCAAAATATTCTCCGTTGTTTTCTGAACAATAATACAGACGATTCTCAAATTCTGAACTGGGAGGTTCCTGAGACCAGTTGAAGCGATATTTTCCTTTGCAATAATGTCCGCCGCAGCTTTGTTTAGGAGTTATTAACGAAAACCACGGACCAATCAGAGCGCGACCTAGCCCGCCGCGTCGGATGGCGAGTGTCGGTGGTACGCTGTGACATCGCAACGAACAAGTTTTTCGATGATGTGAATCCTCTCCGATTTCGATGAGCTTTGGATATGGTTGTCAAGACCATTATTCTGAACAACATTTCTCTTTAGACTTTTTGGCGGTCGGCTTTAGTTTACGAGATAATCGTAAAAACAGAAAAGAAGCAGAAACTGATTGAATTAAAAACTCACGTATTCAGCCGTAAATCCATTTGCTGCTTCGAAATGTGTGTCACCGGATCACTCGGCGATGAACTGCACAGATGTCTTCAGGTATACGGCAGTACCGATAGCTAAGGGACGTACAGTGAGGTCGACGAACTGCACAGCCGGTGGTAGATAGTTGGTATACTAAGGCCTAACGGATGCGCGGTCAAGCCGACGATACAGAATTTCATTTTTACTTTCGAATCGATAAGTAATTCGTATGTTTATTTCACACAGAAACCTTTAAATTTTTCCTCACTCACGATCACTGTTCACATTTGTCAACACATAGTTATGCACTAATAACAATTGCCATATCCCTTGTAATACTGCACAAATCACAACAATCAGGTAATGCGATCAGTAGACTGCGGATTTCATGCATTTGTATCAAAAATGAGTAGGTGCATTTTAAGACAGTAGAGAGATTAAAATAATTTAAAAACACAAATAGATTATTTTCAACTTCTTAAAATGATTACAGTAAGAATCAAATATCTGTCTAACGGCGGCGGTTTACAACGTCTACGGAGGTGGGTGTTAGGCGCGTATGGTGGGGGGGGGGGGGTAATACGAAACCGAAAGAATTATTTTGCGGAAATGAACGGTTACCGAGATATTCGAAAAAACTATAATTATTTAAAGAGGTACTCCCCTCTCCGATTTTGATAAAATATAAACACGTTATATAGTTACACATTTTGAACAACCTTTTCCTTTGCAAAAATGTCGCCTGCGGCTTTGTTTAGGAGTTATTAACGAAAAACACGGATCAATCAGCGACGCCAGGCTCAGCGGAACTTGTCACTCGACTCCGTTCGCTGTAGCCGCGCTGATTGGTCCGTGTTTTTTTCTTAATAACTTCTTAACCTAACCCTAACAATAACCTAATGCCATTTTTATCTCAGGAACCTCCCATTTTCGGATTTTGAAGGAATTTTAAGACAGCCTGTATATTTTTTCTGTGAGACTATTCCTGGATTTTCGAATACGATGTCGGGCCGGCTCTCTCCGCCCCCGTCCTAATCCAAACTCTTTCTGGTCGCATAATCTTCCCATCGTAGATATCCAGAATTTGAAAATTGTTTAGACCTAACCCAAATCTCTATATCTGCAATAATTGGAATTAATACGGCTTAAATTTAGGGATTTTCGTATGCGTGGTCGGGCCGGCCCTCTCCGCCTCCTTCCACAACCTAATCCAAACTCATATTCTGTTCGCATAATCTTCCCATTGTGGATGTCATCCAGAATTTTCAAATAACCTAACCTATTTTTATTTTTATTTTCCGACCCATGCGTTGCTAGGGATGTGCACGCATACGTTAGATCCCGATGAAGTAGCAGTAGCAGTTTTTTGCGAATATCTCGGTAACCGTTCATTTCCGTCTTTGGAGATGTTCTCTCTACCGCGACTCGAACGGCGCTGATTTTCCTTAAGATTTTTCTAAAGAATTTAGGAAGGGCATTATGCGTGGCGAAATTCGAAATGCACGCTGTAGCACGTTTCCGAAAACGATGGGACGGTTAGACGAAGATCAGTGTACAAGAAGGGCCGCTGTAAAATTTATGGCAATCACATGTTTAGTTTTTCCTGCAGATAAGTTCGCAGAGTCGATGGGTAACCGTTCGAAAACGTCGTCTGCCCTTCTTTTAGAAAGTTTCTTAAGGGAGGTATAGGACAATAGGGGTGCTACGCTGACCTGACATTTTTACCCCTTGCTGGGTAAAAGGACGGATGACGTTTTCGAACCCATCGTCTCTGCGTACCAATCTGCAGGAAAAACTAAACATGTGATTGCCATAAATCTTACAGCGGCCCTTCTCGTACCTTCTTTCACGAGTAACCGTCCCGTTCTTTTCGTAAACGTGCTACAGCGTGCATTTCGAATTTAGCCACTCATAATGCCACCTCATAATAGCCCTTCCTAAATTCTTCAGAAAAATCTTTCGGAAAATCAGAGTCGCTCGAGCCCCGGTGGAGAGAACATCTCCAAAGACTTATAAATTCAAAGCTAACGGTTGCTATTAGCTGTGTTTTTGATAGTGTGTCACGGCGTTTATTTCCCGGCGAACCGAGAGATAACCGCCTTCGAGAAATTATGGCCTTGCGACCGGGCCACGCTCGGTCGTGCGACACGTGGTCCTCTCGAGACAAAAGATCTTCGCAGATTCGAACGGAACGACAAAATTGTACACGAAGTGAACGGGCGCCAGGTTCGATACCGTACCACGCGAAATTCTCGAACGATTCGATCGGTTCTCAAAATGACGTCGAATCTGCGAACATCGTTTAGGCCGGTGACGGCCGCGAACGGGTCCAGGGAACCACGTGAGGAAAGGAACGGGGCATTCCCCGCGACGAGAACGTTTCTCACGGTAAATGAAGCTACTCGGTAGATCTCGGGCAAAATATAGTCGTTTATTAAAACGAGATGGTCATACAATCCGCCGGCCGCTGCCGGCGGTACGTCAATAGATTTGCCGGCGCGAACACAAAAGTGACGGCGGCTGTTCGGCCGATCGCGCGGAATAACTTCTATCGCGTCGAGCTCGGTCGTCACAGGACTTCGCGTGAATTTAGAAGCCACGAGGGCACGAATTCGACCGAGCTCCGGTGACGTACGCAGTCCTGATTCGAGACTGAGCGAAACGTGCGAACGGTGAACGACACGAAACGAATACGGCGCATTATCCTCCCGAGGAACAATCCGAGGGCAACCCGAAGAATTACCGGGCGAATATCGTGGGTCCCGAATAGCTCGTGCACGAGGATTCGGCGACACACGATCCGCGGCCTCGCGAGCCTCTCAGGAGAGCGACTCCTGGTCAACGGTAAACGCGGGGAAACACGCGGTACACCGCGGTACGAACTTTCGCGAACTCAAATAACGTCCCCGAACCAACACGAACTGGTCACAAAAGATACCGAAATAAAGCCTGACCGGCACTTACCAATTTCGCTGTACTGGCGGCTGTCGCAAAATACTTTGTTCACTCGCGGTCTAATGGTTCGCACGTCTTAACGTTAAACAGTCCTTCGACCCAGTGGCCCAGTTCGAGATGGTTCGGAACGCGGAAGCGAGTTTTCCCCCCACTCTCGTCTTCGGCGACGCTCGGGCCAATCACGTTGTTTCTGGGCGCAGGGACGACTCGATGACCTGTCGGCCCGGGCCTTCGGTATTTTCTATTTTCCGAAGCCCGGCCGATATAAGGCGGTTAGTCGGCATCCATGGATCCGAGCCGTTCCGGTGTAGCTCTCATGGCATTTTCCGGATGAGACGTCGACGAGGGTGGACTGCTGATCGTCCTTATGTTTAACAGCCTCGTCGCTTTCTCCGGGTTGACAGATCCGGGCTCGGTCCAATCCTCGCCGTCTTCCTCGCCGGCGGCGCCCTGTGATTGGTGTTCCGAGCGTCTCCGCTTGCGGCCTTCCGCCAATCGGCGGCCGGAGACAGGTATCGGGCTCCTCGCCGATTTCGGTGGTTTCTGAAAACTCTTGTCGCGCCCGGCGGCGCGACATTCAAATGCGATAATTCTATTCTTCGGGCGTTCTGATGTCCCAGGGAGAGCGCTCGTTATTGCCGTTTCGTTATTATGCCGCTTTTCAGTGACCCGGTTCTTCGCTTAAGGTTCGGAGTGACGTAGGCGGAATCTGCCACGTCACAACTCCTCCCCCCCCCCCCGAAAGAGACCGGGGCACCGGTGGCAGTTACCAGTCAGGCTTGTTCGCGAGTTCGGGGACGAACGCTCTTCCTCGGATCTTCCTTTACATAGGGACGGACACTGCAGAGACATACACGATTTTTCCCATCACCAATCCAGACGAATATATCCTGTAAGCTGTTATTTTCCCTGATGTGGGCGGAGCCTGATGGCACGACCGGTACCTAAGGGAGAAAACCGGATTCGCTAAAGTTGGGTTCCGCTGAACCCTGAGGAACGTAGGGATCAGGGTTAAATAATGAAACTACTGTTGAGGGCGACAATCATTTATTCGCGCCCCTCGCGCATAATACTGGTGTCCCTCCCACCCTCCGAAACTTCAGTCTTGTGAACAAAATAAACGATATTGCTATCGAAGGGGGGAAGGACCGGTAAACATAATAATATTTTTTTTCTCAGTCTTTTACCTCTTGTTGAGCAAGTAATCACGGGAAGAACAAAAAAAAATATATAACACAAAATGTTCACATTCGGCCTCGCCACGATCAGGGCTGCTGGCGATATTTGGCAGGTACTTTGGTGCTTGGTCGACGTTTAATATCGCCCGTACCGAGTGCCACTGCACTCGGGACAGGTTTCGACCGTGTAAAAAGGGCGACCGCATCTGTAGCAGTACTGCCACTTCTGCGGTGCCAGACACTCGGAATGGCAGTGTCCCACTACTCTACAGCGCCAGCAGCCCTCCTCGACCTCTGCTCCCCGCCGCCCCACTTTTCCGCGCCTTTTCGCGGTACCCCTCTGTTGCGGTCTTCCTGTCGGTATTTCCTGCCGTCTCGGGGTCGGCATGGCTCCTTTCTTCGGCGGGACTTGGACGGACACCGAAGTGCCGTTCATAGTCTGGGCCTGTATGTTCAGACCCGCTTTCTTTATCGGCTGGTTGCAAACATCGTTAGATAGGGCCCTCCTTATGTCCCTCTCCAGGGCCTCCGTTGAGGTGCGGTGCTCCTCGCGGATCCGCTGCATCCGTTCCTCGATAGTTTCGGTATTTAGTTGCGGTGGCCGCTTCGGTATCTCTGGTCCTCCTGCTGGTATCTGGGACGGGAGTGCTTTTTCTACCGGTGTTAATGATGGCTCTGTTTTCGGGCCCGGTTTTGCGTTTTCCTCCTGTTCCCTCTCCGACGGTAGTTTACTCCCGCGCCCTACCGTATACCACCTTCCGTCGTTCCCGAGGAGCAGCTCCCTCACCAGGTGGCTTGGTATTTTTAGCGGTTTTGCCGGTATCCTTGCCGGTTTCGCTGTTTCCGGCGTAACCTCCTGCTCTTTTTTCGCCTCGGCGGCGGGGTCGGCCTTCTGCTCCGCTTGCTGCTCTTCTTCCGGCGTTTGTAATTCCGGTTCCGGATCCTCCGGTATCGGCCTCAGCTGGAGGGTGGCCGTTGCTACGAAGGTCGTGGGCGGGAACTGTGGTCTCAATATATCCTCCCAAGGTAGGCTCGTCTCCAGCCCGTCCCCGATCTCTTCCACTGCTACCTCTGGGGGTCCGTGCGGCCGGCAAGTTATCGACGCCGTTGCCGCGCGGACTCCCCTCGGTAGTGGGTGGAGCTTTCTTAATCGCTCAGCGATTGACTCCACTGTCGTTTGTCTAGCGGCCATTTTCTTCGACGGTAATCTGTTGGGAGAGAAAGGCTCTGGTGTTAGTCCTTGTCAGTCGGCGTATAAGTGGGGAAGTATGGTTTGAGGTCCGATATGTGCGCTTTGCCGAGGTTCTTTCCCTCCTCGGTGGCCAAGTTATAGACCTCCGGTGACAGTTTTTTCGTTATGGTTACCGGACCAGTAAATTTCGGTGACAGTTTCGCCGCGAAATGGTTAGCGGCTGACGAGAGCACTCTCTGTCGCTTCATAACCCTGTCCCCTACGTTAAATTCTCGGTTTCTCCGACGCAAATTATAATTATGCGATTGTTTCCGATATGCGTCCTCGAGGTTTTCCAACATCCAATGCCGCAGCGTCGGTAATTGCGACACCCGCTTCTTCCAGGTGTCATTGGATGTCACCTCGAGGTCGATCGGAGGCTCGACGTTAGCCCTCGCACATTTTGCCGGTCGCGGCTCCCGCCCGAAATTGAGAAACGCTGGGGAGGCTTGTAGAACGGAATGGTGCGCGGTATTATACGCAAAACGAAACTGAGGTAAATTCAAGTCCCAATCGCGGTGGTCCCTGTCTATATAAGCGACGATCATCGTCTTCGGGATCCGATTCACTCGCTCTACTGGGTTCGCTTGCGGGTGGTACGGGGGGGGGGGTGGTACTTAATCGAATGCCGTATTCGTTGGCAAGTTCCCTCAGAGTCTTGTTCGCGAACTCGGTACCGTTGTCCGTCAACAAGACATCCGGGGTCCCCCATCGCGAAAAAAATAACCCTTCTAGGGCGTCCACTATTTTCGGACCGGTTGCACGTCGAAGCGGGGTGCACTCTATCCATTTTGTGAACAGATCCTGCATAACGAGAAGGTACGAGTTGCCGGACCTTTTTTTTTTTTTTTTTTCTTTTGTTTAAGGGCGGTGGGGAAATGCTCTTACGCACACCCTCTCCTCCGATGGAGGTCGGAGAGGGTAGTGTGGGACTCGGCTTCCCCCTAAGATGAAAAGTGGGGGAATCATATGGACTTAATCCTTCGTCTATACCCACTAAAACCCCACCGCCCGGGACCTAGGGACCCTTCCTCTATCTGTAAAAGCGATGCTTTTATACCTTCGCTGTCCCGCTTTCCGCATTCAGCGGAGGTATACTCATCGCCCCTATGTCCACGCCTGTTCTTGGCTATTTACGAGTTGCCGGACCTGCTCGGAGGGAACGGACCCATAATGTCGGCAGCAACTACTGTCCAGGGCATGTCGACTCTGCGCCGACCCATCAACCCCGGTGGGAGTGTTTGTTCCACCTTCGTGAGCTGACAGGTATTACAGCGTCTTACGTATTCTACGGCCGTTCTATACATGCCTGGCCAGTAGTAGCGGGTGGCGATACGTTGGTAGGTCTTTTCGACCCCTAAGTGCCCTGCCTGCGGGTTGTCGTGCGCCTCCTGCAGGATCTCGGTTCTCCGTTCCTCCGGGATAACGAGTTTCCACTCGTTCCCGTCGGAACCCAGCGTTTCCGCGATCAACGGATCTGTTCTTCGACAAAACAGCTCTCCGCCTCGAATTGCCCAGTCCGGAAATTTCTCGGGATTCTTTTCGACTTCCGCAAATTTTCCCTCGTACCACTTTGGGCGAACCGCGGCCGCGATATGAGTTTCCCTTTCGGTATCCCCCTCCCCCTCGTAAATACGCGAAAGTGCATCTGGCACTTTATTAAGGGCTCCCTGCCGATATACTACTTGGAAATCGTATTCCTGCAGCTGCAGGGCCCAACGCGCTAACCGACCCGTGGGGTTTTTCAGAGTTCTCAGCCACCGTAAACTGTTGTGGTCCGTAATTACCGTAAATGCGTACCCTTCTAAATATGGACGAAATTTTTGTACCGCCCAGACAATCGCGAGACATTCGAGCTCTGTAGCGGAATATTTTCGCTCCGGTAATGTGAGTGACCTACTCGCGAATGCTATTACGCGTTCGACCTCACCGACCTCTTGTGTTAATACCGCGCCTAAACCTACCGTGCTCGCATCCGTCTGCAGGGTAAATGGGGTTTCGAAATCTGGGCACGAGAGGGTGGGTGCCGAAGCGATCGCGTCCCGTAAGGATTCGAAGGCGCTTTGTTGGGCGTCCTTCCACTTCCAATCGCGATCTTTACGTAATAAACGGTTCAGTGGTTCAGCAAGTGTGGCGAATCCCGGAATAAATCTCCTGTACCAGGAGGCCATTCCGAGAAAACGCCGCACCTGCTTCACCGTTTTTGGCGGAGGATACGATAAAACGGGTTGGATTTTCTCCGCGTCCACCTTTAATCCCTCTCGGCTCACTACGAAACCCAAATACCGAACTTCTTGACAGCAGAACTCGCACTTATCAGGATTTATCATTAGACCGGCTGCTCTGATTCTATCTAATACGCGTTTGAGCCATTCTAGATGTTCTTTGAACGTTTTAGTGACGATAATTATATCGTCCAAATACGAAAACGCGTGAGGCTCCATTTCTGGGCCTATTAACCGGTCCAATAATCGCTGAAAGGTTGCGGGTGCTCCTGTCAGACCATACGGCATGCGGCGGAAATGGAAAAGACCTTTTCCCGGTACCGTAAAAGCTGTTATTTCGCGGCTTCCTTCCTCTAACGGAATTTGGAAGTACGCTTGACTGAGGTCGATGGTCGAGATATATTTCGCGGCTCGTAACTTGTCTAGGATTTGCGTCATGAGCGGTAACGGGTACGCATCTTTCTTCGAGACCTCGTTAACTTTTCGGAAATCGAGACAAAAACGGTATTTACCGTTAGGTTTCTTAACCATCACGATCGGACTTGACCAACCACTTTGCGATGGCTCTATTATGCCGTCGGCCAGTAGCTTATCTACCTCCTTATATATGGCCTCCTGTACTTTCGGGGAGACGGCATAGTATAGCTGTTTAATCGGAGGATGGTCGACTACATCGATTCTGTGGCTAGTCAAGTTCGTCATTCCGGTCATATCGTTAAATTCCGGTAACGTGGTCTCGAGAAACTCTTTTAATTGCCGTTTTTCGGCTTCCTCAATCGTTTGCAGACCACAACATACGGTGTCGGGGTTAGCATTTTCGAAAGGAAATTTCTCATTTGGCCGTTTCGCAAAATACCACACCGACTTGTGATATTCGGCTACTATGCCGAACTTTGCGATTGAATCGGTTCCAAATAGCAGGGATGTCACCAGATTGTCTAAGATCCGCGCAAATATATCGCGTTTCTCTCTGCCTATCTTTAGCGAAAAACGTGCCTCTTCGATTGCTCGATCCAACGCGCCAGTGGCGAGGAGGAAATAGCAAGGTTTATTCGTTGTTGTAATTTCGACAATTCTATCCTCGACGTTCTCGAGGGTTTCTCGTCTCACAAAGGTCAACGATGAGCCCGAGTCTATTAAAGCGCGGGTCGCGAAATTGCCGATGTACGCGTCGACGGTCACTAGAGGCGGTCGGTATGCATCCCCATTTACCATTACGCGGGCCGATATTAATTCGGGTGAAGTCTCTCCTGACCCCTTGATCGACTTCCCCCCTCGTTTCCCGACCGTTTACTGCACCTTCGGCAGCGATTTATTGTAACTCCCTCCGCTCCGCATCCGTAGCAGTGCAGTTGCGGTTCTTCACGGCAGTCTCGAGACAGGTGGCCAGCCTTACGACAATTCCAACATTGATGCTGGTATTTCCCGGTAGCACGCGGTTTATCGCGTCGCGGCCATTGTTGCACCGCCACGGCTGCAGTCTCCTTTGTTGTACGAGTTGGGGGTTCGCGGGATGAATTACGTGATCTATTCCCGGATCGGTATCTGTCGCTTCCCCCCGGTGACGTCGACGGTTGTTTGCCCGCGCCTGACTCCCGAGGTTTGCGAAGTGCCGATCCGGTTCGAGACTCCCTACGGAGGGATCGGGGAAGTCGATCGCCCGATTCGTCACTTTCTCCACCACTGGCGGAGGATATCGCGTTCGCGTACCCAAAAGTGACCGATTTACCCCTTCCGGGTGATTTTACGCGTGAGTATCTACCCGGATCAAATGCCAAACTGGGGTGCACCATTTCCGATGGTTTGGGATTCCCCCGTTTTCTACGCTCTTCAACCCGGTCCGCCTCCACTAACCTATCTACCGCGTCATCGACCGTGATTACTGACCCTCTCGTTATCGTTTGTCGTAACGATAGTTTCGCGCCTTCGTACAAGATCCTTGCCATCCTCTCCTTTGGCCACCGCGGCTGTAATTTATCGAACATCGTGGTCATGGCCATTATGTACTCTCGAACGGGCTCTGCCTCATCCTGGAACCGTTCCCTGATGTTTCGTTCCAGGTTAAATTGGTATTCGGGGTTCCCGAAAAATTCTCGGAACGCGACCGCAAACTCCTCCCAACTCCCACAACGACTTCCCTTGCGTTTGTGCGAACGCTTTGCTGTGCCCCCGAAACAAACTGCTACGCAGTCGATTAATTCTATATCCTCGATGCCGTGATATTGTTTATGGTGTTCGAGGTCCTCCAGAAATTCTTCTGGGTCCTCTCCCTCTTCACCGGAGAATTTTAGCCTCCATCGCCTAATTATTTCGGCGATGGGAGTTCCTCTATAATTTAATTCTCGGGGTCTCGCTCCGCGTGGCACTTCCGCGTCGGGGTCGCTATGGGCTTCGGGATTCGTTCTCGGCATTCTTGGTACCGGACTACGGTGTCGTTCGGGAGACCAAGGTCTCCACCTTTGATCCTGTGGAACCCTCAAACTAAATTCGCGGGGCGGTGATCTGCCGCCGCCTTCATTCTCCCCTTGCTGATTAATGCGCAAGGCCGCTATGTGATCTAGCGCGTCTCCGTAGTCTGATTCTCCGCCGTCGTCCCCATGGTCCTTTTTCGGAAATTTAACGAACTCCTCATTTTACTTCGGGGATCTCGATACCAAATTCGAAACAGAGCTCCCGTAACCGCGGCCGTATGACCCGAAATGGAATTTCCTTCGATGTTTCACGTTTTAGGCAGAGAGAGTGCGTTTTCTTTTTCGTATCGCTAATTTTCCTCGTAATTATCACGACGCGAATTTTTCTCTTACCGACACGAATTCCGACTTTACCTCTACTTACTGCCTTCCCCCCAGTCCTTTCTCGTTTTCTTTATCGCGCCAAAAAGGGGGAAAACAACAATCTAACCGAAACCCTGGAGTGGACCCTTTTCGCCAATTTATTACGCGCCTGCCCGTCGACAGTATTCCTGCGCGTTCGCCAAAAGACTACCGGTAGATTTCGCAAATTGTTCGCTAAATTTTCTAAAAGGGTCCCGCAAATTTGATTATTTGTTGAATTTTCTTTTTTAATTCAACCGCAAAGAGGTTTGTTGAACTCTTATGAGTTCAACCGCAAAGGGGTTTGTTGCACTCTTTTGAGTTCAACCGCAAAGGGATAATACTCGTCTAGATTACGGACGATACACGGACATCAAACCAACTTCCTCCACCACATGTATAACACAAAAAAAAATTTTATAAAAAAACCGTTTGCATGTGGGTTCAATCTTTGGGGAGCGATATGAACACCATCAAAATATAACCACGAAATCAATTTATGCGAGAATATCGCAGCCGCGGGTGGATTACGCTATTTGCGATACCTTCCCCGCGACCGGGAATTTCTCAATATTGTCAATTCCAAATTATTGCAAATACACAAACGTGTGCCATTCCGAAAAAACGAATTTTCACAAATTATGACAATAAATTCAATATTTAAATATTAGGAGTGGGTGAATATTGAGGAAAGCGGAATGGTATTCAATAGGAGAACAATATAAAAAAAATTGTATATCGGTATTGTGGCCCTCTACGGGCGGACCACCTTTAGGGGCGATCCTGGTCCCGTAGCGGTATTACCCACAATAAACAATTTATTAATTGTCCCTCGTATTGGGGATTGTCGGGGCAAAACTCTCGATTCTCAGGCGGGTAACACTCGGTGGTGTGTCCCTCTCCCTCGAAGTCAAGCGTTCCCCTCCGCCAATAACGAGGTCCAAACACAATTATATAAACACAATAAATTTGCACAGTATATAAAGAAAATTTTTCAATGAAAGAAAAAGAAAAGAATCAGACTGCGAAGGAAGCGTGATCGATATTACTTGACTAGCGTGAATTTTATATTAGTTTTTAATTTTGTTTAATCTTATCTGAGTTTTAATTATTTTATCTGCGATATAGCCAATTTGTCAAAGTTAAGTTACCCTATTAATATCAGTACTAGATTACCCGAAGGTCCGTTAATGTTTATTAAATAATGGATTGATAGTGGAATAAACGATGTTATCCCGATGAAGCCAAATGAAATTACCGAAATTATTACTATTATTATTAGCATACTGTGTGCAATTGCGCCGAGAATACGCGCGATCACGTTTCCTTTTCTGATCATGAATCCTGAAAATAAATTTTATGTACTGTCACGTCGTTTCGTGACAGGCCGCGCGAAACGTGGTCCACCCGGGACAAAAATTGTACGCAGGCTCGTCGTCTCTCGAGATCTCTTACGTAAAGTTCGGGCGCCAGGCACAGAAGATGCCACGCTAAATTCGCTAGCAAACACGATGAGAGACGACCATACGAGCCCGCGACAATCGATATTACGCGCGAATGAAATACGAATGGTCTCAGGATTCTACGCGGGTCGAACACGAAGCATTCCCCGCGGCGGGAAGGTTTCTCACGCAATAACGACTCAGAGATTCGGCTAACACAACTTTATTCGTTCGACGATGATTACAGAACGGCTGCCGACAACGACCGGCAGCGTATAGAGGTTAGCCGGCGCGTGACAGGTGGTCGGCGACGGCGATCCGTCGCACGCGCGATTTGACCGTCTACGGTCTTTCTCTTTGCGCTATGAATCCGGCAGCAACGTGAATTTAACGTTGGCGTACGCGACCTTCGCGTTCTACGTCCAGATTCGGATGTAATACGCGTTATATTCAGCTTCTCGTCGGCGGAACACGTCGCGGAAATACGACGAGAGCACGTGGCGGCGTCGCACCGTGGGACGACTCGAGGTTCGATTTACACGACAATGACGCGCGGATCCTCGAAAACATAATAGTGCCCGATGCTCGCAATTCCTCCTTCGCCGCGCGTAGCGAGGTCAAGTCTACACGCGGGTCCTCGCCATCCGACCTCTAGCACGGGCACCCGCGAAATATATTCCCCGCGCGTCTATTACACACCGGATTCTCGCCCCTCGCGGATTACTTCGAATCCGTCTCGAATACCGGCAGCTACGAAATCAGATCGGTGTTTCTACGACGCGATCGCGGACACGACACACTACCGAGCCAACGCGAGAAAGATCACTTTATCGAAATGAGATCTGACAGAAGCTTACCCAGGGCAACGATGGATGGTCGCACGTTCTCGTCCCTCTGTGTCCGGCAGCTCGCTTCGCAAATACCATAGTTCTTATGCAATAATTAAGGTTCGAAATTCGCAACTAGTTTTCGCTAAAGCCAACGAAGAAGTGATCTCTCACGGTGTGACTCGGGAACGCGGAAGCGGAGCGTCCCCCTCTTGCCGCTCTCGTCCCCTCGCACGCAATTCGACCGATCGCTAATAGATTTTCGGACGGGGCCTAGCCCTGCGCGACGGTCCTTGGCGTCCTGCGATTCGATGATTCTCTGGCAGCGATGTTCGTTGATTCGCCGTTTCCCTCAGAGGCGATCGACGCGAGCCAATCCGGCAACTGGCCAGGTTTCTCTCCGGATGAGGCGACGGCGAGACAGCTGAGATCCCTGGCTTGACATCGCATGTCCTCGTCGGCGCCTCCAGGTTGTCTATCCTGGACCACGTTGATCCCTCGCTTCCTCGGGGTCGGAGTTATCGCCGACGCCGATCCTTTTTCCGTTTCTCGGCGGGAGAGGTGCTTCGGGTCCCCCCTTGGGGCCCGACTACGGTCCTGCAGATACGCGTCGCGCAATTGGCGCGACGCTCCAAAAATATTAGAACTCGCCCATGGGTCTCGTTCGCACCCAGGGCGAGCGCTCGCCACGGCGCCTCTCGCGTATTAGGCTGCCAGAGGGTGACCCGGTCTTCCGATAACCGGCATCGGGTGACGTTGGCAAAACTGCCACGTCACAGTACACCCGGTATACCGTAACGGCGGAATGGCACACGAAATTCGAAAATGTATTGAACAAAGACCTTCGTCAAGGGCCTTGAACAGAGAACAGGCTGTTGTAAATACGACGTGACACCGTAATATCTTTTCAACAGCCTGTTGCTGTGTTTATGAGGTGCTGGTTCGTTGGTTCGAGCGAGACAAAGAAAGTACCGCTCAAGGACGGGTCGTGTTTCTCTACTACGCGACCGTTTCGTTCGCCCGATTCGAATTCACACGTTTCGCTTTCGAAATCAGAATTTTTCCGTGAGAGCCCCGAGCTTCCTCACGCGTCTCTTTTAAAAAAGCCTATCTCAAATCGCTTGTTACGGCGAGATTTTCGCAATGTTCGGGCGCCAATTTGTCACGGCGTTTATTTCCCGGCGAACCGAGAGATAACCGCCTTCGAGAAATTATGGCCTTGCGACCGGGCCACGCTCGGTCGCGCGACACGTGGTCCTCTCGAGACAAAAGATCTTCGCAGATTCAAACCGAACGACAAAATTGTACACGAAGTGAACGGGCGCCAGGTACGATACCGTACCACGCGAAATTCTCGAACGATTCGATCGGTTCTCAAAATGACGTCGAATCTGCGAACATCGTTTAGGCCGGTGACGGCCGCGAACAGGTCCAGGGAACCACGTGAGGAAAGGAACGGGCATTCCCCGCGACGAGAACGTTTCTCACGGTAAATGAAGCTACTCGGTAGATCTCGGGCAAAATATAGTCGTTTATTAAAACGAGATGGTCATACAATCCGCCGGCCGCTGCCGGCGGTACGTCAATAGATTTGCCGGCGCGAACACGAAAGTGACGGCGGCTGTTCGGCCGATCGCGCGGAATAACTTCTATCGCGTCGAGCTCGGTCGTCACAGGACTTCGCATGAATTTAGAAGCCACGAGGGCACGAATTCGACCGAGCTCCGGTGACGTACGCGGTCCTGATTCGAGACTGGGCGAAACGTGCGAACGGTGAACGACACGAAACGAATACGGCGCGTTATCCTCCCGAGGAACAATCCGAGGGCAACCCGAAGAATTACCGGGCGAATATCGTGGGTCCCGAATAGCTCGTGCACGAGGATTCGGCGACACACGATCCGCGGCCTCGCGAGCCTCTCAGGAGAGCGACTCCTGGTCAACGGAAAACGCGGGGAAACACGCGGTACACCGCGGTACGAACTTTCGCGAACTCAAATAACGTCCCCGAACCAACACGAACTGGTCACAAAAGATATCGAAATAAAGCCTGACCGGCACTTACCAATTTCGCTGTACTGGCGGCTGTCGCAAAATACTTTGTTCACTCGCGGTCTAATGGTTCGCACGTCTTAACGGTAAACAGTCCTTCGACCCAGTGGCCCAGTTCGAGATGGTTCGGAACGCGGAAGCGAGTTTTCCCCCCACTCTCGTCTTCGGCGACGCTCGGGCCAATCACGTTGTTTCTGGGCGCAGGGACGACTCGATGACCTGTCGGCCCGGGCCTTCGGTATTTTCTATTTTCCGAAGCCCGGCCGATATAAGGCGGTTAGTCGGCATCCATGGATCCGAGCCGTTCCGGTGTAGCTCTCATGGCATTTTCCGGATGAGACGTCGACGAGGGTGGACTGCTGATCGTCCTTATGTTTAACAGCCTCGTCGCTTTCTCCGGGTTGACAGATCCGGGCTCGGTCCAATCCTCGCCGTCTTCCTCGCCGACGGCGCCCTGTGATTGGTGTTCCGAGCGTCTCCGCTTGCGGCCTTCCGCCAATCGGCGGCCGGAGACAGGTATCGGGCTCCTCGCCGATTTCGGTGGTTTCTGAAAACTCTTGTCGCGCCCGGCGGCGCGACATTCAAATGCGATAATTCTATTCTTCGGGCGTTCGGATGTCCCAGGGAGAGCGCTCGTTATTGCCGTTTCGTTATTATGCCGCTTTTCAGTGACCCGGTCCTTCGCTTAAGGTTCGGAGTGACGTAGGCGGAATCTGCCATATTTAAACTAATCACTAGACTGCGGATCTGTATGCAAAATGACAGTTGGCTGCTGCTGTTACAAGGTACAGGAGCCAGACAGATATTTGATTCTTACCGTAATCATTTTAAGAAGTTGAAAATAATACATTCGTGTTTTTAAATTATTTTAATCTCTCTACTGTCTTAAAATGCACCTACTCATTTTTGCTACAAATGCATGAAATCCGCAGTCTAGTGATCGCATTACCTGATTGTTGTTGGCAATTGTTATTAGTGCATAACTATGTGTTGACAAATGTGATCAGTGATCGTGAGTGAGGAAAAATTTCAAGGTTTCTGTGTGAAATAAACATACGAATTATTTATCGATTCGAAAGTAAAAATGAAATTCTGGATCGTCGACTTGACCGCGCATCCGTTAGGCCTTAGTATACCAACTATCTACCACCGGCTGTGCAGTTCGTCGACCTCACTGTACGTCCCTTAGCTATCGGTACTGCCGTATACCTGAAGACATCTGTGCAGTTCGTCGCCGAGTGATCCGGTGACACACATTTCGAAGCAGCAAATGGATTTACGGCTGAATACGTGAGTTTTTAATTCAATCAGTTTCTGCTTCTTTTCTGTTTTTACGATTATCTCGTAAACTAAAGCCGACCGCCAAAAAGTCTAAAGAGAAATGTTGTTCAGAATAATGGTCTTGACAACCATATCCAAAGCTCATCGAAATCGGAGAGGATTCACATCATCGAGAAACTTGTTCGTTGCGATGTCACGGCGTACCACCGACACTCGCCATCCGACGCGGCGGGCTAGGTCGCGCTCTGATTTGTCCGTGGTTTTCGTTAATAACTCCTATACAAAGCCGCGGCGGACATTCTTGCAAAGGAAAATATCGCTTCACCTGGTCTCAGGAACCTCCCATTTCCGGGATGTGCAGGAATTTTGGGACACCCTGAATACATATATTGTGACGTGGCAGGTTTTGCCTACGTCCTTCCGAACAAGAGGCCGGGCCACCCTCTGACAGTGCCGATGGGAAATGGCCGTTGCAAGCGCTCTCCCTGTGAAGTCCGAGTCCCAGTGAACGAGAATTATCGCGTTTTGAACGTAGCGACACTGTGCGCGACGCGAAGTTTTAGGACCGTAGCCGGACCCCAAGTGAAGGCCCGGATCCTGTTTCCTGCCGACAGGTCGCGAAGAATCCTCAAAAAGAAGCGCTCGGAAACCGATCTCGGATCACAGCTCGCGCCTATACAACGAGGGGGTGACGGAGACGGAGGAATCTGGGCGAAAGACCATCACCATCTCGACCTTCTCTTTCGTGTGAAAATGCATTACGCATCCCCCGCCACCCTGGGTGGAAGCCGGGATTATGTGGGACTCTCCTCGGGAGGAGAGGAGTACCCACTAAAAACACACGCCCGCCTAAGCTACAAAGGAGGTGCCTGGATCTCGCGAGAACTCAGCAGGACACCTCCCAGCTAACATGCTACCCGGGGGAGGGGTTAACCTCCCCCACTACCTAAACTAACCGGACCCCGGACGGTGGGACCCGTCAAATTGGGCTTCCCGAGCCCTAGCTCGGTCGACCGATCTCGGTGTCTTCGTGCCCTGCTCGAAGCAAGTGTCCCGAAGGAACCCGCCCGGGCCAGGGCAAGAAGACGCCGACACCGGTAAGGTAGTGTAGGAATGAATTAGATGTTAGATGCGTTGGTTTTGATGCCGATCGATCGTCGGCGACCAACTGAGTCGATTAGGCGATCGTCTGCTCATCTCGCTGGTCGTCGTTATGAGCAGACGATCGATTTGTTATTACCGACCGACGTTCGTTTGAATTTGTATTTAGAATCAGTTTGGAATAAACTACGAAACCGTTAAAAGCTCCTATAAATCTCAGAAGTGGGATACGAAAGTGATAGTGCGTGAAATTTCGTAATTTTTGTTCGCGGCTATCGAATTTCGGGAAGTTTAAGAAAATATTAGAAAGAATTTTGGTGAATATATTTGTCGACGGTTGTGGACGTGAACTTTTGGTTAAATATTGATTTTGAGCGCGTTTGAATATTGGCAAGAATGATGGCAGAAAAATAAATTTTTTAAAAATACCACGTTTTTAAAACGGACTGAAAAGTATAAAATAAATTTTTAAAAAACGGACTGAAAAGTATAAAATAATTTTTTCTAGCCCCATACAGATTCTTAATCCCGCACAGATAGTCCTGAAAATTTGTGATTGTGAATTTTTAGTAGCTATGAAAATACTTGTAAGATTTAAAACGAAAAACGTGGGGCGCATGAAATAGATAATTGATGCATGAACACCTAAATCACTAGCAATTCTAATGCACTGCAAATGATATGAACTGTTGTGCGAGTTTCCTTAGCGGTAGCTACTCTCTACACTCCTTACTATGTATGTATTATCTTGCACCCCACGTTTTTCGTTTTAAATCTTACAAGTATTTTCATAGCTACTAAAAATTCACAATCACAAATTTTCAGGACTATCTGTACGGGATTAAGAATCTGTATGGGGCTAGAAAAAATTATTTTATACTTTTTAGTCCGTTTTAAAAACGTGGTATTTTTTAAAAATCTATTTTTATTTAAATAATTATTTTCTGCTTTTTAGTCTTGTATGTGTGAAATTTTACAATCGATTTTGAACATTTTGATGAGATTATAACAAAGAGATGTAGTAAATTTCAGACGGTATTGCGACGCGTCATATCGAAAACAAACGCCGTGGTAAAATGTCAAAGATGAAGGTTCGACGGAGAATTTCGGTGTAGCTGTTCTTTCGCTCGGTAAACAAACATTATAGTATAATCACACAGTGTTGGGCAATAAATAAATTTATTTAAATAAATAATTATTTAAATAATGATTTAAGGTAAATATAGCCATGAGAGGACCAAACTCGGATCACCTTCACCTTGACATATGTTGTCAAGGACACCATTGTGAACAACTTTTCTTAATAAATTATCCGTCGCTCGGCCTTAGTTCCTGAGATATTTGCAAAAAACTATTGCGAATATTGTATTTTCGTATGCGTGGTCGCCTCCACCACCTAACCCTAACTAATTCTGATCTTATGATTTTTCCATTACTAGTTTAAATTCTGTATGACGGCTATATAGAATGAAAAGATTATGCGATCAGAATTAGTTAGGGTCAGGTGGGGGGGGGGCGGAGAGGGCCGGCCTAATGGCCGCGCATACGAAAATGTAGGAGTAGTCTTTCAAAACTGAAAGCTCACCCTATATATGTATGGTCAGAGTGAAACCCTGTTTTTTCTCTCATCTCCGCTGCGTGTTTACAAGCAATATGTAAACAACGCCGCGCCGGGACAGGATTACGTTGCCGCGGAGCGTGCAAGAATACGAAAAATTCGGATCTATATATACAGGGTGTCTCAAAATTAGGTCCGGAGCCGAAAATGGGAGGTTCCTGAGATCATTTCAAGCGACATTTTCCTTTGAAAAAATGTCGTCCGCGGCTTCGTTAACGAGTTATTAACGAAAAACACGGACCAATCAGAGCGCGAGCTAGACGCGTGCAGCCCGGCGCGCCGGCAGCCGAGTGTCGGTGGCACGCCGCGATGTCGTAACGAACAAAAGTTTCTCGATGATGTGAATCTTCGCCAATTTCGATAAACTTTGGATATGTTGTCAATACCATGATTCTGAACAACATTTCCCTTTACAGTTTCTGTCGATCGGCTTTAGTTTACGACATTATTGTAAAAATTTGTAATTGTAAATCGATCGATGTACTATTTCCTATCCGATTTCGATAATCTTTGGATATGTTGTCAATACCATGATTCTGAACAACATTTCCCTTTACAGTTTCTGTCGATCGGCTTTAGTTTACGATATTATTGTAAAAATTTGTAATTGTAAATCGATCGATGTACTATTTCCTATCCGATTTCGATAATATTTGGATATGTTGTCAAGACCATGATTCTGAACAACATTTCCCTTGACGGTTTTTGTCGGTCGGCTTTAGTTTACGATATTATTGTAAAAATTTGTAATTGTAAATCGATCGATGTACATTCTATCTCCTCGCCGATGTCGATGAGCTTCATTTCAAAGGAAAAAGATATTTAAAACATCGAATTTATAACATATTTCAAAGTCATCGAAATCGGTGAGGACCCACATCATCGGCAACTTTACCCGAACGATAGAAGAAGCACAAACTTATTGAATTAAAAACTCACTTATTCAGCCGTAAATCCATTTGACTACCACATACAACCACCACACTTTTACATAATCTTCGAATCGGTGTTTGTGAGAATCATATGATTCTCGAAAAATCAATGCCATATGATTCTCGAAAAATCAATATCTCCTTGGGAACGATTTCATTTGTTTTAAACGACGCCTTCATCGAATACATTGTACGCTGGGAGAGCACAGTTTCGCGCGGCATTGCGAAGAGCATCGAACTCTTTCCGCGTCGGAGTAAGTAATTTCGTTCGATATCGATACGAGTTATAAAAGTGTGCTACGAGTTCAACAATTATGTAAAAGTGTGGTGGTTGTATGTGGTAGTCAAATGGATTTACGGCTGAATAAGTGAGTTTTTAATTCAATAAGTTTGTGCTTCTTCTATCGTTCGGGTAAAGTTGCCGATGATGTGGGTCCTCACCGATTTCGATGACTTTGAAATATGTTATAAATTCGATGTTTTAAATATCTTTTTCCTTTGAAATAAAGCTCATCGAAATCGGCGAGGAGATAGTATGTACATCGATCGATTTACAATTACAAATTTTTACAATAATATCGTAAACTAAAGCCGACCGACAAAAACCGTCAAGGGAAATGTTGTTCAGAATCATGGTCTTGACAACATATCCAAAGCTTATCGAAATCGGACAGGAAATAGTACATCGATCGATTTACAATTACAAATTTTTACAATAATATCGTAAACCAAAGCCGATCGACAGAAACTGTAAAGGGAAATGTTGTTCAGAATCATGGTATTGACAACATATCCAAAGATTATCGAAATCGGATAGGAAATAGTACATCGATCGATTTACAATTACAAATTTTTACAATAATATCGTAAACCAAAGCCGATCGCCAAAAAGTCTAAAGAGAAATTTTGTTCAGAACAATGATCTTGACCACATATCCAAAGCTCATTGAAATCGGAGAGCATTCACATAATCGAGAAACTCTTGTTCGTTATGACATCGCGGCGTGCCACCGACACTCGGCTGCCGGCGCGCCGGGCTGCACGCGTCTAGCTCGCGCTCTGATTGGTCCGTGTTTTTCGTTAATAACTCGTTAACGAAGCCGCGGACGACATTTTTTCAAAGGAAAATGTCGCTTGAAATGATCCCAGGAACCTCCCATTTTCGGCTCCGGACCTAATTTTGAGACACCCTGTATATAGGGCACTTCGTCAAAAGACATTTCGTCGAAAGACATTTCGTCGAAGACATTTCGTCGAAGTGACATTTCGTCGAAAATACATTTCGTCCAATTTCTTGACCCAAGTTTTTGTTTTAATTTTTTGTTTTGTTTTTGGTTTTGGTTTTGGTTTGGGTTTCGTTTTTGGTTTCGGTTTCGGTTAACCCAGTCCTAACCCAGTCCTAACCCAGTCCTCGTCGTGACTCCGGGTTCGACAGAGATCGGCTAAAATATTATGACAAAAGAAAAATCATAAAACACGTGAAAGGAAATTAATCGACAGCCCAATGCAAGACAAAACCTAAGAGATAAAGCGGCTACGAATAAAGCGCTATCCCACATCCTACGATACCACTTCTTCAAGATACACATCATTCTCAGGATGCAAAACCAAAACCAAAACCAAAACCAAAACCAAAACCAAAACCGAAACCGAAACCGAAACCGAAACCGAAACCGAAACCGAAACCGAAACCGAAACCGAAACCGAAACCGAAACCGAAACCGAAACCGAAACCGAAACCGAAACCGAAACCGAAACCGAAACCGAAACCGAAACCGAAACCGAAACCGAAACCGAAACCGAAACCGAAACCGAAACCGAAACCGAAACCAAAACCAAAACCCAAACCCAAACCCAAACCCAAACCCAAACCAAAACCAAAACCAAAACAAAAAATTAAAACAAAAACTTGGGTCAAGTAATTGGACGAAATGTCCATTCGACGAAATGTCCCATCGACGAAATGTCACTTCGACGAAATGTCCATTCGACGAAATGACTTCGACGAAATGTTCGAATTCGATTTTCGACGAAATATCCTTCGACGAAATGTCCGGGTCCCGAAAAATTCAATACAGTATTAGCGATAGTTTTTTGTAAATATCTCGAAAACTAAAAGCGGACCCCCCTACATTGGAAAAGGAAAAAGTTGTTCAAAATGTGTTGCTGTATAATATATTAAAATTTCATCAAAATCGGAGGACGCACACCTGTTCGCAATAATAACCAAATAATCTTTTATTTGCAAATAAGAAATAATAAATGCATCATTTTTGGAATTATTTAAATAATTTTTATTTAAATAAAATGTTTAGTTATTATTTGCAATTAAAATCACACGTTTATATATTATTTGAAATAAAATTTGCCCAACACTTGCGTCATATCGAAACGCCGTGGTAAAATGTCAAAGATATAAGGTTCGACCGAAAATCTCGGTGTAACTGTCCTTTCGATTGATAACAAACATTATAGTATAATAATACGTAGTAACTTTGTAAACACCGCACGGAGCTCAAACGCACACTGACGCACACTGAGCTCTTTTGGTGCGAAGCGGGTCAGTGGAGTGGGAACGCGTAGTGGAGTAGGGAGCGCTGTCGCGCGGCTGGCGATCGCTGAACGCGATGACGTAGGTTTCGCGGGGAGATAAACAGGTAAATATATAATTGTTATTTCTCCGAAACAGATAGACTTTTTAACAAATTTTTTTTTAATAATGCATTGTCGTCCAGTTCTGAGCTATAATATGTTTAAAATTTCAAGCCTCTAGCTCATCGGGAAGTTAGTTTAAAATCAATTGCAAAATTTGCCACCGAACAAACAAACAGACAAACAAACACACAAACAAAAAAGCGAGCTAATAAAAACGTGGTAAAATAGAAGGAGTTTGGCCAATTTAACAATCGTTGAACTCAAAGAACTGCTCAGGTCCAGAGACTTGATTGTGTCAGGCTCGAAAGCGGAATTAGTTGCTCGATTGATCGGCGCTGATCCGAATATTGAAGATGTTGGGTTATGTTAGAAATAACGTGCGTATTTACGCATAGCACGTGCGATGGACACAAGAAGAATTTATTAAACAGAAAATATATATACTGCATAAGCACTGCAGTTGCTCAGCAATACAATAATTGAAAAACTAATATGCATATTTATGACTTGGATTCATCACCAAATTATCAAATTACATCGAAACTATCAATCACGAAGAAGAAGAAGAGAGAGAGAGAGAGTGACGCATCGCATAAAAGAAAACGGTTACTTAGAACAAAGAACGAAGAACGGCGACTCAACCCGACAACTCCCGAAATCGACTATTCGTCTGGAAAGACGCGCCAAATTTGAAACCGTCCTATGATGCAGCAAAATGAATGTAACCTCTCATAGAAGACACCATCCAAGAGCGTTACGATACAGCCGAGAGTCAGAACCAGGACTTCGGATCAGGTACGTCGCTCGCGGAGAGAGAGATAGAGATCCTTCGACAGGAACGCGATCTTTTGCAACGCGAATTGAATTTCATGAGACGAGAAAGAGAATTAATGACGCCGCCGCGATCCACGGGGAGCAGTGTCACCGTTCGTCCAAATGCGAGTATAAGAACGATTGCCGAGTTACTCTCTGAATTTACGGGCGCGGAAAACACGTTTAAGTTATGGAAACAGCAAGTAGAGCGAGTCAGTAGGATGTACAGTTTGGACGATTGCGCGGCGGTCACATTAATAACGTTGCGCCTACGAGGTAAGGCTTTGAAATGGTTCAATTCTAAACCAAGCCTGTTAGAATTGTCCGCATCGCTCTTACTTGAAGAAATTCGGAAAATGTTTGATCATCGCATGGACAAATTAGCAGTTATAAGAGAGTTCGAAAACCGTACGTGGCAAAGGAATGAGTCGTTTCCAGACTACTTCCATGATAGAATCACATTGGCGAACAAAATTATGGTGGATTCGGAAGAATTGGTGGATCTGGTGATCGACGGAGTTCCGGATGCACAATTGAGAGACCAGGCTCGCATGCAGCGTTTGGAGACGGCGGACGAACTTCTCGAAACGTTTCGGAAGCTCTCGTTAAGAAGCGATCAGGAGCCCAAGGAACAGAAACGGCCGGTTCCAGGGAGGTTGGCGACTACGAGGGACATTGGCGGTCGCGACCGTACCCCCAGGGACTCTGCGCAGGAAAAGGTCGTGCGGTGTTTCAACTGTAACGAATCTGGGCATTGGAAGAAGGACTGCACGAAACCAAGGCGGGAATGGGGTTCCTGTTGCAGATGCGGGGAAAAGTCTCACCGGGCGAAGGATTGTCCGCTGCAGACATCACCAGCGCAGTCACGACGGCAGCAACAGACCCCTACCTCGACGACGGTTTCGACTACGCAACCGGGGACGACAACGCATTTGGTTCAACCTCTTAGTCCAGAAACCCCGTTCAGCGTACCGATTACCTGCACAGCTCAGGACAACGGCGAAGCGACAACTTGCGTTTCAACCGTGGCAATTATCGACTCAGGTTCACCCGTTAGTTTAATCAGAAGAGATGTGTTACCGTCTGGTTTTTATTTCGAACGACCGGTAAATAATACATTTTACGGCGTAAATTATTCACCAGTTAATATCGTTGGCGCATTTACAACCGAAATTTGTGTAAACGGCGCGCGTGTTCCTATTACATTTTTTGTCGTGCCGGATACAACTATGTCGCATTTTGCGTTATTAGGCAGGGATTTTATTCGGTCGCCAGCGATAGAGATAAAGTTGGGATGTTCGACGGAAATCAAAGTAAAGGAACGAGAGCCTGATGAATCGGACACGGAAAATTTTATTCAACAAATTTTGAAAATTGATTATGTTGAAAACCCGATTTCCGCGAGTCATCAATTAAACGTTGACCCAGAAGTAGATATTAGCGTAGAGAAGAAACTCGAAGAAATTTATTTTTGCAAAGATAGTTCAGGTCGACGACAACAAACAGCGTCCGAATACTGTCGAAGCAGTTATTTCATTAAAAACCGAGCATCCGATGTGTTTTCGACCGCGCCGTTTAGCTTTTGCGGACAAGGAAAAAGTATGTATCATCCTTGATGATTTATTAAGAGAGGGAACCATTAGGCCCTGTAATTCTCCTTATGCTAGCCCAATTATTTGGCCAGGAAAAAGAACGGAGAAACTCGCTTGTCCGTCGATTATCGGGAATTAAACAAACATACAATCAGAGATAACTTTCCAGTACCGTTGATAGATGATTGTTTAGACCAACTTAGAGACAAAAAATATTTTACGAAATTAGATCTTAAAAACGTATTCCACCACGTTAAAGTCGCTGAATCCTCGGTAAAATATACATCGTTTATTACACCCTTAGGTCAATACGAGTATCTCAAAATGCTATTTGGACTAACCAATGCACCTCGTATTTTTCAAAGGTTTTTAGACGAAATCTTTAGTGATTTACTTAGACAGAATAAATTATTGCTTTATTTGGACGATTTTTTGGTGGCCACGGAAACGGTTGACAAACATTTGGATATTTTGCGAAAAATATTTCGTTTAGCGAGAAAGTTTAATTTACAATTTAGGCTAGATAAATGCTCATTCTTTTATCGCCAAATAACTTATTTGGGATACTCCATATCCGAAAATGGTATCGCGCCAGCGAAGGAAAATATCGAATCGGTAGTCGATTATCCAGCGCCGAGAAATATCAAAGAAGTGCAGCGTTTTGTAGGCCTAGCAAGTTATTTCCGGCGATTTATAAAAGATTTTTCACTCATATATCGCGAGACCCTTGTATGATTTGCTACGGAAAAATGCAATATTTTGTTTTGGGCAGAACAAAGCCAAGCGTTTGTGACGTTGAAGCAACGTTTAACAAACGATCCCGTTTTGACAATTTCCTCTCCAAAATTAGAAACAGAACTCCATTGCGACGCTAGTAGCAGTGGACTTGGGGAAATTTTGCTACAAAAACAAACAAATAAAGTCTTTCGACCAGTTTTTTATTTTAGTAAAAGAATTAAATTTAAAGGCCCGTATGAGATTAAGAAGGTATTGGACAAGGACAGATATGTCATTACAGATGTAGAGGGACACCAAGTGTCACGTGCGCCATTTACAGGAGTTGTCGGCCCCGATCAAATGAAATTTTGGATTAGGTCGGGAAACGAAAAGGGGAACGATACCCAGTAGAAAATAAGTTTTGAATTGTATTATTGCGTTATGTTTCCGTTAGCTAAGTTTGAATTGTATTATTGCGTTATATTTCCGTCAGCTATGTATTGAATTGTATTATTGCGTTATATTTGCGTCAGCTTTGTATTGTTTAGTCGTTATAAAGTTGTTATTTTCTTGTTTATGTGTTGCATCTTAACCATCGATGACCGAGGACGGTCATTATGGTCAGGATTGGCCGAACTGTAGGAATGAATTAGATGTTAGATGCGTTGGTGTTGATGCCGATCGATCGTCGGCGACCAGCTGTGTCGATTAGGTGATCGTCTGCTCATCTCGCTGGTCATCGTTATGGACAGACGATTTGTTATTAACGACCGACGTTCGTTTGAATTTGTATTTAGAATCAGTTTGGAATAAACTACGAAACCGTTAAAAGCTCCTATAGTAAGGTCGTCGGAGCCGTGTACCGCACGCCGCGGCCCACCCAAGCCCCCCCTTGAGCCACGAGGCTAAGGAGGGAACCATCTCGACCCTGTCGCCACCTCATCCGGAGATAGTACCGAGGCCCAATGCCGGAGCGGCTTACGTCCATCCCTCCACCGGAGGCCAGTAGCCCGTAACGCGGAATCCGTTATTGCCGCGAAAGCGTACGCGATAGGTCCGAGCGTCGCTCTGGAGCAAATAGATGAGGAAGTAGGGGGACGCCTCTCTTCCGCGTTCCCGAGAGAACCCATATTGTGGCCCGTGGCACGATAACCTGCCTGGCGCCCGAATTTCGTTTTGTCGATCCGAGAAATTCTGTCGGTCCGAATCCACGAGTGATTGTTTGTCCCGAGAAGACCACGTGTCTCGCGGCCGAGCGTGGCCCGGCCTTCAAGCCTGTAAATTCCCGTTGCCGGCTGCTTTTCATCGGCGTAAATGTAACCGACGTGACCAAACAAACACAATTTAAGTTTACAAAGCCAGTCCACCGACGTAGAATAAGGAAGGCAGCCTAATGGCTGAAACCCCTAAAAGAAGGGAACCTTTTTTATGTGAAGGGAAATCCGCCTTATCAATACCCCAACCCCTCGCTGGAGAGGCGACCGCGTTATGTTAGTCTCTCTCGACTCTGAAAGGCTGATTCTACCAACTAAGAACCTCACAGGAACCACCCTACTTTATAATAAAAACCAGGTACCCGCTATCCGCACTAATCTCGGTTCTCATCAACGCTCCTTAATTGATTTCCCCGGGAGAAAGAAGCTCTCTCAAAAATACCTACGCAATTGGAGCCCGATTCGGTTCCAGCACCGTGCCCCCATCCCGGCTACTCAATGAAAAACTGTGCCCAGCACAGCCATCCTATAACTTCGGGGCATCGTCGTCCATCCTGCAGTGATGAGATATTGCACGCTTTTCTCACGCATGCGCGACGATTTTAGCGTCAATAAAGTACAAAGTTGAGTTAAAATGGGGTACCTTAGTCACCCTGCTAATTTCGCAAAATTTGTTATGATTTGATTTTGAAATGTAACTGTATAACAAGTGTGTGTTGTATTAAAATTTAATATGTATGTACATATAATATGCAATATATAAACTTCTGAATTCTTCCGTTACTTTCGTACCAATAATAGTTCTCCACTACTTTCCCCACAAACTTAGGACGTTGATATGTTCCTGGTCAAACTCGCGCATGCGCGAAAAAAGCGCACAATATCTCATCACTGCCATCCAGTACAAGGCCAACCATCTCTGGTACGGACGAGGCCATCCCGTGAGCAAATTAGTGAGACCAATCAAGGCATGCGGGGTGACTAAAGAATATGTTACAAATAACGAATGTTTTCGATTTATTCAGTATTTCCTTATCTCTCTCCATTTACTATTTGAAATATTTTGAAAAATTCAGGCATGCATTGGTCCCGTTGGATATACTCGTTTGGAATCTTTTTTGTTCGCCTTCCCTTTACTAGTTCCGTATCAAGGAATCCTTTCTTACTAGACAGCGGATTTTATGCATTTATTACAAAAATGAGTTGGTGTAATTACAAACTGTAAAAACATTAGAAGAATTTTAGAGAACTGTTATATTATTTCTTACCTATTAACCATATTAAGAGAGAAAATAAATTTCTATTTCACTCCAGTTTGTTGCAATTAAAGTAAAAAATTTTTATTTTGCATAAAGAGATCCGGTCTCTATATATTACCGATCTTACTGAAATGTATAAGTTCATACGATAATATTAAGAATGTTAATATATTTTATTCTTTCAGTTACCGAATAGACAACACAGTTAACAACCTGGCGAATTCCGTTACATCGGAGCTTATAGACGTAAAATCAGCTGTGGAATTACACCAGCGAGCTATTCAGTTGGTATCTACTCTCGGATATTTCAGTAATCATGCTGTATATTTTAATATCTTCTGGTTACGTTTCCCATGTACCCTACATCCGTCGTTGGTCAACGCACTGGAACATTACAAATTCGTGAACGAAGGCTGGCTGGTGATGTTTCGAGCAACTTCCTGATATCGTATTTAGTGGCTATCATAGGTGTCGTCCTCTCGTTTGCTGTTAATTTATATCGTGTAAGCATTATTAGAAGTGAGTAAGAAAAATTCGAGTATTAATGGTGGTACATTTTTGTGGTTCCGTCGAGCGGGACTTATGTAATAATACAGTTTTCTTTGTATGTGACAGCTTCTTCTAGCAACTAATAACTTGGAAGATGTGGAAAATCTTATTTTTTCGTTCAGTCTCGTTTTACTGCATTTTATAATCATGTTCTTAAATAATTATTCCGGGCAGAAACTGAAGGACACTAGTGTTGAAGTTTTTAATAAAACGTGAGTCCAGATTTTTTACTATTAATGGTACAGTAAATAAACCTAAAAATGAGTTGATGTGAAGGGTAAACTTTACTTTACGGGACCAAAAATGTTTGCCTTTCTCCTATAAATTATTATCTATTTGGTATGTAATCCAGTAGATTTGAACGAAGAAAGCCTAGGAATCGAAGTTTCGATCCTGTAGGATCAATGGTTCAAAAGTTGTGGTTGCTTAAAATTGAGCAATTTGCAGAGTTATTGACAGGTAAGCGCGCCGCCATATTGGTTTGTAGTGATCGGCGCGCGTCTATAACCAGCAGAGCATGTCGTTGCGCGTCAGCCTTGTTGTAAAGACTCTGCTCCCCCACCAGATCACCCACAACGTCACGAATATTCATATACCACGTGACAAAAAATTTGTAATGTATCGTCTAAACCCCTCACACCGGTTTGATGTTTGTGTTGAAATAAATGATGCCGTGTAACTTTTAGTGAAAGAATAATATATAATTAATAATAAGAATATATAACAAACATATGTGATATAATATGTGATATGTAAATATAATGTGTGACTGAAACATGTGCTCTGTGAACGAACGAACGAACGAAATCAAACGGGTACCTTGGAATGCCGATCCAATCGCGCATGCGCTTTATGTTATTAGTGACCGTGTCCAATAGATGGCGATCGCAACCACGCTCACATGATACGTTAAACCATTATAAATGTATTTACATACAATATTTTGACAGTTTGTACGTCAACGTAACCTCATTACGTGTGGCGGTGTCCGACGTACACATGTATGTTGCGTCTAGCATTTCGTCATCGCCAGAAGAGCGAAAACGCTAGCGACACCGGGTATTTACAGGCCAGGAGGCCGAGCCGCGTTCGGCCGCATGATACGCGATCCACCCGGGACAAAAGATGTTCGCAGGCTCGTCGATTCACGTGATCTGTAATATTATTCGGGCGCCAGGCACTAGAAGGTGCCCACTAATGGATTCGCCACAACGTGCGAATCGTGACCAACACGAATTCGAGCCTGCGATCACCGAGATTCATCCTGGATACTCCGCGAACGGGCGCAGGGTACTACGCGTTACGGACACGAGGCGTTCCCCGCGGCGGGAAGGTTTCTCACGAAAGAATCACTCAGGAGATTTTGGCTACCAATAATTTATTGCACGATTGATGACAGAATTGCGCTGCCGGTGGAAGCCGGCAGCGTTTTTGAGGTTAGCCGGCGCGTAACAAATACTTTGGCGACCGACGTTTGTCGCACGCGCTCGAGTCCCTCAAGGACGTTCTATTCGCCGCGTCGAACCCGGCAGCAACGCGATGTTTGCGTCGTCGTACGCACTACACGCGCGATTAACGCCCGGATTCCGATGAAATACGCTTTCTATACAAGACTGCTTTCGTCGGAATAAGCCACGAAGATACGAGACGAGCACGTGGCTGCGTCCCACCGTAGGACGAACGAGGTTAGCGTGAAAGATACGGCAACGCGCGGATCCTCGTAAAAAGAATATAGTGCTCTGCACCCGCTAATTAATCTTCCCCGCGCGTACGTCGCTCGACGGATTCGAACGGTTCGCGAATTTACTCTGCGACCGGCAGCACCGAAGCCGCATCGAACTTTCGGCGACGCGATCGCGGATCTGCGAAACGCTAACTGAGCCAACGCGAAGGAAATCACCGCAAATCGAAGGGAATCTGACGGATGCTTACCATGAGTAACAGGGTGCCGGCAGCTGTTCCTCGGCCTTCCTCTGTCCCTCGATCCGGCAGCGCTCTCGCAAAATACTTTGTTCTTTTACGCAATGATTAACGTGCGAACACGACTTAAGCCAACGAAGGTGCGATCCGTTACGCAGTGGCTCGGTAACGCGGAAGCTGAGCGACTCCCGATTTCCTAGCTTTTCCCCCCGCGAAACGCTTTGGCCTATCGCTAGCTCGATTTTGGCAAAGCCGTGCCCTGCGCGACTGTCCTTGGCTTCCGGCGATTCGCAGCTTCTCCGGCAGCATGCTCGGTGATTGGCCGTTTCCCTCGGAGACGATCGACGTAGGCCAATCCGGTCGCGTACCCGGCTTCTTCCCGGACGAAGCGACGACAGGGCTGAGTTGATGTTCGTTTCGGTACCGGATGCCCTCTTCGGCGCCTCCAGGTTGTTTATCCTGTGCCGTATCGACTTCTCGATGTCTCGGTGCGGGAGGTACACTGGAGCCATTAGCGTTCCTCAGAGTCTTTGTCGGCGTGAAAAGTGTACCCTCCCGGGACCGGGATATGGTCCTGCAAAATCGCGTCACGTAAATTGGCGCGAAGCTCAAAATCATGAGTGCTCTGCCCATGGGTCTCGCTCGTGCCCAGGGAGAGCGCCCGCCATTGCCCATCTCGCGTTTATATTGCCAGAGGGTGACCTGGTCTTCCGATAATCGGTTCCGTAGGATGTAGGCAAAACTGCCACGTCACAATGTAAATACCTACTCTTGTACCGTTCCGCTTTCTTTTAATTAAACTATATTGCACAATATAAACAATATTAAAAAATGTTTAAGAAAAGGAACTATAAAAGGAACATGAGAAATGTAAAAATATATAAACATTGATTTAAAATAAATTTACAATATCAGCATCGTCATCTAAATACTCTATGTCTAAATACTCCTCTTCAGAAATTTCATTCTTCGATTCCTCTGATGCGATTGTTAATTGCATATTATCTACCATGTCATCGACCGCCGGGTCAATTTCAAAATATTTATCCTTAAGTTTTTGTATGTTTGTTAAAAAATTTTTTGTCACATTTGGGGTGTGATTTTTCCCACTCCTTTTATTAATAATTGCTTCACGTCGTTGAAATTGAAAGTTGTATTGTTGGCTTTCACGTGGCCTTTCACAGCAGCCCATGCGAGTTCTATTGGGTTTAACTCACAATGATAAGGGGGTAATCGTAAGATTGTTTTTCAACTTACTTTTGCCCTTTTATCGATCATACATCTATCATATCGTGATCTGATTTTTTTACTTCACACAATAGTTCGTATTTTAAAAGAGTACCTTCTACTGCAACTCCATTTCAGGCCGGCCACTGAATAATTTTTGGCTTATTCCAACTTCTGATTGGAATGCTTCTGGTCTCCGAATGATACGGCGCATTGTTCATAACAATCACTGCTTTTTCGGGTAATAAATCAATAATTTTATTATTATAACGTGTTTGGTATCATTTTAATCAGAAAAATGTCACAAATATATAGGTGAAAGTCTCATAAAAAAATAAGTAATAATAAAAAAGATATTCCTTGGTATTATATTGTGAGGACGCGCGAGCCTTTGAACTGTGCCGGCGACTGCGACTCTCTGTGTCTCTTTCTTTCCCATACGCTGTCCTTCCTTGCGCCCGAAACTTTCATCGTCCATTACACAAGTAAATATATATATATCATCGGAATTATATCATATTTCCTATCATTTTGCATTAGAAAAATGCAAAGAATATGTTGGTGAAAGTTCCACAAAAAAATAATAAAAAATAAAGAAGTTGTGACATTCGGATTAGTGAGGACTCACCGATATACCCGAGCCGTATCAGTCATACTTCTCGGCGACCAAGACTCCCCGAGTTTTATGGCCCCTCAAGGGTGTACATCCCGCAGTAGTGGGGATAGTTCTGGGACACCTACCGGCCAGACAATTGGGGCATTTATGGAGGAAATACTGTAACTACTAAATTAACTAACTAAATAACTATTAAATTAACTAAGAAATCTGAATAAATAACTAATTGAATAACTACGAAATAAATGAATAAAAAACTGAATAAATATATGAATTTAAAAAAGCTAAATAGATAAATGAAAAAAAGAAAACTAAATAGTGTTCGCGATTTTTAAATGTTGATCGTATGCACCGTGAAGGAATATGATTGTCTCGCCGTATCGATGTATACAGGGTGTCCCAAAACCCCTTCGACTCCGGGAAATGGGAGGTTCTTTAGGTCATTTGAAGCAACATTTTCCTTTGCACCAATGTCAGCCGGGGCTTTGTTTAGGAGTTATTAACGAAAAACACGGACCAATCAGAGCGCGACCTAGACGCGCGATGGCACGTTCTGCCAGGCGCGCCGGGAGACGAGCGTGGTGTAACGCCGCGATGCCGTAACGAACAAGAGTTTCAGTAAGAGTTGCAGTCATGCAAATACCTTAGAAAATGTTTGACAAGAAATATCTTCGAAAATATTTACAAAAACAGATAGATTTCTTAAAACATAGTCGGGCCGGTCTTTGCCGCCGACGCGACGCCCGGCCTAACCACCAACAAACTAATTAATTATCGACATTGCCGCGTGCTTATGGTACCACCTAGTGGCTCTGCTCGGTAAGCGGCACGCGACCGTCACTACAAACCAATATGGCGGCACACTTACCTATAAAAACACTGCAAATCGCTTAACTTTAAGTAACCATAACTTTTGAACCATTGATCCTACAGGATCAAAACTTCTATTCCTAGGCTCTCCTTGTTCAAATCTACAGGACTACATACCAAATAGATAATAATTTATCGGAGAAAGGCAAAAATTTGTGGTCCTGTAAAGTAAAGAGCAGCAGAGGTGAAAGTACAATAATTGAACCACAGATGAGATGCAAAAACAGATCAGACGTTTTATGAGTTGATAATCATGCCATTTTGAAAATCAGTGCCAGACAGACAATGTAAGTTGTGAAGACTGCTAGGAGACAGCAATCCTACTCACGAGGAGACCTCGCGTATCGAGAACGCCGGATCGCAACGAGTTTTTGTGTGGACATAGCTTACGCAGCCGCATGAACTATCCAATTGGTTTTAGCCGCCAACGCAAACCCGTTTTCGAGGAAATCGATTTTGAAATTGGAAAAAATTCGTACCACCCGGATATCCCAGGTTCGCGCCCCGTGCGGGGACATTTTTTTTCTTTTTCGAAGTTTTTACAATAATGTACAATAATTTTACAAGAACTAAGCAACAAATTAAATATATTAACAATATAAGCCGAAGTACACTCCGAAACGGAGGGTTTCGGTACAAGTATCAGTATATTCCTTGCAGTGCTACCAGGCAGGGGTAATCGAAAAGGAATCGTGGGGAATACAAGTACCCCCTCTCTGATGACCAGAGTAATATACCAGAGAATAGAGTGAGGTGAATGGGAGATAAGTTGCGCTTGCGCGATAGGGACTGAACGGTGGAATAAGATAGTGGAAGGGGATAAAGGTGGAGAGCCTGGTGGGGGAAGTGAGGTTGGTTTCAACCTCATTCTGGCATCACTGATTGCATGGCATTTTTAGCTAGGAGCGCTACTGTCTGTTTCTGATCATTCAGTCATTGTATCGGTAAAACAGTGTATAGTATAGTTCTACCCAACCCTCCGTCTAGGGGTGTACTTCGGCTTATATTTTTAGTATATTTAATTTTTTGCTCATTTTTTGCAAAATTATTGTACATTATTGCAAAAACTTCAAAAAAAAAAACAAAAAAAATGTCCCCGCACGGGGCGCGAACCTGGGATATCCGATTTTTATTTTTCCAATTTCAAAATTGATTTTCGCGAAAACGGGTTCGCGTTGGCGGCTAAAACCAATTGGATAGTTCATGAGGGTGCGTGAGCTGTGTCCACACAAAAACTCGTTGTGATCCGGCGTCCTACGAGTCGCACAGTGGGTTAAACCGATGAATTTTGTGTCAAAATCAAAGAACTTTCGTTAAAAATGAGATAAAGCGATAATTTTTTTTAAATTAAGGCTGATATATTACAGAATATGGAAAAAATAGAAAAATTATGGTACGAATGTTTTTGACATGCTATACATAATTCTCCGTAGATTTTGTCACGCTGATTTCAAATCTGGTCGTAAAATTTGTTCACAGAAAATCAATTTTTGTGAAAAATACTAACGAAATCATTTTTTCGTTGAAATGATTTGACAACCCACTAGTTTGAAGGTATATTGTATTCTCATATATGGAACACAATACAAATAATGAAATATTTGAACGTTTCGAGTTGCTCAGAAAGCATGAAGCACTTCACATCTCGTTATCACTTGACGGTTATTGACGTGTTATTATCCATCCACAGCATCGTTTTCAGGGCCACCAACAATTAACGTAACTTCGACTCCCTTTCTTGTTAATCAGTCCTTGTCAGAGCCACACAGGAACTACAATCGACGAGATATCTCGTTTGCGCGATGTCGAAAAAACGATGCTGTGGATGGATAATAACACTTCATATCAGTAAGAAGGATACACGAGATATCTCGTCCATGGCATCGTTCGTTCGTCAAGAATCGATAATTTCGAGAATCATAACCAGAACGTTGAGAACCTCCGCCGTGTTTACTTGAGTTGTTTGACAAATTGTTTCACCGTACAGATTGTTAAATGATGTTCGTTTTCTTTCGTTACCATACTAATAAATTGTTATTCTATTTGTTATAACTAGACTGCGAATTTTATGCATTTCTGATAAAAATGGATAGGTCTAATTTCTGACAATAAAAGAATTTAAATATACTACTATATTATGCTCAACCTGTAAACATATTCAACAAGAAATTAAATATTGATTTCACCCCAGCTTGTTACAATTCAGGTAGAAACTTTTTATTAACTTCCCGATTTATAGGGAAGTTATTGTAATGACCCCGAAAAAATCGAAAATCGATTTTGTAACAGATCATCACGTTTCAAGGCCATTGGAGTCATTTTAGACTATATTTAGCAAAATGTTCGTATGTGTGTGCGTATGTGTGTACGTATGTATGTCCGTGCGTATGGTATCAAATTTTTCATTAACGTTTTCTGAAAACTAACAACGCGATCAGAATGATGAATGATGCAATCGATATGCCCCGCTGTAACTTAGAGCTGATTAGATTTTGGTACAACTTGGTCCAGTAGTTGTTTAGTTTTTTTCGAAAGAAGTTGATTCAACAATCCAATTTATACGAGAGGACAGAACTTTTCCACCGAAGAAACAAACGTAATTACATATACAGGGTGTCTCAAAATTAGGTCCGGAGCCGAAAATGGGAGGTTCCTGAGATCATTTCAAGCGACATTTTCCTTTGAAAAAATGTCGTCCGCGGCTTCGTTAACGAATTATTAACGAAAAACACGGACCAATCAGAGCGCGAGCTAGACGCGTGCAGCCCGGCGCGCCGGCAGCCGAGTGTCGGTGGCACGCCGCGATGTCGTAACGAACAAATGTTTCTCGATGATGTGAATCCTCGCCAATTTCGATAAGCTTTGGATATGTTGTCAATACCATGATTCTGAACAACATTTCCCTTTACAGTTTCTGTCGATCGGCTTTAGTTTACAACATTATTGTAAAAATTTGTAATTGTAAATCGATCGATGTACTATTTCCTATCCGATTTCGATAATCTTTGGATATGTTGTCAATACCATAATTCTGAACAACATTTCCCTTTACAGTTTCTGTCGATCGGCTTTAGTTTACGATATTATTGTAAAAATTTGTAATTGTAAATCGATCGATGTACTATTTCCTATCCGATTTCGATAATTTTTGGATATGTTGTCAATACCATGATTCTGAACAACATTTCCCTTTACAGTTTCTGCCGATCGGCTTTAGTTTACGATATTATTGTAAAAATTTGTAATAGTAAATCAATCGATGTACTATTTCCTGTCCGATTTCGATAAGCTTTGGATATGTTGTCAAGACCATGATTCTGAACAACATTTCCCTTGACGGTTTTTGTCGATCGGCTTTAGTTTACGATATTATTGTAAAAATTTGTAATTGTAAATCGATCGATGTACATACTATCTCCTCGCCGATGTCGATGAGCTTCATTTCAAAGGAAAAAGATATTTAAAACATCGAATTTATAACATATTTCGAAGTCATCGAAATCGGTGAGGACCCACATCATCGGCAACTTTACCCGAACGATAGAAGAAGCACAAACTTATTGAATCAAAAACTCACTTATTCAGCCGTAAATCCATTTGACTACCACATACAACCACCACACTTTTACATAATTGTTGAACTCGTAGCACACTTTTATAACTCGTATCGATATCGAACGAAATTACTTACTCCGACGCGGAAAGAGTTCGATTCTCTTCGCGATGCCGCGCGAAACTGTTCTCTCCCAGCGTACAATGTATTCGATGAAGGCGTCGTTTAAAACAAATGAAATCGTTCCCAAGGAGATATTGATTTTTCGAGAATCATATGATTCTCGAAAACACCGATTCGAAGATTATGTAAAAGTGTGGTGGTTGTATGTGGTAGTCAAATGGATTTACGGCTGAATAAGTGAGTTTTTAATTCAATAAGTTTGTGCTTCTTCTATCGTTCGGGTAAAGTTGCCGATGATGTGGGTCCTCACCGATTTCGATGACTTTGAAATATGTTATAAATTCGATGTTTTAAATATCTTTTTCCTTTGAAATGAAGCTCATCGACATCGGCGAGGGAATAGTATGTACATCGATCGATTTACAATTATAAATTTTTACAATAATATCGTAAACTAAAGCCGATCGACAGAAACTGTAAAGGGAAATGTTGTTCAGAATCATGGTATTGACAACATATCCAAAGCTTATCGAAATCGGATAGGAAATAGTACATCGATCGATTTACAATTACAAATTTTTACAATAATACCGTAAACTAAAGCCGATCGACAGAAACTGTAAAAGGAAATGTTGTTCAGAATCATGGTATTGACAACATATCCAAAGATTATCGAAATCGGATAGGAAATAGTACATCGATCGATTTACAATTACAAAATTTTACAATAATGTCGTAAACTAAAGCCGATCGACAGAAACTGTGAAGGGAAATGTTGTTCAGAATCATGGTATTGACAACATATCCAAAGCTTATCGAAATTGGTGAGGATTCACATCATCGAGAAACTTTTGTTCGTTACAACATCGCGGCGTGCCACCGACACTCGGCTGCCGGCGCGCCGGGCTGCACGCGTCTAGCTCGCGCTCTGATTGGTCCGCGTTTTTCGTTAATAACTCGTTAACGAAGCCGCGGACGACATTTTTTCAAAGGAAAATGTCGCTTGAAATGATCTCAGGAACCTCCCATTTTCGGCTCCGGACCTAATTTTGAGACACCCTGTATAAAAAAATATATATAAATAAATAATATATGTATATATATTAAAAAATATATATATAATTTTTTATTAAAAATATATCTATATACAGGGTGTCCCAAAATTCGTGAAAATCCTGAAAGGGGGTGGTTCCTGAGACCATTCTAAGAGACATTTTCCTTACGACATTACGAGACCTTACGAGACGTTAGTGTTTACTTACTTATGTAACGTCTTAGTACGACAGTAATGGTATTTTAGAGTTATTTAAATTGAAGCATCTCCTGAACTACTAACTTTTCGACATACATAGGTTAGTACTTTTTTATAACAAATATCCAGCTGCATCGATTGATGTATTAAAAAATACCTCATTCCATTTAAAAAAATGAAGGTGACCTTGATATCTCGTAAAAATGACATAAAAACAAAATTTTTTTTGGCATCGTGGCGGCCCCATTGTACCATTTAACATTGTCCTTACCATATTTTACGTATCTTTAGAAACAACAAAGATATTTGAGGTGCAAACGTTAGGTGACTCACCCTGTATATATATACAGGGTGTTTACCTACAGGTGGGAGAAAATTTAAGGGGTGGTTCTCGACGATAATATAAGACGAAAATGAAGAATAAAAAAATTGCGATTTCGGCTTCGTTATTTAGTTATTAAGAATTAAAAATCCGCCTAAAATGCTGCAACACTTCTAACAAAAGTATACGTTGCGTACGTCAGACAGGCGCGCGACAGTCTCGTATCAAGTGACAAACGCATGCATACCTTGGTTCTCATTTGGGGCCCCAGCGAGGTGAAAATGTTTAAAAAATCGGTGGACGACATTGAACCTACCTACTCGTTAAAATCCACAAGGGCATTTTTAATATCCGCCCTATGGAATTTTCAAGTAGAAGGGGTCAATGCCCTTTCACTTTTAAATTCTTCTCACACATATCCACAAATCCTTATCCTGCACTATAATTGTTCATAACACCGTACCTAATATACTGGAATAAACGCTTTAGCACTATTTACAATATCATACACACGCACTACGAGTTTACAGAGTCATGCGATTTCTGCGAACGGGATTTTCGACGCGTGCGAGAAGAATCGTCCGTACAAGCTAGTATCCGTATGCACACTGATTCAAGACAGCTAATGTGGTCAATGCACACACATGAGATATTTCGCGGTCACAGACAGAATGAGAAAGAATCACGAAATTCGTGAAAACAGGATAGACAATGTATTGGTATAGCAACGCGCGATGTTTGGGCGGTAGTTTGCTGTAGATCTTCATTTGTTTTATCGATCTAGCATCAACCTCATCAGCTGTCTTGAATCAGTGTGCATACGAATGCTAGCTTGTATGGACGATTCTTCTCGCACGCGTCGAAGATTTCCGTTCGCAGAAATCACACACGACCTCAAGATGTCCGTTTCGTCTGTGAGCGAGTCTCTCGTGACGTAGATCAAGTTCAATAAAGTGCAGTGTTTCAACATTAAAGGATTACCAGTTCTTTACATTCTCCTCATTCCCCTCAGTAAACTTGTACTCTCTGTAAACTCGTAGTGCGTGTGTATGATATTGTAATTAGTGCTAGAGCGTTTATTCCAGTATACTAAGTACGGTGTTAAGAACAATTATGGTGCAGGATAAGGATTTGTGGATATTTCTGAGAAGAATAAAAGTGAAAGGGCATTGACCCCTTCTACTCGATAATTCCATAGGGCGGATATTAGAAATGCCCTTGTGGATTTTAACGAGTAGGTAGGTTCAATGTCGTCCACCGATTTTTTAAACATTTTCACCTCGCTGGGGCCCCAAATGAGAACCAAGGTATGCATGCGTTTGTCACTTGATACGAGACTGTCGCGCGCCTGTCTGACGTACGCAACGTATACTTTTGTTAGAAGTGTTGCAGCATTTTAGGCGGATTTTTAATTCTTAATAACTAAATAACAAAGCCGAAATCGCAATTTTTTTATTCTTCATTTTCGTCTTATATTATCGTCGAGAACCACCCCTTAAATTTTCTCCCACCTGTAGGTAAACGCCCTGTATATACATATATATATTAAATTATTATATTTTTATTATATATTTATTAAATTATTTATATTATAAAAGATCAACGTGACAATATATACATATAGACAATATATATATATATATATATATATATATTCCGCGGTGGTGGAGGGCTCGGGAAAAAGGTCAATCTCGGGCTTTACAGGCACGGAGGCCGGGCCGCGTTTAGCCGGGTACGCGCGGTCCGCCCGGGACAACGGAATTCGAGGATTCGACGGATCAAAGGGCCTAGCCGATTAAGATGGTCAAAACTGCCCTTAGAGCTTTTTCAACGGCTATTGAACCATTCGAAAGCTTGCCAAGAAAAACCCCTCTGAGTAAAATTTCAGCCCTCTAGCTTGCCCGTGAGGGTAGTTACAGGGAAAAATAGATTTTGCGGTTTCGGCGCATTTTCCGGTCTAAAATGCGTTCTAAAATTCTGAAAAAAATGTGACACATTCTGGATCCCAAGGCGCATTTTTGAGAATTTTTTCAGATTTTTTTGTTTCAAACTGTGGTCGTAAAAAATGAAAAACCTCAAAAAAATCGGAAAAATATTTTTTTCTCAAAAATATGAAAACATGCTATTTTGCTGTTTGGTTCCCTGATAAAGTACTATAACAGGCAATGTTGTCAATTTTTTTTAGATTTTTTGTTCGGCTGCATCATTGTCAAAAACAATAAAAACCGAATTTTTTCGACGTTTTTGCTGTGAGGAGGAAAGTTACACTTGTTGGGTTTACCGTGTGCGTATATTAAGTAATTTTTAGCGTTATTACACTGAAACAAGCAATTATTTTACCTAAAAAATGTGATTTGAGAGAAAGAAAAAATTGTATTCTGTGCGATATATACCAGAATGTTCGCAACGCTCACAACATCGCCGGTTGGCACCGCGGTTAAGGCGTCCGACTACGGAGCGGATACTCTGGGGTTCGAATCCTGTCGATAGTGGTTTTTTTTCCATACGTCAAACTTTATTTTTTCAATTTCTTATTATGTATATGGTTTACTCATACGAGTTTAACAATGTTTTCTTAGTGTTTTAAAAATATTTAAGTAACATTTTTAAGCAAAATACATACAAAAATAGTTTTGGATCATAAAAGTATTATAAAACTCCAGCATAATGCATGTACCGTCGACGGTCAACTCTGTTCTCAGTGCCTATAAAATCCCGCATTCTGCCCACAATTATAAAAGATAAGTCTATTTCTATCAACTCCATACAAATATTTACTTTTACGAGAAATAAATAATTCTGTAATTAACAGGTCACGTAAAAACAGCAGCTAATTGGCTAACAATGACAACTCGGAAGAACAGCTGCTATATATACTTCTTTCTATTTTACCCGTTTCTACAAATTCCGAAAGGCCTAGAAACTATATTCATGATTTTTAATGTTAAAAATGTTAAACAGGACCGCCATGATGAACATATACAATTAGAGAATCAAGGAAATAATAGATACTCCAAAACTATTTTTGTATGTATTTTACTTAAAAATATTACTTAAATATTTTTAAAACATTAAAAAAATATTGTTAAACTCACATGAATAAAACACATAATAAGAAATTGGAAAAATATAGTTTGATGTACGGAAAATACGCGCAGCTATTAGTAAGGGAAATAATAATTAACCACCCTCCCAAAAAGCTAAGATTCCTTGCAGGCCAGTTTTTACGACGGTCATTGTATTCTTCGTAGCTGATTATTGCGCGACCAGAATCATAAACTAATATAAACGTGGTAAAAATTAACTACCTCTGTACCTGCTATGTACTGTCATATTGTCCTTTCCCGTTCGGATGGAAGGCCAGGGAAAACGGTCAACTCCAGGTTTTTATAGGCACTGAGAACAGAGTTGACCGTCGACGGTACATGCATTATGCTGGAGTTTTATAATACTTTTATGATCCAAAACTATTTTTGTATGTATTTTGCTTAAAAATGTTACTTAAATATTTTTAAAACATTAAAAAAACATTGTTAAACTCGTATGAGTAAACCATATACATAATAAGAAATTGAAAAAATAAAGTTTGACGTATGGAAAAAAAAACCACTATCGACAGGATTCGAACCCCAGAGTATCCGCTCCGTAGTCGGACGCCTTAACCGCGGTGCCAACCGGCGATGTTGTAAGCGTTGCGAACATTCTGGTATATATCGCACAGAATACAATTTTTTCTTTCTCTCAAATCACATTTTTTAGGTAAAATAATTGCTTGTTTCAGTGTAATAACGCTAAAAATTACTTAATATACGCACACGGTAAAGCCAACAAGTGTAACTTTCCTCCTCACAGCAAAAACGTCGAAAAAATTCGGTTTTTATTGTTTTTGACAATGATGCAGCCGAACAAAAAATCTAAAAAAAATTGACAACATTGCCTGTTATAGTACTTTATCAGGGAACCAAACAGCAAAATAGCATGTTTTCATATTTTTGAGAAAAAAATATTTTTCCGATTTTTTTGAGGTTTTTCATTTTTTACGACCACAGTTTGAAACAAAAAAATCTGAAAAAATTCTCAAAAATGCGCCTTGGGATCCAGAATGTGTCACATTTTTTTCAGAATTTTAGAACGCATTTTAGACCGGAAAATGCGCCGAAAACCGCAAAATCTATTTTTCCCTGTAACTACCCTCACGGGCAAGCTAGAGGGCTGAAATTTTACTCAGAGGGGTTTTTCTTGGCAAGCTTTCGAATGGTTCAATAGCCGTTGAAAAAGCTCTAAGGGCAGTTTTGACCATCTTAATCGGCTAGGCCCTTTAACTATTCGTTCGGGCGCCAGGCACTTTGAGGGTGCCACGCGAGACGCGATTCAATTCCCGGTCTCGGAGAAGCCGAGCCCGAAAGTCGAACCCTCGACATACGCGGTCGGAAATCACGCCACGAAACGGGCCACAGGATTCGGACACAGGAACGTTCGGACAGTCCTCACGGCAGGACGGATCTCACAGGAATCTAGAAATAACTCACGACAGTACGGGCTCGAGATGTTTAATCGGTCGTCAGTGATTACAAAATTACGGCCACGTGGCCGCGACCCGAGAGCCCGCGCTCTTTATAGAAGATTGCGATAGGTGGAGGTTCGCTGCGCGGTTGTCGTACAAGGTTTTAACGCACGTCGGAATCGTCGTACAAACCCGCGAGTTGAGAAAATCACGGCCGACGGGATCGCCGTAGCGCAGGTGAACGGCGCGGTATGGGGCCGTCGCGGCGGCCGACACTCGCGATTCGATGTTACACGCACGGTAAGCGTTGCTGCGTTTCGATAGTCGGCGCGACTCAGGATTCGAGACACCTTGAGATTATTCTCACGGCACGCGATTCCTCCGAGGAAACTTCCGTAATCGCAATACCCGGGGACAAACTCTCTAAAACCTAACCTCAAAACGCTCCCGGAACGGGCGTGAGACGTTGACACGAGGCGTTTTGCGCCTCGACACACGCGAATATTCGAGGACGGAACGAGACGCGTTCGTCCTCGCGCGAGTAAGGTCGAGCCAAAGAAACACGGAATTGATCACTGGCTGACTTACCGTTTCGCCTTTTTCTTTAGTTCGATGTTACTGCCTCCGGAAAGCGGCCCTAGTCGGTTGAGTGGCAGGTAGGCGACGTCGAATTCTCGGCTAATCCCGGCGGGAAAACTCTCACAAGCATGCTTCGTTAGTCGACCGGAATCGCGGAGATGTTCTGGCGGACCTCTATTACGCGTTATCTTTGACGGCGTGATAGTCGGAACGTGCGTACGTAACGTGAGCCAGCGCGACAGTGTCGCATCGATTTTCGATCGCGCGGCGGCTCTATCCTTTTTCTCTCTCTCGGCTCGTTGCCGAATTTTCCCGATTGGCGCGTGACGCGTACACAACATCCTAGCTACCAGGATCGTCCCTACTAGGGTCCTTGGGCCCCAGACCCTAACGCGAATAATCGTATCGGAGATTCTTCTCCTTTTTGGGCTGCGATCACACCACCCACGCCGGAGCTTCAGCGCGATGAGGCGACGTCGGGATCACGAAAGGTCGAGAAAGGTTCGGTGTTAGCTCCTGTCCCTTCGGCGCCTCCGGGTTGATCACCCGGGTGCTCTCGGTCCAAATCGTCATTGGCCGTACACGGGGCTCCCGCAATATTGGCCAGTTCTTTTCTTGTGGGCTCGTCTGGTGCTGTATTTGCTTCTCGGGAAACTTCGGTCGGTCGGGGTATCTTTCTCATGCCCGTGATACGGTCCTGTAAACTTGGCCGTTCTCGGCACGTACGATAGATGTCAACCATCGGTGATCGATAAGTACGGGATTTCCTCGAGGAACGCTCTCGAATCCTGTGATTCCGTGTCGTGACTCGTGAGAGGGCGGTACATTCCCGTTTATATGTCACTTTTGTAACCGCAATTAACGGAAAAGTGACGTCGCAAGATCTGCAACGTCACAATATATATACAAATGTATCTAATACATAAATATATATATACAGGGTGTTTACCTACAGGTGGGAGAAAATTTGAGGGGTGGTACTCAACGATAATATAAGACGAAAATGAAGAATAAAAAAATTGCTTTGATTTCGGCTTCGTTATTTAGTTATTAACAGTTAAAAATCTGCCCAAAAAGCGGCAACTTTTCAACAGCGGTGCACGTTGCGTACGTCACACAGGCACGCGACAGTCTCGTATCAAGTGACAAACGCATACATACCTTGGTTCTTATTTGGGGCCCCAGCGAGGTGAAAATGTTGAAAAAATCGTTGGATGACATTGAACCTACCAACTCGTTAAAATCCACAAGGGCATTTCTAATATTCGCCCTATGGAATTATCGAGTAGAAGGGGTCAATGCCCTTTCACTTTTAAATTCTTCTTACACATATCCACAAATCCTTATCCTGCACTATAATTGTTCATAACACCGTACTTATTATACTGGAATAAACACTCTAGCACTATTTACAATATCATACACATGCACTACGAGTTTACAGAGAGTACAAGTTTACTGAGGGGAATGAGGAGAATGTAAAGAACTGGTAATCCTTTAATGTTGAAACACTGCACTTTATTGAACTTGATTTACGTTGCGAGGCTTGCTCACAGACGGAACGGACATCTTGAGGTCGTGTGATTTCGGAGAACGGAAATCTTCGACGCGTGCGAGAAGAATCGTCCATACAAGCTAGCATTCGTATGCACACTGATTCAAGACAGCTGATGAGGTTGATGCTAGATCGATAAAACAAATGAAGATCTACAGCAAACTACCGCCCAAACATCGCGCGTTGCTATACCAATACATTGTCTGTCCTGTTTTCACGAATTTCGCGATTCTTTCTCATTCTGTCTGTGACCGCGAATATCTCATGTTTGTGCCATTGTTCACATCAGCTGTCTTGAATCAGTGTGCATACGAATGCTAGCTTGTACGGACGATTCTTCTCGCACGCGTCGAAGATTTCCGTTGGGAGAAATCATACGACCTCAAGATGTCCGTTCCGTCTGTAAGCGAGTCTCGCGACGTAAATGAAGTTCAATAAAGTGCAGTGTTTCTGTACATTCTCCTCATTCCCCTCTGTAAACTCGTAGTGCGTGTGTATGATACTGTAAATAGTGCTCGAGCATATGTGTGGTTTGTTCCAGTGTATTAAGTACGGTGTTATGAGCAGTTATAGTGCAGGATAAGGATTTGTGGATATTTGTGAGAAGAATTTAAAAGTGAAAGGGCATTGACCCCTTCTACTCGATGATTCCATAGGGCGGATATTAGAAATGCCCTTGTGGATTTTAACGAGTAGGTAGGTTCAATGTCGTCCACCGATTTTTTAAACATTTTCACCTTGCTGGGGCCCCAAATGAGAACCAAGGTATGCATGCGTTTGTCACTTGATACGAGACCGTCGCGCGCCTGTGTGACATACGCAACGTGCACCGCTGTTGAAAAGTTGCCGCTTTTTGGGCAGATTTTTGACTGTTAATAACTTAATAACGAGGCCGAAATCGCAATTTTTATATTCTTCATTTTCGTCTTATATTGTCGTCGAGGACCACCCCTTAAATTTTCTCCCACCTGTAGGTAAACACCCTGTATAAACACGGGAAACCTGCCAGGCGCGAAGTCGCGGCGCATGGACATGTATACATCGAAGACACCAATAAATTCAGGAATTAAATTTCGAACGAGATAAAAATATAATTGTAGGATAGAGACGGGAATGCATGTGTGAGAGTGTGTGTGAATGTCCGTTAAAACAAATGTATGACTGTTAAACAAATGTGTGTCGCTTGAATAAATGAACAAATGTTGTAAGAAAGACGATCGGCCGAGGCTCCGTGGGCTACGCCGAACGGGGAGCCCTCGGTCTTTTCCGGAGCAGTTTATCGAAAGGTCGGAATAAATATTATCAAACCCTCCTCGAGCATTACTCTCTTACAGAATAAGATTCTATTTCTTCGGGGGGAATGTTTAAAAATATTATTATTTATATGAGCAAACATTTACATGGAATCGTTAAATAAAACAGATTTGCGACAAAACATTGAAATGGCAATTTTTCTTAAATTTTAGATTCAAAATAATTACTTTTTATAAGATGTTCGAATGTTAATGTGATGCGAAAATGCGACAATAACTAATTTAAAGTATAATGTACAATTAATGTTATTGTCAGAATGAAATTGTTTCCACATTTTCAATTTAATAGTAGAGTTCCTTATCTTTTTGTAGAATATGCATTATAATATCTAAACCATGGCATAATTCAGATTCCTTGTACTCGTATGTATAGCAGCAATTATAGTGATAGTATAGTATTCAAATATTAATTTAAGTAACTGTTTATTAGAAACCAGTAATGAAATGTCACCGTTCTATCTAACAGATATAATTCATTGTGGTACTGTATACCACCGAAGTCGCAAAAAATATTGCTATTCGTCTTGATGAGAAGTGTGGACGAAGTAATGTTTGATTTGGCTGGTTTATTCACTCCGTGTTACGAAGGTTTCTCAATGGTAATTCATTATGTTTATCTAATGGTGGAGAAAACTCGAATTCGAACACCCGTCAAAAATGAATATCTTTAAAGTAAGATAGAAAACTGGATTAGAAGAATTAGTTTGCTAGACTATGGGCCTAATAATTGTTTAAAAACTAAATTTTTTATCTGAGCCTATAATGAACATTTAGAACATATCGTTTGTAAACCTAAGAAAGTCATATCCGTGTACTGTCACGTCGCTTTATTAATATGCAAAGATGAACGAGCGAAACTTTAGCGACACCGGGTATTTACAAGCACGAAGCCGGGCCACTCTCGGCCGCACGACACGTGGTCCACCCGGGACAAAAGCGTGTCACGCAAAATAATTCGATATCGCGTACCAATCTCGACTACCGAAATCACGAGCCTGCGACGTCCGGAATTGCCCTGAATAACTCTCGGACGGGTGCAAGGTTATACGCCGGGAGAACACGTGGCATTCCCCGCGGCGGGAAGGTTTCTCACAAGTAAAGTACAGTAAAAGCTCCTTCGTTGTCCAAAGGCCGGGGGTTTGAGCGGACAACGATCGTGCCAGGACACTATTTTTGATTTATGACTGCGTCTAGATATCGCACCGACCGCACCGAGCGAGACTTCAGTAGAGAGCCGAGCATAGAGAAGGACAGAATGAAACACGGATCGCGTGACCGAAGCGTGTCGCCGTCGCCGGCACAGTTCAAAGAATGTCCCATACGCTGTTCTTCGTTGCGTTCGAAACTTTCGTCGTCGATTAAACCACTAAATACAGCTGAAACTATATCGTGTTTGGTGTCATTTTAATCAAAGAAATACCACAAAAAGCTAGTGAAAATCCCATAAAAGAATAATAAAAATTAAGAAGTTTGAATATTCGATTCACTGAAGTCAATGTTGTGGTGTTCACACTGATATACTCGAGCCGACATCAATCATCGCCGCCCTGCGGAGCGACTTGGCTTTGACAGGCAGTGCAGTGGGTAGGCACTGGAAAACGATCGCGCCCACGATTCAGAATAACGAAGAAGCTTTTACTGTACTACGGATTTCGGCTTTTAGAATCGTTTACTTAACGAACGATATTAACAATCGAGCTGAGGAGGGAAATCGGCAGCGGTCACAAAATTAGTCGGCGCGTCACATGAAATTCCGCAAAAGATGTTGTTCGCACGCGCTTTGTCCCCCGTTCTTCTTTTGATACGCGTCGAATCGTTCCGACCACATTCAGATGGAATACGCGATCTCAACTTGACTTACTTCGTTCGAATCAACTTCGCAAATACGACTCGCGCACGCAACGGCGTCACACCATCGAACGAACCGAGGCTGATTACAGTGACCGACGGCGACGGTCTTTTCCCGAATCCGCGACTCCGCGTTTATACTGGCGTCGTACAACTGCCATAAGGCGGCTACGCGGCCCCCGCTGTCCGTCCGGATTCGGATCGCTAAACAAAATCTCGCAAACGCTCGGAGGATCCGTGTCTCCCGTACTTCGAACTTCACTCTAGCGATGCGAAGACGGAACCCCCTCGACACGCTACCCGAGCGAACACAAGAAATCACTATTTAATTCGTAAAGAAAGCTTGATCGGCGCTTACCACAAGCAACGAAGTGCAACAGTTGTTCGGCATCGAATCTTAACGTCCCTCTAAGCGACAGCAGTCTAAATTACAGTGTGTTACGCAATCGTTAAGGGGCTCTTTTCCAGCAGACGACGCTCGCGCGTGAACACTCACACACCGTTAGACCACGTATACGTACGCGAGGATTGCAAGGGTCCAGGATTCCACTTCTGATTTCTCGATAATGCAAAGACGGGGTTTTTGTGGTAGTCAAAATCGCTAGATGAAAGATAAATCTAGGACGCTGTTTGCCTCAAAAGTCCCTCTTTTACGTTTTCGGGCAATGGTTTTGCAATTGTTACGTCCCGGGTCGGAAATGGTCCGACAAAAAAAAGGGGGGGTGGGTCGTAACCGTATAATTATTTGACGACCTTTGATCCACGTGGCGCGTACGTCCACGTCTGATCGGGACCGATACCGGTGTCTGCTGAGAAAGGGAGAGGGAATGAAAGTGAACCGAGACGGACGTCGTCCGTTGTGAACGCCGCGTAGGAGTGACGCACAACGCGGTGGTTGTGACAGCTCCCAGCGATCGAAGTATCACTATGCGGGTGTGTGGTGCAACTTGTCCGATCGCGTGGGTTTGTTCGAGCCGCGACTGGAATTTGATCGCAAGAATCTGTGTTCTCCCGGTACCGAGCGACCCTCTGGGCTCAGTCGTACACGACGAGACACTGATTCAGGCTTGAGGAATTCGAATATAGGGAATATAAGGAGTATGAGGAATTGATCGGCGAACCGATCGAATTTCAACAACCCGATGACGCATAACGCACGCATTTACGATCACTTCAACCCATCACTGGAAACTGCACTTTTAATAATACCACCTCAGAGTGAGGATTCTGCGGGTGACGTACTGATCGTATCGCGGATCCTCGATGCAAATCTCTTCGAGCGGAGGAAGGCTCGGAATGACGCGGAGCGGGATCAGTTTCCACGGGGGAGGAGGCACGGAATCGGACCGTTCAGCGTCCGTTTCCTCGCGTCGCGGGAAGGTTCCGGTCCTCCGATTATCGACTATTCGGACTGTACGGAAGAAAGCAATGTCGCGAATAATTCTCGGCCGTTTAGGAATTCCCAAGTACGGATTGTACACGGTACCCTCGCCTCGCCTTCGGAGCGGAGCTGTCGCACCAATTTGCAAATCTGGTAACTCCAACCGGCGCGACGCGGTATTGACGATATTGAGATGCAGGGTAATGCTGAATAAAAAAAAAAGGAGTAAATCCGAATGATCAAAATATAATGAACAGAAATGGTTACAAGGATAATATGCAAATAATATGCGAGCGAGCTCAAATAAGAAAAGCAGAATAATTGGTCAAAGACTCTTCGGGTCGAATAGGAATAATTCGACTGCCGTCAGTATTTAAAGGAGGAAGGAATTGATAAGATCGAAGAAATGTCAAGAGATCAATAACTGAAGCGCCTTTCCGGATTTCGTGTGTTTATCGACTGCTCGATCGGCGTTTGATCCGCTCGCACGCCGCCCCTCCGTCCCCGCTTCCCCCGCGAGCCCCAAGCAACTCGATCCACCTGAGGATCACGCGGGATCGGCGGGGCGCGGTGGGACCAGCGAAACGCAACCGTCGACGATCAGTCCATCGTCTTTAATGTCAAACTATATACATATTAAAGTAAATACAGAACGTTTGAACAAGGATAGCACGAGCTATCTTAATAGCGACAGCGAGTTTCGAATCTGCCGAAACAATAATATATATAAATGTATGATAATATACGAGCGAGCTCGAACAAGAAAAACACAGAAATATTTATATATGTATGATAACACTGTCCAACAAATTTCAACTTTTTAAAAGTATTTCGATTCCCACTATGCGTTTCTTATAGAGTTTTCCGTGCTGATTCCGAATCTGTTTTTCATTTTTTTCCTATACGTCCAGTTTTTGAGAAAATGGAGTTTAAAAAAAAGACATATTTTTCAACTTCAAACAAATATTGCGATGTTATTATAAAAGATATTGAATTGTTCTTTACAGCAAAAGATTCTGTAGACTTTCCCGAATACAGTGATATCCAATATTAATACATTATGATTGTTTAAACATGTTTAAACAATGATTAAAGACGGAGAGACACCACATTTGCACCAAAATTTTTGCGGATATTTTCGAATTTATCTCAAAAAATAAGGGTCCAGCGAAGAATTGAACTATAGCACACGAAAGAGCAGACTTTTATCTTGAAAAATCCCCTGTGAAGTTTGCATGGTCGACGTTATTTTCGAACCAGAAAGTAAAATATCTTCACCCGACACGAGTTGTCACCAGTGGTGCTCACCACCAGAACGGTCGTTCGCCGCTCCGTATCCCGTCGCTGCGCCGTATCCCGTCCCGAGCGCCACTGGCGGAAACTCATGTCGCGCGAAGATATTTTGCTTTCTGGTTCGAAAATAACGTCGACCATGCAAACTTCACAAGGGGGGGGGGGGGGTTTCTCAAGATAAAAGTCTGCTCTTTCGCGTGGTATAGTTCAATTTTTCGCTGGACCCTTATTTTTTGAGATAAATTCGGAAATATCCGCAAAAATTGGTGCAAAAATTGGTGCAAAAGTGGTGCCTCTCCGTCTTTAATCATTGTTTAAATATGTTTAAACAATCATAATGTATTAATATTGGATATCACTGTATTCGGGAAAGTCTACAGAATCTTTTGCTGTAAAGAACAATTCAATATCTTTTATAATAACATCGCAATATTTGTTTGAAGTTGAAAAATATGTCTTTTTTTTAAACTCCATTTTCTCAAAAACTGGACGTATAGGAAAAAAATGAAAAACAGATTCGGAATCAGCGCGCAAAACTCTATAAGAATCGCATAGTGGGAATCGAAATACTTTTTGGCTGTTGGACAGTGTAATCCGTACTAGGAACTGCAAATATTTCACAACGTTGGCCATAAACTCGGCTTTCTGGTTGTTGGAATATGAGCTTTTCATACTCTATGCCATGACAATAGCCAATGAGAAGGCGCCCACCGATTTGATTAATCGGTTGTGCCCTCTTCGTTATAGTTTTGTTTTTGCGATGCCACCGATGCTCAGTTTAAACTCTGACCAGGCAACCGACACAACGTGTTTGTTTTGCTAATCTATTTAACATACACTTTTTGTAAAGCGGAAAATAAACTATATCTTTTATTATTAAAATATAGACACGTTATTTTCAATACTGGTACATACCATTACGAATTGAGGACAGAAGTAAAACGGCATTCGTCACGCAGGAAGGATATTTCCAATGAACCTGTCTGCCATTTGGCTTGAAAACATCTCCCGCAATTTTCCAACGGATCTTAAGTAATATACTAAGAAAGCACGGACTAACAAAATTTGCAGTAAATTATATCGATGACATCTTGATACACTCGCCAACATTCGAAGAACATGTGAAACACATAAAACAGGTATTACAAGCCATTACAATAGAAGGTTTCAGATTAAAGTTCAAGAAATGTACATTTGCATCGGACTCAGTGAAATACCTTGGACATGTGATTCAAAATAACACCGTAAGACCAATAAAGATAATTTAATTTCAATAAAAAAATTTCCAATTCCAAAGACACAGAAAAATATCCGGCAATTTTTGGGAAAAATAAACTTTTACCATGAATATTTACCAAATAGTACAATAATTTTAGATCCCCTGCACAAGTTATTAAGAAAAAACGATAAATTTACATGGTCTGAGAAATGTCAGATTGCGTTTAATAGAATAAAAGAAATATTATGTACTGTGACGTTGCCTCTTTACGCTCGGCTTTCTGACCGGCCAATTTATGAGAATTTACAGCCGCTGAGGGCGGGCCGTGCGCGGCCGCACGGACACGGTCCTCTCGGGACAAATGTAATTGACGAGAAGGGCCGAAGGCAACGCTAACCTATTGTTCGGGCGCCAGGTACTCGGAAGTACCGCACTAAAGAACACCTAACTCTCGTGTTCGCGGATCGAACACGGGCTTCGACTCTTCTCGCAATCACCGACGGAATTCTACGACACGGACAGCCAGGAGTTCGGACACAGGGAATAACGGGGACAGCCCTCGCGGCAGGACGGGTCTCGCAGGTCGGAAATGAATTCGATAGTTTAGGGCTCGAATGAATTTATTCGTGGTCAAGCTGATAAATTACATGTGGGCGGCCACGTGGCCGCAAACCGGGAGCCCGCGATCCTAATACACTTTTGCGATGGATGTTCGATCGCGGAGCGCGTTGGTCGAGATTTCGCGAATAAGATTAATACGGTACGACGGTACAATGCAAGTCTCGCGAGAGACGAGAATTCGCGGAACGCAGATGTACGGCGCAGTTTCGATGGACTGTCGCGAGATTGACGAGCGCACTGAACGGTACTTTACCGAATTCGATAATATCGAGATTATCCTTTTCCGATGCGGTTCCTTAAGGAAGACTTCCGACGATTCGAAGGGGAGACTGCTCTAACCAAATGCCTCGGCTGACACCAATTATTCGAGGACGACACGCTTTCGTCTCGTCCTCGCACCAAATATCGAGCCAACACGAAATGACGACCGAGGATCACTTGTCGACTTACCGTGGTAGACGTAGGCTCGCCGGACCTCCTACTTCAGGCCGGTAATTCTGCCTTCGGTTCCTACGCTCGCTCGGAAATAACCACCCGCGTCGCGTGTCCGTTGTACTACGGAATTCGGAACTCAGAAATACGATAGATCTATGGAAAACGACTCGTCTACTCGACAACCAGCGCGACAGTGATCCGCGGATTCGCATCGATGGAACGCATCGATTCTTGGTCTTCCCACTCCTTTCGCCCTACCGAGATTCCCTAGGGGCGCACCCGCAACGCGACTACAACTAGCCGCAGGATCGAACTATCAGAACAGGTCGTCGGGCCCCCGACCTTCCCAACACCAAATACCGATCGTCTTATGACGACCGGGGAGGATTAATCCTCCGAGGCGCTCCGTCGCACCACCCTTCCGGAGCCGTCTGTAGCCGGGTGAGACGACGGCGGGACCACCAAAAAAAACTGCTGACCTGCAGTGGCGGCTTCTTCGTCCCAGATCGTCGCCTCCGAGTTTATTAGCTCGTGTGCAGTGGTGCCCCTTGCCACTTCTCCGGATCCGGAATGTTCGTCGTCGGCTGATCCTACGATGCGGGGCGCATTGTCGGTATTTGTCGCTCCCTAGGCACGTTCCTGAAAGTAGCCACTCTCGGCTCGTGCAACCGATGGCATTAGGAGCGATCTTCGATTTGAATCTCTTCCTTAAGGAGCGCTCAATATTGCGGGTGGTTTTCGTAATCACTAACGGTCGGTCCGGTCCACTCCCGATACGGTTATTTGACCGTTTCTCAAACGGAGAAGAGACGTCGCAGGCTTGCAACGTCACAGTACACAACCAGTATTAGAAATTTTTGATCAAGAACTTCCAATTATATTAAACACGGATGCGTCAATAGAAGGGATCGGAGCTGTATTAAAGCAGAGTTAAAGGGATGGAAAAAATTGACCGGTAGCATATTTCTCAAAAAAGCTAAACGAAACACAGAAGAAAAAAAAGGCGATCTACTTGGAATGTTTAGCGATAAAAGAGGCGATAAAATACTAGCAACACTGGCTTATAGGAAACGATTCACGGTATACTCAGACCACAAACCGTTAGAGAACATGAACATAAAAACACGAACAGACGAAAAACTGGGGGACCTAACGTATTACCTATCACAATACGACTTTGAGATAAAATATGTCCCTGGGAAAGAAAATTTGGAAGCTGACTGTTTAAGTAGAAACCCGGTTCTAGAGCCAGAAGAAAATAAAGAAGAACTACTAAGAACAGTTAATTTAATCGAAATAAACGAAATAGTAAAGGATCAAGAAGAAAATAAAAATATACAAGAGAACAAAATAAAACTAATAGAGAAGAATAAAATATTTTACAAAAAAATAAAAGATACAGAGAAAATAATATTATCTGAAGACTCTTTAGCAAAAACATGATAAAAAACATACATGAGGAATGGTGCCAGATTGGTATCAGACAGATGATAAGAATGATTAGCTCAAAATATACAGCAAGAAAGCTAACAAGAAATATAACAAAAACCTGCAAAGAATGCAAAATACGCCTAGAAAATAAATCGAGAAGTCATTCCTGGGCCCTGCCACAAAACCATTTGAAATAGTGTCAATAGACACCATCGGTGGCTTTGGAGGAAATCGATCGACAAAAAGGTACTTGCATTTACTAGTAGATCACTTTACAAGGTACGCCTTTATAACAACTTCCAAAAAACAAAAGGCGAACGACTTTATCAAATTAGTTAAAAAGGTAATAGACACAGACCAAATAGACATGATTTTAACAGATCAATACCCAGGTATTAATTCGATGGAGGTTAAAGAATATCTAGAAGAAAACAATATAAAAATAGTATTCACTGCAGTAAACGCACCCTTTTCAAATGGTCTGAATGAAAGGTTAAACCAGAAAATAGTTAACAAAATAAGAGGCAAAATTAACGAAAACGAAAATAAGAAGGCTTGGACAACAATGGCACACGAATGCATAGAAAGATACAACGAAACGGAACACTCAATAACTGGCTTTGCACCAAGGTATTTACTGGATGGTACGGATGTAAGGATCATACCCAAGGAAATGAAAAAAATCGAAGATAAGGACACCTGGTATGGAATAGAAAAGCGGCTTTAGAAAATACTATAAGATCACATAATTATAATAAGAAACTATTCGACAAAAATAGGAAAAACCATATATTCAACATTGGAGATTTAATATACATATGTAGAAAATGGAGATAGATTAAATAGAAAGAAAATGGACAAACTGAGAATTGGGCCATTTGAAATAATCGACAAAATTTCGGATTCCATTTATAAACTAAAAACAGGGAGGAAAAGGACAGATACGGATATATTTCACGTAACTAAACTAATACCAACCACAATGGATATACCGGGTGGTTCACGAGAAACAGGCCACCTAAATAGCTCCGTTAGGATTAGAGATAGAAGAAAATGTTAGAGAGAAAAGTTGTACTGTTAAAGGGGGCAAATATGGTGATATAAAAAAATGTTCCGATTATAGTCGTTTTCAAGGTCTTCTGAAGGTCATCGATGATTTTTAAATAGCACCATATATTTTTAACTTCACAGTGTTGTAGCTGATGTCAAGACGAGTTCAATGATGTGGTACACTATGACCTTCAAGTGACCTTGGACTCGAAAATTTATGATAAAGCAATGATAACTTCAAAATGTGCAATCATTGTATTTGAACTAAATTAAATGTTCGAAATTATGACCTTGAGAAGTAACACAAGCATTTAAACGTTTTACAAGACAATCGATTGTACTTTCAATTGTTTCTGTTGGAATTGATGTACAAGATCTAATTTTTCTTTCTTGCATGTTCTCTGGTGTAGTCGGTTGATCACGATATACATCATCTTTGAGTGTTCCCCACAAAAAAAAAAGTCGAGAGGAGTTAGATCGGGTGAACGAGGTGGCCATAGTATGTGTCCATTACGACCTATCCAACGATTTGGAAATTTATTGTTCAGGAATTCTCTTACGGTACGTGAAGAATGAGCGGGACAGCCATCGTGTTGGTACCACATTACTCGACGAATGTCTAAAGAAATATCTTCTAAAAATATGGGCAATGTTTCTTCTAAAAACGTATGGTATCTTGTTGCATTTAATGTGCCTGGAATAAAAAAGGGTCCAATTATTTTATTATTCAAAATTCCGCACCAAACGTTGACAGTCCAGGGTCGTTGTTTATCCACTTGTCGTAACCATCGTGGATTTTCATTACTCCAGTAATGCATATTTCTTAAATTAACTTGACCATGGTTTGTGAAGGTTGCTTCATCAGTAAATAATACGTTACTAAAAAATCGGCTATCATTTTTAATTTGCCTCAAACCCCACTCACAAAAATTTACGCGATTTTCAAAATCTCTTTCATGAAGTTCTTGGTGGAGGGATATGTGATATGGGTGGAATTTGTGTAATCGAAATATTCGCACGATACTTGCTCGGCTAACGCCACTTTCTCTACTGAGTTGTCTAGTGCTGATGCAAGGATTTACATTTACTGCACCAAGAATATTGACTGCATTGGCTTCATTTGTTACACTTCTCGCTTTCACAGGTCTTCTATTTTCTACACTGCCTGTATCACGGAACTTTTTAACTAAATTTGAATAGGTAGAACGAGATGGACACCTGCGATCAGGAAATCGGTCTTTGTAAAGACGAACAGCTTCTCGAAGACATTGACAACTTTCGTAATAAATGGGAATAAGATCGATCTTATGCTGGTTTGAGTAACGCATCGTTAAACGGTTATCGATAAACTGATACACTCGCAATAATTCGGTGACCATAACTGACTCGGCACAGACACCTGTAGTTAGTGTTGTATAAAGCTCGAGTCTTCGAAGCTCCAGAGCTCAGTCTTAAAGACTTCTTCTAAATCTTCTTCTATAGAAACTTAGTCTTTAAGACTGAGCTCTGAAGCTTCGAAGACTCGAGCTTTATACAACACTACCTGTAGTTTGTTGATAATCTTGTTTGTGTACGCGTAGAGATCACCTTCGTTAACGGTATACGTGTTATGAGACCTAATGGCTGAAGAAATTATTAATCAAACAGAGTAGTCAAACTATATCTATTAATGAGCCCAAGGTCATGTAATGTTTATTAATACTTTTATTATAAGATAGATATAATATAATATAAAGTTAGTACAGAGGGCTTATGACCACGTGTATAGCCGTTAATCTCTCGCTCGACTCCCGCGCTCTCTTACACACCTGCATACATACACACATACGTACATACATAGGTATGCTACTATTACACCTCCCTTCCTTAGCTTTAATCTTAGGTAATACCAAAGTACGCTGGTCTTCTTACAATTCTACCGCTTCTAGTAATTATATTATTATTATCGCTTGTACTACTGCTGTCTTTTCCTTCGCACAGAGTTATCTCGTCCTCAATATTAATGTCAGTGACATCAATTGCGCTATTTGCAGACTTTTTAATATAATACGAATTGCGCCTAATTGTATTGCCCCTTTTATTTCTTAAAATGTACGATCTCGGATTTTTGCATACTTCTGTTATCACCGCTGGTTCCCATTCAGTCTTATTTCTTACTATTACCGTATCACCTATTTTAAACTTTTTCCTCTCTTTTGCTCCACGATCATAATACATTTTTTGTACTCGCTGTTTATCTCTTAACGCATGTATTACAGTATGAATCTTTGGTTTTAGTAACTTTTTTACCATTGGCAACTTAGTACGTAACTTTCTTGACATCAAAAGCTCCGCTGGTGACACGCTTAATCCCGCTATTGGCATATTTCTGTATTCTAATAAGGCATTGTTTATATCATCACCTTCTTCCTCACTCTTTTTTAATAATGCTTTAGCTATACCTACTGCTTTTTCCGCAAGACCATTTGATTTTGGATATAATGGACTAGATGTTATAATTTCAAAGCCCCATTCCTTAGCAAACTGTCTAAAATCCCAGCTATTAAACGGCATATTGTCACATCTTATCTCGCTAGGAATCCCATACATGCTAAACACACGTTTAAGTCGTTCAATGGTCTCTTTCCCCGTTTTACTCTTAGTTTTAATTATCTCTAACCACTTAGAATAGTAATCAATTAGTGCAATATAATCTTTTCCTGCATAATTGAAATAATCTATAGCTATTTTCTCAAATGGCAACGTAGGAACTATATGAGGTATTAATGGCTCTTTTATATTATTTCTGCTATACTTCTCGCATATTCTACACTTGGCTATGTAATTTCCTACATCTTGGGTTAACTTGGGCCAATAGAATATTTGTCTTAACCTATTTTTTGTTTTTTCAATGCCTAAATGAGGTTTATGTGCTATCTTTAACATCTCCAATCTTAGTGCCTTAGGAACTATTATTTTATCATCGTTTAGAAATAGTAACCCTTTGTGATATGTAATCTCATTTCTTAATGTCCAAAACTTATCACTTACTATTTTACAGCTGGGTTTGCACTGTGGCCACCCATTTAACGAATAGTTTATTATTTCTTTTAACTCGGCCTCATTGATTGTAGCCTTTTGAAATTCTTCAATTCTTGACTTACTCATTGCAACGTAAGTGTTTAGTGAATGTACCACCTCTTCGGTACTGTCTATGCTTGGTTCAGTCTCCGTTAGATATGACCTCGACAATAAATCCGCTATTAACATTTTTTCTCCAGGCAAGTACTCTAAGTCAATTTTATATTTTGTCAACCTGAGAATTAATCTTTGCAACCTTGGAGTTATTTTGTGTATGTTTCTGTTTATTATAGATACCAAAGGTTTATGATCTGTATGAATTTTAACTTGGTTCCCATATATGAATTGATGAAACCTTTCCACTGCAAAACAGATTGCTAGACACTCCTTTTCTATTTGTGGGTATCTTTGCTCCGTCTCAGTGAGACATCTAGATGCAAAACATACTGGCTGCCCTTCCTGAATTAGGCACGCACCCAACCCATGTTGCGAAGCATCTGCTTGTACTTCTATAGGCACTTTATTATTAAACAATTTCAGCGTTGGTGCTTCTACAATTTTACTTTTAATGTTGTTGAAGTCTATAACATGCTCTTGTCCCCATTGCCAGTCAATATTTTTCTTTGTAAGTTCCCTTAGTCTACTTGTTATCTCTGACACATTGGGAATAAATTTTGCTAAGAAATTAACCATTCCCAAAAATCTTAACAATTCCTTCTTATTATTAG